>NC_058115.1:11542391-11849782 GCF_914725855.1 Thunnus albacares | reverse complement strand
ATTTTCACTGAGAAATGTAGAATGAGGCAAAGTAAAAATAAATGAACCAACAAAGCTACTAGTGTCCTGAGAATGAATATGAGACCACTAAATGGAATTTTTTTTTTTAAATAGTCTCTTAATTCAAAGAGTAAAAAAGTGAGGAGGCCAGAGCCCAGATGGCAGAAGGTATGAAGGTATGAATTTAATTGCTTCCAGATGTGATGCAAGCAGAGGGGGTTAAAACATACTTTAGCTGCACAAATACACCCTGAGAGACTTCTGATGACTTCTGAATATTATTGCAAGTCTGGATGTCTGGACTGACTGGAATAACTTGTGGAAAAGGCAGAAGTCGCTCCATCACACTGACCCCATAGTCTGTGTGGAAAGTGTTAATTGTTCAGCAGGTCAGTTTAAAATAGAAGACTGGAGAAAAACTTACAAGGAAAGTCCCTGAATGATTTATGGTTAGATCTGCGGCAGAATGAAACACTGGGACAGGATAATATCATCGTAAATTATGACATCACAGTCCCCAATGATGTCACCATAATTGACAGCTCCAGGACTGGGTTGCAGCAACTATTCATAAATCTGTCACTGAGTCTGTGCATGAAGTCGTTCTTAAGGTTTTAGTGATCGCTGGCTAGTTTCTAATTAGTGATTTATTAAATCAGGTTGCACTATTGAAACATAATAAATATTTTAGCTAGTTAATACTATAGTAATATGTAAATCAGTTGCTAGGAAACATCTGTAATGTCATCCAATCAAAATAACTCTATAACTAACTAAATAACAGAGAGTCAATGTAGTATGACAAACTGTAGCTTTGCTTCCAAAAATAACAGTTTTAGGAGGAAAAAACAACTGAATGTGTCTTTTCTGTTTAACTTATATATGCATACACAGAGAAATATGTGTTTTATAGTTAGTATGAGTCATACAGAGTGAAATATCTTATTATGCTAACCTAAACAATTCTTCCTAAGTTTAGCCTGACATTACTATTAGGACATTTTTTAATTTGAGATATTTTATGTTATGTTGTTTTTTTAAAATGCACTCTAAAATCTCCCCAGTTTACATCCTGATTAGACAGCATTTTGATCAAATGTCTGCAGATCATATTGTATCTTTAACTCTTCTGTATAAACAAGTCATATATTATCAAGCTAACATTGTCATTGGTTCAGTTTACTAAGCGACAGTTACACCTGGTAATATTTAATAGCAACTAATCAAAAAAAAAAAACCTAAAAGAAAAACTTTGAGTGTTGCAACCCATTTCAATTTCATGATCTGTAAACTTAGTTAACACTCACACTTTGTTAAGTAGGCCACGTTTGAATTAACGAAGAGCTTGCTGCAATTTGCTCCTGGAGCCAGAAATAAGATCATGAAAAAACTGTGAATTTCGCTCACTTTCTCTTTTTCTTTCTATGACTCTTTCTCTTTCTCTCTCTCTCACACACACACATACATGCGCTCAAGGCTCTGATTTTCTGGTATTTCACTACGTTACACATTAACAATAACTGCAGATATTTTGGGCTCATGCACTAATGTCATTTGCAAGAGAGAAGATGGATAAATATTTTGTCAAGACCTTGCATTGTGTGCTACAGATTAAGTCCTCAGCTTGCATGGCAGTGAACCAGATCAGTGTTTGGCATTTTGTTGTTTGTCTCCCGGTAAATTTTGAATTCTGCAGAGCGTTGATCCAAACAAAGAGTGAGCCTCTTGTTGGGAGAATAATTCCTGCCTTGTTCCTATCCATCAGCAGAGAGGCTCAGCTACTAAGCAGAAAGGCATTTAGATGGAAATGGGCCGAACCAAACAGAATCAGAAGGGAATGTCACATCAATTGATCCATACGCTTGTGCATAATATGTATAGTGGCATTGTGATGGATAAATTATGCTATGAACTGCAACGTTTTAATTACTTTGTTTTCTAAACCTGATTGGCTGGAAAGATACAGCATAGAAAAGAGAGTGTGGCTGCAGCAGAGAGACGAGTTACAGTGCGTGTATGTGTGTATGTGTGTGTGTGTGTGTGTGTGTGAGAGCCTTTCTGAAACACTAAAGCTCCCACCCATTTCCCCTAATTCTTTAACACTTAACATAGCAATGGAGTGAATACGGAGTAAAAGTACTGCATGACATTCCATTGAATTAAGTAATGTCCTGTACAGATTACAACCTGGACTGAATGTGGAGACCTGAATCTCTTGTTGGACAAACCTCTGACCTTTCTGCCTCTGGTAGCAATTCAGCCTCATTTAGCACATATTCATTTAGCTTTTAAAAAGGGACATGTGTAGTCTATTTACTGGTACATTGGCCTTACATGGAAACAAGGAATCAAAAGTTCTGTTTGTTCCTCCACTAATGAATCTAGACTAAATCAAACTGACCAGAATTCTTTTTTTTTGTTGCAACATCCGGTGTTTGTTTGCTTTGGCTGTTGTGGCCATGTGAACACTGATGAGTGTGATTTTAAACTGGATAACACCATAAATTTATTGCATTAAAACATTACAAATCAACACCAGATGAGCTGGCAGGGAAGGAAACAGTGATTTTGTCCAGGGTAAGCCCCTGAGATTCGTTTGCAATTATTTCTATTCCCTCATGTCTGAGTGACATTGTTGCCAGGACCTATTAAGAAGGAGGAGGCAATGTTGCCATGTAGGTGATTTGACTTTTTTGGTATGTGTAAGCGCCACTGGCTCTGTGTGCTTTCAACATGACCCAGACAGACTGACAGACAGTCAGACTGAGCCAGCTGATTGTGGTTTGGGCTTGGTCTCAGTCTGTGTATTAGTGCACCAGGGCTCCCACCATATGCTTATGATGCTGTGGGACCAAGTCTGGCACACACACACACACACACACACACACATAGATGCACACAAACAAAAAAAAGGACTCCAGGGTGCACTAGCAGCAGATGCCCTGCCCAGTCTGTGGAAGCAATTTGGACCGCAGAACTATGTCGTAGTGGGACTTGTGCCATGGAGTATATTTAGTGTATATATTGGATTTGGATAGACTGTGTGAGTTTTAATGTATTAGCATGCGCCAGACTGGCATCCAATCTTGCTAGAAAATGTGAAATCAGTGTAGTCTGCAGTACTACTGAGTGATATTGAAAAGGGTTTAGACTATTTGACTCTCTGTGTCAAATGTGGCCTTACAGTAGGCCTAGTATACATCATCAAACCATGAATGGACACACCCTGATTCTACCATGCTTTATTCATCTCCGCTTCAGACCACAACAGCCTCTGAGGTAGTTTATAAGAAATACAGATGTCTGGTTGAATGAAATAAACAGGAAGTGCTGAAACATGAGTGTGCCTTAACTGAATTAGTCCTATACCGTATCCCAGAAGATTGGTAATCAACCCAATCGGTCTGGAGTTGCCCTCTCAAACCTGCCGTGAGTGTAATAAGAATTGCACCTCATAATCATTGAGGAACATCTACCCATCAAAACATCCACAAGCATGGTGAATAATCTCTCTTTCTCTTTCTGCCTCTTTCTCTCTGTTTATACTAAAGCGTTGCCTTTGAACAGCCCTGTGGCTGTATCCCATTACATCCAGAGGGATGTGCTGAGGGTTGGTGAGCAAGAAAGCAAAGAGGGGCCTGTGTGTGATTCTAATCAATTCAGGCCTCAGCCGGAGCAAACGCTCTCTAATAACTTCTGCCGGAGCTGTGTGGATGGATCTGACTTGAGAGGGAATGCAAACCAGATCACTTAGGAAATTCCACGGCGTTCTCTTTGCAGCAAAAGCCCCTCTTCTGAAGGAATGTGCGTTAACATTTCCCCTCAGCTCCCTGGTCTCCCACACACACAGCTGCCCTTCAGAGAGTCACGCCAGCAGAGCAGTGCCGAGCGGGCCGCTGGAGAAAAAAAAAAGAAAGATAGACACAGCGGCTAATGGCTGCTCTCCAAGCTGTATGGGGTCCCACACATATAAACATGTCAGGAGAGGTTGGGTCAAAGGAGGGAGCGTACAGGGATGGTGATGAAGAGAGAGAGATTGAAGGGGGAAAATAGGAATAAGTAGCCTCAAGTGGGACTATAAAGAGAAAAAACACAGAGATAAGGAAAAGGAAAATCGATCTGGAGTGACAGATGTGAGGAGAGAGAGGAGGAAAATGGCAGAAGAACACAGAGAGGGAGAGTGGGAGAAGGAGGAAGGGGGTGTTGAAGGAGGAGAAGAGGCAGGGCTGAGACTTTACTTAAAGTAGACTCAAGGTGATGGATTGTCTGAGCAACTTGGCAGGACCATCCATCAGGTGAGGAAAGGTGGCAAAAAGAAAAGTTCAGACAAACACATTACACCTTTATCACCAACAATAACACTCTCACAATTACAAAAGAGGCTAAAATGATTTTATATTCTTTTGAGAAATGCTTATGATCCAAACTGATTTGGGAAGTAGATTTTAGCCTTTTCAATAAACTTTGTGTGACCTGTGAAGCAGAAGAAATGCACCATTAAGTAAAGTTAGCTTATCCTATGCCTGAAGGGTGATTAAGATGTTACCCTTAAAGCCGGGCAGCCATTCAAGATACATTTTTTCTATCATATGACTCAGCCACACAGTCTCCACTGTGAATGCAAACACCCAGTGCCCTCAGCCAGTCTTCATCTCAATGAGGGCCTTCAGGTTTCACTGCAAAGGATTTTAAAGATTAGTGAAATGATACAGTATCCAAGCGTTGCTCTGCAGATCTATAAATCTAAAACCAAAAACAAAAAAAAAAAATCTAATATTTCTTAAGCCACACACTATACAAAGAACCAGATGTTACTGACATTTTATGACTCCTATGGGATCTTTGGGTAAATCATCTTTGGAGATAGTGAGTATCATAATTTTGGGATTAACATCCCTGAAGAGGGGCCAAAAATTGTGTACATCAAATATGGATGTGACATATAACATGCATGAGTTACTGTCCTGATCAACCCCCCACACATGGGGTCAAAACCTCTGTAGGGTCTTGATATATTTTGTTCTTTCTCTTATGTCTCGAGAGGAAATCATTTTCTGTGTTTGAGTTTTATTATTCAAAAACAGCCAGGGACAGCATAAAGAAATTCTGTGGGTTTCACAGGAACTTGGTCCACATTGTTGTTGCATACTTTCCCCTTTATTTGGATTTCTCCAGCCCGGTGTGCATGGCGGGAAAACAGGTCAAGAAAGGAAAAGAGGGGGAGAACAGAACAGAGTGGGGCCCACTGGTCGCTCAACATCCCTGTGTTGAATATGAAAATATATTATAGCATAATGTGTTCAGTATGCAAGCTTGAAGGAAACCATATGAAAAGATCCCAGACAAAGAGCCTTCTGTGTTCCAACTGACCCCCCTCCCACCCCCCATCCTTCGTCTGCTTCAACTGAGAGAAAGAGAGAGGGAGAGAGAGAGGGAGGTGTGTGTGCAGAGTCGTAGGAACTGAAAAGGGGCAGTACACACTCTTACTGCCTCACACAGCCAGACCCACTGGAGCACAGGTGAGCAGCATGACTAAACCAGCACACACCAAACAGGAAGGAACATTGCTTGGAATTTTATCTGTCGTTGTGAAACTCTGATTTCTGCAGACTTGTCACTTGCAGCCTATTATATTTATCTCTACAGGGTAAGACACTATCTTTGTTTAGAGAGGTAGAGGGAGTCGGGGGGAGAATGCAGTGAACTGAAGCAGCAGAGGAGGGAAACTTTGAAAGTCTTTGTTTGAGTAGATGACAAACATCTGTGGCTGCTGTTTTTCCCTGAGTGCTGGCTGCAGACTTGCAGAGGGGGTTGGCTGGCTGTATTAGTACTGCGGTGACTGATATCTGAGCCTATTGTCCTGACTGTGTGGAGAATGCTGTGAAGCCAGGTTATAGACTTGAACTGCATGGAGTAACGTTAGAAGGTGTATCCAATTAAAGACCTGGCTGGAGACTGTATTGACTTACATATATAAGTAATTGCTTCCTGCTAACACAACAGGTGAGGCCCATTAACTGCTTTACAGGGGGGGCAACTGTAGGTTTTCTTTTGCCATATGTTACAATATATATTAGCAAATGATAGCCTTTAAGTTTTTCTGCAACTGAGGATGCACTGAAACTGTAGAATGATGTTTTGTCAAATGGCTTAATGTCTCCGCCAAAAGTCAATACAACTCTACAAATAATTCCTGCAGTACTGAATGACTTGCAGACATTTTACATTTTACAAGTGCTTGTACTTTCTTCCTTTGATCTCTAACAGTTTTCAGATTGACTGCGATTGTTTTAGGCAGTACCTCCCTCTTGGCACCGGATCATACACACCTAGTTCGAGTATTTATCTTTGCCTCTTGAAGTTCTCCACCTGTGACTATGAGGGGAGGATGAGCTGCACAAGAAGCAGGCAGTTCATTACAAGGTTTTCCTCTGCATGATTCATGATTGCACTTGCAGCATTCATAAAAGCAGAAAGAGAAATAGAGAGAAAGACATTTGCGAGTTTCATGGGAGTCTGTACCTCGCAATGTTTCAGATGTCAGTCGCCAGCCAGCCAGCACAAGCTGAGGCATGTTGACTATCACAGCCTCCTGAGGAATTATGAAACAGGAATGCCAATTTTGGAGCACTACCCAAAATTATTTTGTAGTGCTCCAAGAGGCCTTGAATGGTTCTTTGTCTGAGAAAGAGAGAGAGAGAGAGAGAGAGAGAGAGAGAGAGAGAGAGCAAAGGTCCCTGCAGAAGCCTTCAGCATTTATGGCTGAAAGATTTTTGCCAAACTGTAAAGGATCTGGCCAAAAGCAAGAGATAGCAGATACATAGCAGCTCTGCCCCCGAGGGATTCAATCATAAAGGCTCGCCATGTCAATGTCGTGACCAGATGCCTCATTATGAGCTCTGTAACTGATATCCCCTTAAGTCTTACAGTAGGTGGAATGCACGCTCACCTGACATCTACACATCTCACATACCTCATCACATGTGCGCCCAGAGCAACTGATGATGTACATATGCCATACCTAAAGTGAAAATGCATGCAGTATATGAGTTATTAGGTGGCTGACATGCTTTCTACATGTTGGCTATTGATGCAGATGTGTAATCAATGTGCAAGACAACAGCCATAAGGGACAAATGACTGATTACAGTTTGTACTGCTGCCAAAACCATTTCTTTTGTTTGTCATCACTTTGCGAGACATGCTGCAGAGAACTGTGGGATAGATTTGCTGTCTGCGTATGAATCCATCATATGTTGATGATGTACAGGAACTCTGTGATTACACACTAAAGTGGCCTACGGGCCAGACTGTAAATGATATCCTTGGCTCTAATCATGGAGGTCAATGGGTGGCACAGGAAAACCAGGGGGGTGAGGTGAGTGGGACAGGTGGGCACTGTAAAATACCTTTTGAACTTCAAGGTAATTGGAGGGTAGAGGGGGGAAAGGAGGAGAGATGACATCAGATCTCAGGTATGGCATGTAGAAAGGATCAGTTGGAGTAGATATCACAAGTTAGTTTGGGAGAAATACAACACCCAAGCAGAGTATTAGAAAGCTGGGACAAATGAAAGAGAGAAAAAAATTGTGGCAGAAGATTTCAATGTCAATTTTGAGTGTCCTACATCTGTTCTTTGTCTGGCAGTTGGAGACTGGATCAAAACATATTTTAATCAACTCGTACAGCAGTGTTAGGACACACCCTCAACATGTGTTCACCTCTGTCCTCACTGATTACAGTAAGGAAATATTGAAACAACAAAGACACCTGTAAAAAAAAGAAAATATTGTAAAAACCATTGTATCAAAATTGCTTACACAGTAAAAACTAATCTAAAAAGACAATGTCTTTTGTCTACAAATGAGATCCAGACTGATCACACATCTGGGGGAATCAAAAAGCTGTTGTCAGTGTTTAAACAATACTAGCCTTCATCTCTTCCCTCTCGACACGATCACGCCAGAAAGCAACACTGTGGAGGATTTTTGTTTCTTTTCAGGGAGGTGGGGCATTGTTTTGTTAGGGTAGATTGTGTTCAGGGGCCAATGAGCAGTCCCCCTATGGATTGTCATGACTCAGCTGTCATGTTGGCGAGTGTCTCAACAAAACACAATCTTTAAGGGCTGCAAACAAGTTTACGGTGCTTGCACACCTCAAGAAAAGATAACGATTGCTATGCCTCTAAGAAATCTTTGAAAAGGCTTTTAAAAATAAAGATTATGTGTTTGGGTCTCTGTACAGCCCTCCCACTCTTGAGTGTTAAAGTGGTGACTCACGAGACAAAACAAACGCAACTGTGATCATCTTCAAGGAGAGGCAAGTCCGATCAAGGACAAGGACGTGTGAACGCTGGTTTATCGTTACAAACTATGCCAGTTGCTCTTATTAGCTTTGAGGGTGGAACATGACACTGCTGTTCTAATGAAATGCTTTATCAGATAAGAGGGAGGGATGTGATAGATGTCATTGAAAGACATTCAATTCTTTGTTTCTCTCTTTACCTCACGCTGTATGAAATTCTTCAATCTACATTTACTTTCTCATTCGGCTGTATCACATCACACACCCTAAGGTGGAGATATAGCAAATTTTTTTGGCAGGTTTACTACAGATTTCCGACATTCAAGCCTTAATGAATTGTGACCTTCCTTCCCTCTTTGCAGACAGCTCTGGGTTTATCACGTTCAGGCTTTTATAAAGGCGTCTCCTCATTTCCTTTTCCACCCTTTTACCCTGACTGTAGTTCAAAGTGGGAGGGCTGATCTTCCATCAGAACACAGGGCTGTTACTGTCTCAAAATTGGACATGAGTTAAGATTTATGCTTTTTGTAAGAAATCCAGTGCAAATTAAAAGTACTAGATGAGCCAAGCAGACAATATTAAAATGTTCTGCAGACCACTTTATCAAAAACAGGCACCCCTTACAATTTTGTTACAAAACTGTAGACTTTCTGTGGGCACAAGGGTCAGGTCTTTTGGACTGCTTTCTTGAAGCCATCATGGATAATACTTTAAACCTTGTATAAAGCAGTGGGTTGAAACCAATGCCCTCACACAAAGGACAATGAGGGAAAAATTGAATAGGATTCTTGTACCAGCAGTTTGCCAAAGGTGTGGTTTGCCAAAATTGTGGGTAGATGTAACATCCAGCTTTTGTCATGGTAAATGTCACATTCAAATAACATAATTGAAGAAAAGTTTATTTAAATGGTTTTGACATTTGCATAACTTTAGATTTCTCTTTTTTGCAGGTGGCTCTGGACAGAACGTGGACACATGTAGCAGGATTAGATGAAGTGAAGCAGCCTTTGGTACTATAGTGTCAGATTTTCCCCTGATCAGACCTGATACCTGCATTTGTGTTACAGACTGGCTGAACAACCAGAACACACACATCAAATCTTTTCTACTATCAGTATTAATCAAAAGTACCACCAAAAAAATAAGTACTTTCCTCTTAATTGCGGTTTTGTGAACAAAGAAAAGAAAGAAATTGATTATCCTGTCTTCAGAAGCTGCATCTGGCTTTCATGTATAAGAAATAACACAGGATACTCGAATAAAACAGCTCTAATTGAATGCTTTGGAGCCCTGAATACAAACCAGTCTTTGGAATGACCTTTCCAAAGAGAAATGTTATTCCTTGCGTGCACCTAACAGCAGGAAACCACCATATACACAGTTCCCCTTTCACGTCACTGTAGAGTTATGATCTCAAAGATAAAGGGCAGATCTTTTTCTTTGGAAGAAAAATAATCTGTGTGCTGGAGATTGGGACGCAGACGAAAAGCATGTTTTGGTGACCAAAATAGAAGTGAAAGAAGAGCAACGTCTGGGAAAGAAAAAAGGAGTATTAGAGAGATGCAAATAGAGAAGACTGGACTGTTTCTCAACCTTTTTTGCCAGATTTTAACAGAGCACAACAAACTTGTGCAGTTTTCATGGCATTTTTCCATGGGAACTCATCCAGGGCGCTGTGGAGCTAGCCCTCCTGGGAGGTCCTGTTAGATAGAGAATAATACTTCATGAAGACCAAAATAAGACCACACTTCTTCCGTCAAATTTCAGCTGACTACAGAAGGACATTTGGAGGGATTATTGCTGAAAACAGAGCCATGGCTGTAAGCAGTCAACTGGAAAGTTGAGTTTCTCCTTTCTTCGTCACTTTTTTGTGTTTTTTTCTTGTTCAGTTCACACCACTAAGGCTTCCATTTTCCAACTGGACCAACAGACAGCTTCAATTTATCAGGAGAGAAGACTAACTGGAACGAAACACGCACATTTCCCCCCTGCTGAGGGCTTTTGTTTCTGCTGCAGCAGAAGCATTTTACGTGGGGTAGCAATGGAGATGGAGAAGGGACATATGTCTATCAGGAGAGGGGTGAGCTGGAGTCCAGGAGGATTGAGAAAACCTCTTCAGGCAACACAAGAGGTGCACACCCCTGGGACAGAGTGCAATGCATCATGGGAAAAGACAGGATTCAACAACGAACAGATGAGCCGGAAAACAAGTAAGTGTTTGTTTATCTGGCATTTTCCGTCCTTATTCTCGGAGCCAAAGCAGCAAGGAGGTGTGTTGCTACTCTGTTACTGCATAACACAGAAATGTTGCTGTAAATACATTTCCAGTAGTGCTGCCTCAGTGTTACAGTATGGCCTTAACTGTAATATATCATCACAGCAGAAAACTTATACCTCGAATATGTGGAGAGAGGAGTAGAAAGCAAATAGAGAAAACAGATAGCCTCGCCTTCGTCAGTGCAACTTGACACAGTGAAATGCTCTATGAAACATCTGTTTCCATGCCGTAAAAATACAGACTGCCCCAACAGAAATGGAAATGCAATCATGCATCACTGCTAAAGGGCAGTCTTAATGTACAACACAGACACTGACAATAATGTCCTACCAAACAAAACATTATGTTGTTAAATCATAATATAGAAAAACACTTAAACAATACTCAAGTGGAAATATAATTACCTCTGGGTTGTGACAGATAGATGGAGTATTCAAAGAAAGTAAAAAGCTATTGTACTGTGAGGAAGAAAAACAGAAAGGTCATGGCCATCAAATAATTGTTATGTACTGCGGTTAAGATTGTGATATACAGTAGATCTATAGCTGATGTACTTCCCATCATTCAGCGCTCACTAATTAGAGTAGTTTCCTCAAAACACAACACAAAAGCAGTACTAATAGTCGGCCTACACCTCCGCAGACCCCTTTCTTAACACACAAAAGTAACAGTCTTTTATTTCCCCCATGGGATCCACTGAGAGTTTAGGTCACATTCAGTCTGGTAAGATCCCAGGACCTCTGTTAATCCTTGTCTTTCCATACCGCTTCACACATCACCCACAGGGGCCAGCGCTGTCATCCCGCTCACCCCACAGCCATCGCCTGCAGAAAGATAACATCCGACAGGGTAATCTGACCTTTGATACACAAATGCAGAGTTAGCCCCCTGACTTAAATCCTCTCGCATGTGGGGGAGTTTTCCTGTCTACTCTCACCCACGCAGGGATGAGGGGACGGGACAGGGCGCAGAGGGATGAGGCAGAGAAAGTTAGAGGTTAACGGGGAGGAGAAAAGGTGGTTTGGGGAGGAGGAGGGGGGGGGGGGTTGACGATGTGATGTGGAGGCTCTTGCATCACTACTGAGGGCTAAATTTTGTCTCTGCTGGAGGACAGGAAATTCCTATCCTGCCCTTGCAGGTTGGAGCTTAGGGCCCAGAGGGTTCAAAGAGGGCAGACACTCTTGGGGAAAGTGCACCATAAACACACACACACTTACATGGTGATATCCAGACAGACACGGAGGGCAGCAGAGGTCAGGTACTGGAGCTCTGGAGTCTCAGTTGTCTAATCCATACACACATAAACTGGTTCCCTTTCCACTTCAATGGCTGCAACAAGGGCCAGACTTCCCTGCCACCACAGGACATTAGACAGAGATAAGCCGCTCAATACTCGCCATTGATTGGACTCCTCTCCAGGAGTGTCAAAACAAAGTGTAGTCTGTGTGCAACTTCTGAAACATCAATACTTTCTCAACAGAAGCCCTGAGCTCTTGTGTCAGAGGCATGCTGTCGTTTTTATAATCAGCAAAAAAAAAAAGAGTCCATACTGGAAAAAGTGGAGTTGGAGACTGAATGACAGACGGCACAGCCTCCCTCCCTCCTCCCCCTCCCTCTCTGTGTGCCGGACTGCGGAGAAAAAGAAATCCGATCCTGTGTCTCGCTACAGAAAGGGGGTGTGAAGCGATCAGACGCAGTTAAATTGAAAACTCTTGTGGAACTACTGCAAAACTGCGGAGCTCTGAATTTGACATAAAAAGGTAAGAGATAAGGCAGGAAAACTCTCTCAGGAAACTTTGGGAAGACTTTAGGGTATTTTATAGTCTCGGATTAAAACTGAGTTTCAACTTATGTTTGACTTTTTTTAATGAAGAAATGTGACTTATTAGTAGCTTTGTGTTATTTTTTTCTGATAGAAGACGTCGGATACAGTCCATAAACTTAAGATATTTTTTTCCTCACAACTAAAAAAGTTGTAACTGACGTCCATTGAGCTTATAACACTCTAACTAAAAAAAAAAGAAAAATGAAAATAAAAAGAATGAATCTCTTCAAAATAGCTCTATTTCCACTCATTCGTTGTTAATTAACATCTTAATTAGCGTACATATCACTGTGAATGCTGTCATTTAGATTATAACCAAAGATTTCCATAAATGACTGTAAAATTCACCGGAAAACTTTGACTAAATGACTAACACAGAAGTCCACACATGTCATTTGTTTTCGGGTAGATGCTCACTATTTGAGTCATGGTATTAATCACTGATGGGATTTGCACCTGCGTGTTACTTGAGAACCAGTCTGGCTCCCACTAGAGGTAGATGTTAGCATGAGGACTTTTCATTTCAAGCCTCACTGCTCTGCTGTATTCAGGTAGCTGAAATTATAAAAAAGTAAATAGCTAACAAAACTCGTTATTTGGGAGCTGTGGAGGTGTTCCCATCCACATTGAAAACCTTGATAAAAGGCACTGAATATACAGTAAGTACCTGTGTGATAGGTTGGCTCATTTCTCTGCAGCAGTCTATAAAAGAAAGTGATTTATGCTCATGCCAATAGCGCTGAGAGGACTGCTTGTTTAAAAGGCTGTGTGATAATGCTTTTTTCCTTGTTATATTGTTATCACAAATATGTAATGTGGTTGATGTATCTCCCTCTTATAGTGTCTCATTCTGTCTTTACTCTAATGAATACATCAAATGTGTCAGGCTGATTGATTTAACACAGTGGATTCTCCTGACATTGATGTATTTCCTTGCAAACACACCCACCTTCATCACCAAAGGGTATAATTTCATGCTTGTAAATGCACTACGGATGTTTATACCCTAAATGCACCTAATAGTCCTTCTTTATAGATTTAAAAACAAACATATGCTTGAACTTTAGGTGGGTTTAAGTAAAAGGAACTCAAGGGTATCCTACAATGATTTAATTCAATTGCTGTGAGGGCAGACTTTAAGTCTGTAAAATCAACGACAGATGCATATTATGCCTTTTTGCTGGGGGGACTGATCATGCTAGCTTTAGTTTCTATGCCAGGAAAAAATTGCATGGAGAATGAGCTCTATACGACAGCTTTACGAGTGATTGATTTATGCATAATTATTTTGATTGGCACATGATTACTTTAAATAGTGTAGCTGTCTGGATCCATCACATTATTAAATGAAGAAAGAGTCATGGCTGTGCCAGCTGCCGTAGAAAACTCCTGGAGGGACATTAAATATCTTCCACCAGTCAGAATTACATGAATTAGATGAATAACCTACCAGATGTGTCACCACAATGTGTTATTCTCCTTTAAAACTGAAATGTTCTTCAGAGAATCCAGGACTTTGGGTTCTTATTCATTAAAAAAAAGCAAAGATGTAGCCTTAATTTTCCTTTCATGAACTTTGAAGCATGATGTAATCACTATATTTAAGATGGGAACACTTGATTGTACATTATGTTTATAGACAGCAGTCGAAAGATGTCATTTTTGGAAGCTGTAGATTGTTAAAATGGTCTATTAAGGGTTTGAGCTTCAGTATTGCACACATTAACTACAGAGAGAAACCAAAGGCATGTTGGAAGCTCGAGCAGGGAGTTTTCTCAGCAGTGGAGGAATGCTCAGGGAGGGACTACTGCAGATGGCAGAGGAAATAGCTCTGCTGCCTGGAATGGAGCTCTTAAGCTCAGAAAACAAACTGTCAATTTTAACATAGACATGTTTCATCACATAATTTCAGAGTAATCAGCGAAACTGCAAAATCAGTGTATGACATGATTGACAAGAATTTATTTTGGTGCTGTAGCAGGCACTGACCTAGTTCTTTTTTATTAACTTAAAACAACAAGCTTTTATATCTTTCTTATTAAAATGTTTATTTGAAAATGTTTCTCCGCCTAAGCCTGTTACTTCTTTGTCTGCAGCTCCGGTCTGCTGAGTAAAGTGTCCACAAAGCCCGTATTTTTCCTCGCTAGATTGGTTGGAATCAAAAGTACAGCAAAGAACAATCAAAACCATATGGTGCAGAAACAATTATGTGGGTTTTAAAGAGAATATTGAATCCTAGACTTGTTAAAAATGAGTCCCCGCTGGTTCTCTCTTTTTGTTAAAGCAGTCTGGTGAGCTTTAATTAGATGTTGAGGGAGTTGTCTTTGTTTAAATAGTAGATGTAGTCTCCCAAAGTGATCTCTTTTATTATTAAACATCTCTGAAGAAGACAACATTTCACTGACCAGACTGTTCCCTTTCTTTCTGTCTGTTTCCCTCCAGACCTGACCAGGAGTGCCAGTTTATCAGAGAAGGAGTTGAAGGAGGCTCGTGTCAGGAGTCAGATCATCGCTGCTCAACTCACCATCCCTTCCAACTCCAGCTCCAGAGGCGTGCAGCTCTTCAACCGACGCAAGCAGAGAGTCAATGCGTTTACGCTAGAGAGCTGTGGAGAGGGGTCAACGGAGGACAGAGCAGAGAATGTGAAAACCGACCCCTTGTCTAACAAACTGACATGGGCAGAGAGGAGTAGTGAGGAAAGGGATAGAGACCTGAACTATAAGAACAGCACTACCAAGCCACTCTTGGCGCCACCTGGGAGGGTACATACAGTAGGTGATATCATGGATGAACCAGGTAAGCATTTCCACAAGGAAGACGACATCGAGGACAGCGTTATCCAAGAGAGACATTTCCTCCCTGTAAAGGAAGTAGAAGAGCAGGATGAAGAGGAAAGAGATGAAATCCACCAGGAGCTTGAGGGCAAAATCAAGGATGAGATTGCCCCTGGAAGTAATAATACTGATCCAGTTCTGATGCGACTTGCTGAAGGGGAAGCAGAGATAAATGGGGGCCACACAGGGCCGGTTCCCCCCGGAAAGTTTCTTAATGGCTGCCATAGTACCTCTGGACCTGAGAGGGTGTCTGTTTCTACATCCAAGCAGGCAACTGGCATCGTCAATCGAACTGCCAGGCCTTTCTTTTCGCCGCCGACAGTCCAGTCTCCAGAGACAGTCAGCCCTGTCAATGACATCCCCCCTCCTCCTTCTTATGCTACTCCTCCTCTCCCTACTTTCACTGCTCCCCAGCCTGTGGCATTCTCCCCCCCAAATCCACCTCCGTCATACCCCACACCTCCTCTACCAGCCTTCACAAACCAACCCCAGCAGACCTACTACTCCAATCCACCTCCAATGTCTCCTGTGATGTCTCCTTCCTCCCCTCCACCATCCCAGTTCCCTGTTTCTTCTGGATCTCAGTATGTTGCTTCAAACTCACCCATGCCTCATTATGGCCCTCCCACAGCCCCAAAGCCCTCCACCTTTGTCCCTCAGCCCACCGGAGAGAGGAAGCCAACTAAAACTGGAATACTTGAGGAGAGCGCTGCCAAAAGGTCAAATAGAAAGTCAATGTTCACATTCAAAGAGAAGCCAGTCGTAGCTCCGAACCCTGAGCTGCTCTCTCTGGTGCAGGGGTTGGATGAAAGGAAGAAACATGGACATAAATCTGTGCCTGAGCCAGCATCAGAGGAGGAGTTACTAGCTCTGGGTGCAGAGGCCTCCAACTTCCTCGCCAAGGAAGAAGACAGAGCTGAGGAAGCAAAAGCTCCAGAGTGGACCTCCTGCCTCAAGAGCTCCAGGACCCGACCCAGGGCAGAACATAGGCCAGAGCAGACCCTTAACAATGCATCAGGAAAGGGGGCTGAGCTGTTTGCCAAGCGTCAGTCCAGAATGGAGAAATATGTTGTTGAGCATCAGAACACAGAGCAAATTAGGTCTCCTTCTCCAACAATGTCTCTGCCACCATCTTGGGTGTACCCATCAAACATGCCCGGTAGGGTCAAAGCCATCGCTAGAAACTCTGATGTGAGCGCTCAGGTTTCACAAAACCTAAAGGCCCAACAAACAGTCAAGCCAAAACCGAGGCCAAATGCACCAGCACCAGAGCCAGTTCCAGAGCAGCCTCCTTTGGAGAATGGTTGCTCCAAGATGGAGATGGACCTCTCAAGGCACCGGCCTTACCAGCTTAACTCTTCCCTCTTCATCCTTAACCCAGTCAAGGACCCCATTAGTACCCTACCCAGAGGAGCACCACAGGCCAAGAACCTGATGTCCCCCCAGTCTTTGTCCAGACATAATTCCTTACCTAACAACCCTCCCTCTCACTTTGGTACCCGGTGCATGTCTCCCCAGCTGCCTCTTAGCCCCACAAGAGGAGCAGAATATCCATCAAATTCAGCCTCTGTGCATCCAAGGATCAGTTCTCCCATGTCTGCCTTTTCTCCAGGGCGCGTGTCCTCTCCTCGGTCGGGGGTCCAGTCACCAAGGCCCACATTTTCTGCCAAGAAGGCAGGGATTGAACCACAGGTGTGGAGACCCTCTCTGTATTATTTTTAGGAAGTTTGTTCACAGCAGAGAGATTAGATCTTTTGTATAGTTTACACACACGGTTGTTGAAACTAACTTTAGAGGGCTTAAAATTTACAATTTACTGTGCTTTCTTCTTAAACTTGTGCCTTCTTCTTCTTCTTGTGCCTCTGCTTTCATTATACTACTATACTATTAGAGAGGAATCATTTTATGTGTGAAATGTTTTAATCCTCACTTGTATCATAAAACAATTGTTCTACATTACTAGGTACATACTTGCACCAGAATACACCAGAAATGGTCTATTTAAAGTTAATTAAACATACATTATAATCAATATCTTCACATATTATGTACATTTAAATGTAAATGTTGTTTATTTTCCATGGTTACAAACACCCAAAAACTATTAAGTACCCTCAGTGAAAATACAAATGTGTCTTGATGTAATCAGATGAGTTGCCATACTCAAAGCCACTAGGACCATCAGCACTTAAATACTTCCATATCCAATATGTTTTAAGATATGATGAAAAACAACCTCACCGTTTTTCCTCTTTGTCTCTCAATTCTGTGGCCACCAGGGTGATGCTGCTTCACAAAGCACTTTAACAGATGGTCTGGCATCTGCTTTATGATTTATGATTTGCAATTTAATGCTGCTCACTGACATGAAAGTTGCAGTGAGAGAACTCCTTTTATGTCTTTAAGTCTTCAGGGTAATTTACTCTGCTTTCCAGCATTTTCTAGCTAAATATATGCTGTGTACCTGGAATCTTTGATGTTTCAAATTTGCAGACTACTTACCAATTCACATCTTGAACCTGCATATATATTGTTTTCGTGACTTAAAGCAGTCATTTCAGAAGTATTTTTCACACATCATCAATCACTGTTGTTTCAGACTACAGGGTTTGTGTCTGTTTCATTTCATAAACCTTGATTCACTGTGTGTTATGATTTTTTTTGTTTTAATTGAATCTTTCCTCCTCTGATTAAAGCTTTACGCTAACACTCTGCTGTGACCTCTTTCTCCTTTTTCTCATTTCCTGACTTCTTTCAGTCATTAATTTCACTGCTTAGTGTTTGTTATTCACTTTTCTACCTCTCTTGCAAGCACTACAAACACTTGATCACGCTAATAAATTTTATGCCTCTGTTAAGTATGCAGACAATTTCACAACAGGAGGCAGATCTATTTAGTAACACAGTATATGACATTTAAAGTTAAAAAATAATTATTTCAGCTTGCCATTGCAATATATTTTACTCTTCTACAAGTATCTGAGTTATGTCTGTGCATGTTAAGACCCGACCTTTGGCACTGTTTATCGTCAAGGGCTCAGACGTTCAGACAAACGCAATGACCTTTGACCTCAACCTTGTTTCTTTCAAAGACATCCTAATATATGACTAATATATGACCAGTAACATACTTTTTAGAGCTAAAAGACTGATCTTAGAAGTTCAGTCCGTAACACTTAAGACTTGTCTTCATATAATTATCACGTTCAGAGATAGTTTGTTCTTAATTAGTGTGTGCGTAAGATGGAATGCTGACCTTCCTTCAGTCAAGTAACTTCATATCCCTGTGAAGGTTAATCACCTCAGGAAATCCAGATGACAGTAACCTGAGAGAGACACTAAAGACTAGGGCTATATGTGCTGGTGGCCAGGGTTATTGCAGATACACACACAAAGAAGGGAAGACACAGAGATGACCTGAATGCCTCTTGGGCTCATATAAATATTTTTTTTATCAAAATACATTCACTTAGTAAGGAATAAGTCTCTAATAGGTTACAATTTGTCTTTTGTGATTTTATACAGAAACACCTTGTAATGGTTAAGTTAGAATTGTTGAAGCATATTTGAATTCTATTATTTGCGTTGTTTGTATGTTTCTTTCCAAGACTCTAAAAAACAATTTTTGTCATGGTCCAACAGACACCAAAGGAGTCCACCCCAGCTGAAACCCCCAGTGAGACTCCCACACCAACTAGGACACCCAACCTCACCAGGCGCTTCAGCAGCCCAGAGGGTCCCGCCACTGCAACCTGGACTTCCAGCCTCCAAACCAACCGCCCCTCTGCCAACATCTCAAGCCGCTCAGTCACCTCCCCGGTTTCCACTCCCAGAGGTATAAGATGCCAATCCCCTATGAGTCAGAATATTCAGCTTTCCACTGTTAACTCAATTTCCACATCCAGACCATCCCAGACATTTACAGCCACCTCTCAACGCTCTCCATCTTGGGGTTCAAGATGTCAGTCCCCAATGGTTAGCCAGAACACCCAGTCCTCCACCATCTCCTCCATTCCTGGTTTCAGGCCTCCCCAAACGTCTACTTCTCATTCTCCTGCATGGGGTTCAAGATGCCAGTCCCCAGTTGTAAGCCAGCATGCCCAATCTTCCACTGTCTCCCACATTCCCACATCCAGATCCGCTCAAACATCTACAGCCGTCTCCCCACCTTGGGGTTCAAGATGTCAGTCCCCAATGGTGAGCCAGAGTACCCAGTCTGTCACCATGTCCTCAGTTTCTACTTCCAGACCTTTCCAAACTTCTACAAATACCTCTCCTCTTTCTCCTCCTTGGGGTTCAAGATGCCAATCGCCAAAGGTAAACCAGAATACCCAGTCCTCCACTGTTTCCATTTCCACACCCAGATCCTCCCAAACACCTACAGCCACCTCTCCTGCCCATCTTCCTTGGAGCTCACGTTCCCAGTCTCCTGCACCTTTACAGACCAGTTTATCCTTCAACACTGCTAAACCTCTGTACACACCCTCTGCCAGCTCTCCTGTTCCCACACCCAAAGACAGTCGCTGCATGTCCCCAGTTGTTAATAATCTAGACTCTAAGGCCAACCATCGCATCCTGGCGAAAAACATCATCAATGCAGCCAAACGTAAAAACAGCCCTTCCCCTGGTGCACTGAGCAGTCACAGCCTTCCCATCTCACCTCTGGGAAATTCCCACCATGGCTACGACTGTCACAAACCACCCATCAGCCCTTACCAGTCACGGCCATTGGGGGCACAGTCCCCTACCTTCACCAGTCCTCCACCCACCCCAACACAGAGGATCTGCTCTCCCGTGAGGCTCTACAACACACGCTCCCTCACCGACTCTGATGCCTCAGTTGAGTCAGAGGACTCGGGCCTCCGGTCACCCGGCCTGCACTCCTACAACACCTGTCCCCGTGGCTGGGGTGGCAGCCTTAGGGTGAAGAGAAGCACTGTTTCCACTGACCTGTGAGGGTGCTACTCAATGGCAATACGCGCATGATTATGGTTTTCATAGACTTACTCCCCTGTGGCATTTGATCAACCAATAAACAACATCCTGATGGAATTAATCAGACTTATATGAGATAATTTACCTTTCTGTCACTTTGAATACAAATCCTGGACAATGGTAAATGTTGTATCAAGTAGTATTAGTAGTTTATAGGACTCACATTCATTTATGGACTGACAAGAACAAGCTTTTTGCATAACACAGTTGCTGTGGCTTGTACGCTTCTTGCATACCAAAAATGCAAAGTCTCAAAATAACCAAAGATATTTGAAATCATTTAAGATGAATGTTATACTCTTTACACCTTCACAACAAACATACTTTCACTATTCCTGTTCAATAGTGTTTTTTAAAATGTTATTCATGATATATCACTGTGTTTGCTGGTCTTACATGAGTCAAAATGGGAAGAGACTTTTAAATTTTAAGGCTTAGGAGGGACCCATGAAATGAGAAATGTGTAAATATATAGTTCATTGGAATGTGCAGTACTTTGATTAAGGCATTCTCACTGTGCTGTATTAGTAAAGGATCAAATTAAACTATACAATAGATTCATAGTGAATATAGATTTAGACCATACTGGGGAAAATCATTTTCCCGTGAAATTTTTGCAACACAGTGGTAGGTGAGGCACATGTTATTCACATTATCACACATGGTCAAAGTATTCACCACAGTTTATTACCCATTTTATTCAATGGAAAATAAATCATATGCAGAATTATCGCAGTGCAATAATCAATTTAACATAGTGTATATATGCTGCTTTATGTACCACATTTGCTAAAATGAATGTAAGGTTTACAGACAGATTGACAGAGAATGACAGAAAAAAGGGAGTGTTGAGTATGAAGAGTTATGTAGGGGCTTGATGGGGCATTGGCACACCTATTTAACCAAACACTGTTTCCATGTTTAAGAATAAAAAAAAGATTTGATAGTTTTTGCTCATTTTTAAAACATTGCTGGAGGGTGAGATGATGGTGCAGTGGTTATCATGTCACCTCACAGCAAGAGGGTTCTGGATTTGAACCCACCAGCCGGCTGGGGCCTTTCTGTATGAAGTTTTGCATCTTCTCCCTGTGCCTGTGTGGGTTCTCTCTGGGTACCCCAGCTTCCTCCCACAGACATGCAGGTTAGGTTAATTGGAGACTCTAAATTGCCCGTAGGTGTGAATGTGAGTGTGAACGGTTGTCTGTCTCTATACTATATGTTAGCCCTGTGATTGACTGTCCAGGGTGTACCCCGCCTCTCGCCCAATATTGCTGAGATTTGCTCCAGCTCCCAGCGACCCTCTGGAGAATAAGCGGTAAAGAAAATGGATGGATGGATGTTGGTGAACAATTTAATGAATGTAAGGTTAATGAACAAACAATAATTTAATGAACAAATGTCAGCTATTAACATGTGATTGTAATATTCATATTGGACATTGATGTATGCCTACATTTGTTTTGCTGATCACAAACTGTCATTCTTTTTTATATCAGTAATGTCTTTATAAGAAACAGAATTGCATATAAGTGCCTGTTTGGATGTGGTTTAGAAGCAAGTTTGTATGTCACACAAGTAGAGAAGGTAAAACAAGACATTGTTGTTAAACTTTCGTGGAAAAAAGGTTAGAAGAATGTGGAGCGATTTGAAATATTCTAGTAAGTGTTTGTGAAAAAGGATCAGAGGAATGGATTGTATTTAAAATACGTGCATAACTCTAATGTACATTCTCTTAAACTTCTGAAGTTTCATTTTATACTTGATTTGCACTTCTGTTCATTCCATTTCAATGGCTAAGTTGGCGTTCTTTAAAACTTGATTTTCTCAAGTGTCATTCACAATACAACCAGCAAATAAACATCCATACCGTAAAAATCAGACCATTCCTGCACAACGCAACATGTTGACAAGATGGACCCACATTGGCTGTATATCTGATAGCTGCCTTAGAACCACAACTGGTTTTCTGTTTCAAAGCCATTTTTACACCATTCTCATCTTGCCTAGTCCTGTGCAGTACACACAACAGATCATCCCTTCGTTCCCTGACATGCAGGCCAGCATCAGCACATTTCTAAATATTTACTTCTGTGTGTGTTATGAGTGACAGGGACACCTGCTACACGGTGACCTGGCTCCTTAAGCAGGATTAGGACTATCACTGTCATGGATTGGTTTCAACCTGGTTCACCTCTAGGCAGGTCAAACATTGCTGACACCCTCAAACACAGAGAAGAATCATTTCATTTTTTAATTTTCGCAAGCAGTTTTGTTTTTGGGTCTGTGGCTATTTTTAATACAATTTCATAACTGCATGACATTTGAAAACGAATGCAAAATAAAAAGTGATGACACACCAATTTAAATGAGTTATAATTTGTGAATTATTTCATTATTTTCCTCCATAAAACTTTTTTTTTCTGAAAATAGTGGTATAACTGAAAATAATCACATCTTTAGTTGTATATTCCCCTTTTGTAAATAAACCTAATTAAACCTCCAGTGGGTAAGTCATGGCATCCACAAATATTCACATAGCACACCCATTTATATAGTGTTTGTTAAATTAGTCTTTTATTATTTTATTAATTTATTCTTATTGCAGACTTGGAGTATTACCATACGACAAATATAAGACAAAAGGAATGTTGTTTGTACTACTTAAACAAGGATTCATATTTCATCTAGTCCTTACATAACCCCTTTAGGCCCTTAAACAGATCCTCCATAAGAATTAGATGATCATCTAGCTGGTATATTTTAATGCAATTTTAAAGCAAATTCATAATTTGAGAATCTAATACAACTATTTTAAATCTCTGTAATAGCAAAATAATAACTAGAGAACTAAAATAATTAGCATTGATATATAATTTACATGTATCCCCCTACGAATGTATCTCTACCTGTAGCTTTTATACTGCTTACCATTTAAATATGCTCACAAGTTTTTTTTATTGGCGATGGCCCATGTACATGTGCTGAGCTTTACTGCCAGTGCAACATACACATATTTGCGGTGGTGGTTAATGGGGGTGAAATGTCCCGAACAGCAACACCTCGGGGTGAAAAGAAAACCAGAGCCACATTTATCACAGGTTCGTACACTGCCATCTGTAGGACTTCAGACAGAAGTTCAAATAAAACAACACTGAACATCATTTGTGGGTTCATGTTTGCACTCTGTGTATTTAACCCTTTCTCAAAATACTGTAGTGAAAATAAACATTTTATATTTTCTGTCATGGTCTCTGTTTCTTTTTCAATGAGTTATCATATTCATAAAATAAATGAATCGCAACAACCTTGCAACAACTTCACTAGACATGAAAGATAAAATTTCACTTTAGTACTCCTTGTTAAAGTTACTCACTGACACAAAATGCCAGTTTTAAGGTTATTATTACTTACACCTCTGCATTTCCTGCTATGACTAGTCAAAATGTCAGCCATAAAAAAGGCCTGTAGTCTCCCTGTGTTAGTGTCTATATCCATTATACTTACTGTAATCTTCAGTGCAGAGACTGCTATTAACCCGGATGCTCACGTATTACATCCCATGATTACAACCTTTGTGATTCTAGTATAGCTGTTTTGTTGGGAAGGGGAAAAAATGATATCAATGTGTAAGATATCACACATATCTTATCACAACTCAAAATGTGAAAGGCTTGCAAGAGAACTGCAAATAAAGTGACACACATTCTGCAGCTGCACACTGTGGTTTAGGGAGTCAGTATTCACAAGCTAAGCAGTTCTCTTCCACAACTATTTTCTAATATTATTTGTAAGATTAATATAAGATAAACAATAGGCTATATGACATTGTTAGATAAAACTCACTTGGAGTGGGGAGATTAACAACAATGTGGTCTGTGAACCATGTAATCAAAATACTATCTTTTATATCCCTTTCCCCTCAGTTTTGCATGAATGAAATGATAAACCTGTGCAATATCTGCACAGAAACCTGAAATATTGCACTTACACTCCCTGTGCTCAATTTTGGATTAAGGATAATTTTGCCATTCCTTATTTTGCTGTGGAACCAGTGAAGTGAATCCCTGCAGTGAGACACAAGAGGCCGCTCTTGAGGTGAAAAGGGGAGAAAGCCAGCGCTGTGGTTTCCTTGGTTTGACAGCAGGGGCTTGTTGTACAGCACAAAACAACAAGGATGAAGATTTCAAGCGACGATGCAGCAGCTACAGAGATAATCGAGGAGACGTTCAGCTGAAAGGCCATCAGCTTTATCTCGATCTCCCGGTGTGTCCAAACTAATTTAGCGTCCAGCAACGTTGATATCGACTGAACTGCAGATGAATGTCTGTGCCTTAAGTGTCCCTGGATTTGTTGTTGTTAGCTGCTAATGCTAACCATAGAAGTTGCGAGCTAGCTGGCCTAGCAAGCTAATGGTTAAAGCGAGGAAAAGACTTATAATGTTTGTTTTACTTGTCCGGGGAGTGAACTCGGCGTTGTTTAGCTAATGGAGCCAGCTAACATTAGCTTCAGTAGTTCAAGAAGTGCAGCTTTGGCAAAGCTTTTCAAGTACCAACCGTAGTAGTTAACTTAGCTTGCCAGTTAGCCACTATCCTTGGAAGAATGAGTAGAAAACATCATCATTTTAAAGGAGCCGAAGTCAGCTGCTGCGTGAAATACTTCTTATTTGGATTCAACATTATATTCTGGGTAAGTAAACACAATCTGTGACCTGTTTGCCTCACGTTATCATAATGAAAACAGCGCTTATGTTGCTAACTTAAAGTAACATTAAGTTAGCTCAAATAATCAGGTAAAGTTAGCTTAAGGTTAGTACCGTTAGTGAGTTGTAAAGTGAAATGATTGTGTAAGTTAGTTGACTTAATTAGAAAACTATTAAATATGCTTTTTTTTTTTTTTTTTTAAATTGTTTTGTTTTGTTTTGATTGTTCTTTATGTGTGTAAAGTTGCATCACAGATTAGCTTGTTAACTTGATTGACCTAGAGGAAGTTTAATTTTTTTCCATGTAGGACAGTAGTAAAGTCTTTAGGATTAGCAGCAAAGTTCTTGCCGTGACTCAGAAATATAAAATTTCACTGTCACATTTAGCAAACCTACTTATTTTTAAGCAGGACACAAAATTAGCACCAGCTACCAGCCAAATGCTGGTAAAATTAGCAAGTGGCTGGTAGATTTGCTTCACTCACCAGCTAAAAAAAAACCTAATGGTAATCTAGTGAGTGGCTAGTGAAATCTGAACATTCACTAGTAATTTGGCTGGTGGACAAAAAAAGTGAATTTTGCACCTTGTTTTTAAGTCTGTTTCTGTATTGACCTATGAGTATATAACTTTCCATTCTCTGAATGGTGGTGGATAAGTTAAACCACGAATATTACCAGCTACTACGATACTTTCTAACTAACATTTCTTCAAGTGTAAAAGAGTTTGTGATGATGATTTGAATATCGGATAGAGTATCTGATGGAGGAGGCAAACTAAGCAACCACAGACAAAAGCGGGTCTGGTGTTAGTTTCTCTCCGGGCCTTGACCTGGCAGTAAGCATTGGCACCATTGTGTTTGAGGTTGAGAAATGGCATGAGTTTCATCTGTATTGTTAGGCCAGTGGCAAGTGAGCCCACATCTCCTTTACAATGCCTCCTCTCCTCCATCTTTATCCCTCCTCAGTCTGAAAAGTTCCTCTGTTCAGTCTCCGTCACCCCTCCCTCCTCACCCGTCTGCATTGCCTCTGACCGGCTGGTGTAGTATAATGTCTGTGAGTGACTGAAGGAATGGCGTGTCTGTGTGCCCCAGAGGGTCTTCCCACACACTGTTGGGAGGAAAAGGCCACACGGTCCTGAATACCACCCAGCCCTCCTCTTTTCAAGCACCCTTTTCACTACCTCCACCACTATAGTGCTCGGGCTCTGCGGGACAGCATTGTTTCTCTCGCTAACACACCCACAAACGCACAAAGGGCGACGGTGGGAACAAAGACTGGGTGGGGGCGCCGGGTGTGATTCTGTGTTTTCTCCCCTCATACAGTGTGCTTGTTCTGTTGGACTCATCCGGCACATGGGATCCACATGCAACGGGCTCTCTTCTTATTCCTCATCCTTTCGTCACCACCTCCTCATTCCTCAACACTCCCCTTCAAAATGTAGGAGTATTACATTACACCATACCTCTGTGGTGATGTTCTGTTTTTGTTTTGTGTGTGTGAAACGGAGGTAATATGAACTTCCAAACATGCCACAAGCCAGAGTTTCCTAAAGAAATAAGAATAAATACATTTTACAGTTCAGGTCACAAATGAAAAATACTCTGTAATTCAATTTGACTGAGCAATCAACCAGGAAATATTGAGTCATAGGGCTTCGGTGTTGTGTCTGACTCACATTGTGTTCTTTCAGACGGTTTGACACTCAGGCCAAGCTAACACAGTCCTGTGTCTGAGCTCCCTCTGAAACTGTGTGAAACAAGTTCCAGCTCGCTGGCTGTTTCCGTTAATAATCACTAGAAGATGTTCTCCTCTTGTCTGTGCGCTGCGAAACTGGATTTGACAGACAAGCCAGCGCATTGCCGAAATAGAGAGAGATGGGGTTTATTCTCAACAAATCAACCCATTTGTCTCTCCTGTAGTGATCTTGTCAGGCTTGAAAATGCTGCCCAAATTGAGACAGAATGCTTGTAAGACCCTAAATATTGTGAACAAAATAGAGCAATAAAACCTTCTTCTCTGTGTGAATTCCTCCAGCGCCCAAGCTTGCTGTTGACAGCCAGGCATTCTCACCCAAGAACAACACACCTTCTCTCGTCCTTAGAATAGACACATTCCTCACATCCACTTAATTAATCACATTTTCTGCCTGAGCTGCTGAAATGTTTGGAAGCTCTGCATGCTGTAATTAAGAGCTTGTTAAGCTGTAACCAAGTTGCTTAGTTGGTTGGAGGCAGGCTGTGTGTTATTAGCCAGCTACAGCTCTGTAGCTGGCTGCTCACATTTGGCACTAAAAGGCACGTTGGGTGATCCCATCACAGGTGGACAGATGTGTGAATGCAGCTATGTGAGGTCTCATTTAGATACTATGTATGAATTCTTGACTAGTGCTGCAGCTATCAACTACTTTTACCTGACGAGTATCTTTTTGATCAATCCTTTAGTCAATAAACTGTCAGAAAATAGTAAAAAAATCATAATTTTCCAGAGCCTAAGCTCATGTCCTCAAATGCTTCTTTTGACTAGAAGTCCAAAACCCAAAGATATTCCCGTTAACAATGATATGAAACAGAAAAACAGCAAATCCTTTGGTAGCTAGTTGTAGTAGCTGGAACCTGCAAATGTTCTGCATTTTTGCAGAATAAATTACTTGAACGGTTAATTGATTATCAAAATTGTTGGTGATTAATTTTCTGTTGATTAATCATTGCAAATGTGTGTCTAATTGCAAAGGAGCACTACCTAGTCAACTTTTTTCTGTATGTTTGACATGATAAACATTCCGAACACATTTGATATCCAAGACAAAATACCGGCTGTTTGCTATTTTCTAGGGCAAATGTGTATGCTTTTATGTTTTGTTGTGTTTGCCATTGCCCACAGATAAAATCAAATGTGAACAGGGAAGCAAAGTCCACTCACAGGAGGATTTTTCTTTTTTTTTATTTGTTCTGATTTCTGTTCTGATACTCTGTGTTGACTGCAGTCTATCTCAGTTCGGAGGCTGTTTGCACACAATATCTGGTTATATCTAGATACAAGATAATAGCTCTGAACAGGACCTTAACTTCTCTCGATTATAACCCAGGACTCGACTGTGTAGTCTATTCCACTCGGATACGTTTTGACCCTTAACTGCAATTCAAACTCTTGTTGTAGTTACTGTAATAATTAATCAGCCAAATCGATACGTTGGTATTGCAATGTCAAGTGCGGAGGAGTGCCAGTGCGAAAAACATTCTGTGAAGTCACATTTTGTTCACCCTGTTGGCAGTGCTGTTCACATCATATCATCAAGAATGACTCCGTTCACGCAGCAGGCCGCATTAGAAATGCAGTATTTGGAAGTCAGCAAAAGGGCAGTCACACTTAACTAAGTCTATACCCTGTGCATTCGTGTGTGTGTGTGTCCAGAAAGCGTGGAGTTTGGTTTGTCTGCTAGTTAGTTGAGGTTAATGGGATCAGCTGGCTTAGGGAGGCATCTTCCTAAGTGTTGATAATCTCTACCTCCACATGGGGAGGAAGCCCTCACATCGGGACTCACACTTCTCATAGCAGCACTTGACTGAAAAATAACCTGAACAGCCTGATTTGAATAAAGAGGCGGATACAAGGACATTGAGTTCCAGACTTTATTTGCCCAGCGATAACACATAGAATCACAGTGATGAAAGCACAGGGATTAGATATTAGGATACATAAGAAAAAAATTAAACAGAAGGAAGGGAGATAAATTACTTACTAGAGCAGTTGAAATTTAGATTGGCCTTTAAAACATCTTATCCTCAAACAGAAGCAATGAAATGTAAACTAAGCGAGAACAAACAACGACACAACACTGTGCTTTTCTTGATTTTATTGCTCAATTGTTCAGAGATATAAGGAGATGAATGTGGATTTCATGTCAGATTAGCATCTAATGTCACATTTTCACATTGTTGCTCATCTACTACTATTCAGTAAAGGGCGGGATCAACAGAGTTTAGCACAGGTTGTATGTTTCACTGCCACCGACCGACCTGCGTTTGACTCTGGCTGTCAACATTACACTGTGGGAAAAGTTAGATAAAAAGGAAATAGTGTGACTACTGTACAAAGGCAGGTCCAGTTCAGTTTGAATGTACTCATTCAGTCAAATTCACTTCAATCGAGACCTTATTGTCCCGCGAGGGAAGTTTGGTTTTCTGATAGGGCTTCAAAAAGCGCAGAGTAAAAACAAATACTGTGGGTTATCGGAATATGCTTCTAGGCTTACACGTGAAGAAGAATGATAGGCTTGTACAGAAAGAGACGCTTTATAATACAACTCAGTGATACTGTGAGGTAATGTTTGGACAAGTCTCTTCAACAGTTTGATCAAAAAGAGAGGAAATATTGACAGTTGGCCAGTTTGAAATTCAGCTGAACTTGGATGTCAGACGTTTCAATTTTGGTTTAACATTTGTGATCAGCAGCTGTCCTTTCTAAAAATGGGGTTGAGCTGCTGCTTTAAGCATTAATTTTTATTTTCTAAATCAAAGTGGATGGGATAATCACTGACTGAGAACCAGATCCAGAAATAGTAAGCCCAAATGACAGGCTACCAAGCACGGATCTCTCCATAGCTGTCTCACTTAATGCTGCCTCCAAGGTTGCCTCGAGCTATGGCAGGGGGGAAATACAACTTGATGTGCATTGAAGTACTTTTGACCGGAAATAATAACAAAATTGGCCATATAACAGAAGTACTCTTCTGGTAGCTGCCTGATGTTTTATTTTAGAACTACTTCATACTGCAGAACCAGAGTGAGGAAGCTTTATTGGATAAGTTCACAGTAGAGAAAAACAGGATAGATGGGAGGAGAGGGGGATGTGTCTCAAGTCCATACTGAAACACCAGGGCGTCTTGAGCAATCAGCCAGAGGCAGCAGCTATAATTTACATAAAATACTGCATGACATATGACACATATCAGTCATGTTTGTATGGCTTCTGTGCTCTTTCTCCCCTAAATGTTGCATTTCTCTGCTAAAATAAAAAAATCCAAGTCACAATATGTGGATACTTCTTAAGGCAGCAATAGATTCAGGTAATGTTTCTGTTCAGATCCAAAATTAATCTCTCCTTGATCATCTTTGGCTAATTATGACCATTTTTGATTAAATTGGTGAAGCTATAATTCACTGTATCAGTGTAATCTGCACGAAACTGAAAGATAATACAAGCTTTCATGTGTGTCTATTATAATCCACCAAGGTTTCATCAAGTAGTTAATTTCCTGTTCAGGACTGAGCAATGGTAGTTAGACAGGAAACCACCAACCAAGTGTTTGTGTGCAGGCATTCACAAGAAAAAGTTCTTTAACAGCTTCAGAAAATATAAAACAATGTAAAACACAAGTTTTGTCCCCCTGGGTAGGCTGCAGTAAGAAATGTGAGTTTAATGTCCTTAGTGGGACTGCTACAGATTGGCCATCAAATCCTCACAGACAGAGGCAACAGATTCCTCTCATTTTAGCGCTTAATGTCTGATGTTGGGAATGGTAATAGTTCTGCATTTCCTGACATCATGTTGAATGATTTTTTTGGCCTTGAGTGATTAAAAAAAAACAAACATTATTGGCCAATTGTGGGTAACATCCCAGTGACTGAATAAACTCGTGGGACCACCTGACTCTACCATTATTATTGGTCTCCATGAAGCTAATTTGCAAAGAAGGCGCAGGTGCAGTTTAGCCTTCAGGTTTTCTCAAGGACACTCATTCACAGGCTGCGTTCTCTGAAAGATCCACGCTCTGAATTGGAAAGCAGTGAGAGTCACAAACTGCAACCAAGAAGTTGCACCCTGTTCTAAAACACGTACAGGTGTTGTTTTGTCCCACAAGGATTGACAGCGCCTGATGCAAGAAAAGATTCATTTTTCTTTTGAAAATAAAGTTTGACTGCTGTGCTCGCTGCTTATGACACAGCCAACTGAAAGACAACTTTATCTGAGACTGAGATTTATATGGCAGTAGACCAGATTGAACTGTCACATTAGTTAATTCGCAGATTATCATTGTGGAAATTTGTGCAGTGACATTTTTTGCAAAAATAGACGGGTAAAATGTCTCACCCTGATCGACTGAACTTAGTTTGACTGAGCTGTGACAAAAACATCAACAACACAGTATCTCACAGATGAACATACAAAAATTTATTTTTAACCTTTTTAAGATTTTTTTTTTATATTCTTAATGTTGGCTTATCCAGAGAGCCATAATACAACACTGTCAGCTGAGTCCTCTACCATTGCTCATTAAGTAGACGTTTTTATTTACAGTTTGATACAATGGTAAATGAATTAACTGTTGTCCTGAATGTACTCAAATTCCCACAATAACACTGCGTCTATCTGAAGATAATCTTGTTAGAGCTGTTCACAAACTCTTGCATTATTCAATCTCCCAAAAATGTGTAATTAATTAAGAATAATAACTAATTACAGTTGGTAATTATCAATGATGTCCAAAGACCTGTTCTGTAACATTATACCCTAGAAGGAGTCGTGTAAATGTGGTTTTCATGCTGTAAAATGAGTTGTTTTCTCTCTTTTAATCTATGCAAATTATTTAGAGTCAAAGGCTAAATGCTTTAATACTCCCTCTCCGTCAGTCTAATCTCTTCTACCTGATCTCTGCCTTCTTACCTTCACTCTTCTGCGTGTCACTTTGCAGCAAAAGCCACCAAACCCTTCACTACAACTGCTTATGTAACCACCAGGCCAACCCAGCAGCACCCCCCTCCACTTTGCTGCTGGTGTTGTTTCAGCATACTGCCAACATTGTTGGTCTTGTTATGTGTGTGTTGGTTGCTATCAGTTTACCCGCTTTCCCCGATTTAATCAGCTTCCCAACAGTATGATTTAACCTGGTTTCAATGGAACTATTATATTTCAGCCCCTGCCATTAGATTGTGCTTGAGTTTTGTCCATCATGAATGACATTTTGTGGCAGCTAAGCAGTTGATAACATTACATGAGTAAAACCACACGCCCAGAAATGGATGATTTTCACTGGCATGTAGTCTCACTGCTATAATCCTGAAGGCTTAGTGCTGTTTTTGTCTGAGTTTGGATCTTTGCATATGGTGGCCCAGTACTATGGCTGTCTCAGCAGTTACCCAAAGTTCTCCTTTTTTCATGTTGTAAACTGTGAGCCCTGCATTCATCCCTCCCCGGGACAGGAGGCTAATACTGGAGGGATTATCTTTAACTCTCAGGATATCAGATCCTCCAACCTCGTAAGCGGCCCAGTGCAATGACTATAACCTGCAGATGTAGTGATTCACTCTGTCCACAACAAGATATTTTCTCAGTATTCAGTTTTGTTTAAAGACTCCAAAAAAAACAATGTAAGTGATGAGGTTGTACCTGAAAACTTTATGACGTTATTGAGCGATTTTTGTATTTGTGTTTTGTTTGGGCTCTTCCCATGGTTTTCTTAAGTGGGTTAGGCTATGTTGGAAAAACGTGATATCATGTACATACTGTAGCAATAATAAAAATCAGAATCAGAGGACAGTTGTTGAGTTGTTTGCTTATGTTGCTAGGGAGATACCGCCGTAAAACAAAGATTATCATATCACACCCACATGATTCTGATAAAGCAAATTAACTGAAATTCATTGAGTTATACGAAACTATGGATGTTTTTTTATATCTTTTAACTTTGTATGTTGCATATGTAGTCATAATTTTTTTCTATTGAGAAATACATGTTTTCATGAAGCCTACTTTTAACTCAGGGGAATTAAATGGGTCTGACTGATGGGCACTGCCTCTTTCTGTCTGACAGTTGCTTCTTCTGTGTGTTTTGTTTTACAGTTACTAGGAGCAGCATTCTTGGGCATAGGCCTGTGGGCATGGGCGGAGAAGGTAAGTCTAAACACATGCATGCAAACACACAGTGGTGAAGTACAGCATGATTACCTCAGTAGCATAGCTCAAATTCTTCCCCATATTTCTACTGGAATTAGCTCGAAGTACGATTTGCAAGAGAGCTGAAATGAAAACAGGGCTGTTGAGAGTATGGGTGAGAAAAAATAGAAGCACCGTTGGTGTAGCACTTAAACGCATATTACCTGATAATGGTCCTGGTAAACGCATATTAGTCGACTCACGATGCTAATTATGCTGCGGCAGCTCAAGTGTGATGTGTGACTGTTGAAAGCTCTTTGAGCCATTAAGTAGCAAATGGTCAAATTGTTTTTCCAATACTTGCAGAGTTTTAACAGAAGCTACAAATAAGGAGCCTTAAGGACAAAATTACAAACTCATTTGACTCATCGCCATCAGGAATCCAGTGTCTTCGTCTGTCACAAAACGAATTAGGCCTTCATTTTGCAAGGAAACTGGTTACCGTTTGTTTTCCACAGTATACTAGCCACAAAGGTCAGGTTCTGCTATCGACCTCACGTGCGCAGTAGATCATAGCAACACTCAAAACTTCCCCCAGTCGAGTTAACAGTTAGTTCATTAATTAGTTTTGAAATTGTACCAGGCGGTTCAGTAAATGCTGCACCAGCGTAGAAGCATGTACTGATTAGTAACGTCTGGTCATGAACTCTGTGCAAATAGCCCTGCATCGGAGTACCTTTGTGGAACAGCGTGAATAATTTAAAGGGATTAGGCCGAATGATGAATAGCGGCTACTGGAAAGGCATAATGGTGAGTTTGGGTCTCAGTGACTAAGATGATTACTTTCATGCCTGCTGTTTTCAGCCAGACTACATTATAGTTTTAGGGCCTCATGCTTAAATTCAAATGAAGGCATTTTAATCTGCATCAATGGCATAAAAACTCAAGAATGCAGTGTTACCTCTGGCCTGTATTTGTTCCCTAGCTCAGTGTCAAAAATACAGGAAGAGATGAATAATGATCATACATACATAGAAGTTTGTGTACTCAAAAATAAACTTCACCTCAAAACACATTATCCCATTACATTTATTAACCTTCCAGTGACCCCGCACTTCAGCATTAATGTGTACACTATTGTACACGCGCATTTACAAAATCCCTTTGTCAGGGCAGCATGATGCAGACCAGAGACTGACAGGAAAACATGTTTGATACACAGTGACCTTGAGGCTGTGAAGGCAGGATGTGCAGAGAGGAAGGACAGATGTTTGTTTGTGGACGTTGGCAGAAAACGGTGAACTGTGCCTTTCCTGATAAAAGTTACTTACTGGACAGAGATTTTCCAGAGAATGAAATTGTGTTGTAGATAAATTGATAAATGAAACCCTTTGGGGGATTTGTTATTTTATTTAGAAAGCAACATACTTGATAGATACCATTCTAATCAAATAACATTATTGCCTTTTAATACATTTCTGCCGCGTTTGTGCATCTCTGAACAGGGCAGCTGGCCTCCTGGCTGTGTCAAAAGTTGAATTCTCACTATTTCACTTTGACATGAGAAGCTCTTTTCAAGGTTAACCATGTGTTTTTGTAGAGTGAGAATTTTTTTTTGTATTAGAGAACTGATAGTAAGGTTTGATTTTGGAAGCTTTATAGTCAGACTTTTAACCACTGTCTTTTGTCTTTCTTCTTCCCCCCCTCAGGGTGTGCTGTCCAATCTGTCATCCATCACGGACCTAGGGGGCTTCGACCCCGTGTGGCTCTTCATTGTCGTAGGAGGGGTCATGTTCATCCTGGGCTTTGCCGGCTGTATTGGAGCACTCAGAGAGAACACTCTACTGCTCAAATTCGTAAGCCAGCACCAGACTTTCCAAGCACAGACACCATTTCAACCAATTCACACCCCCTTAGATCTGCAGATCACACCAGTGCCGAGGCAGTCAGTGTAGCAGGTGTCATTTTGACTCACCCAAGCCAAATGGTGTGAGTGGTTGCATGGCACCAATGTGTGTTATCTCATTGCTGAATCAAGCTGCTGCGCCTTTTTGATCTCTAAAAAGCTGATAATTATTCTGAAGCCCAAAGCCATGACAACACCATTTTGGGAGTTTTGTTTGGGCTCAGCTGTATTGATAATAACATATGACTAACGGGAGACAAACTTGCCTTGTTGCTGGCTGCAAATCTGAGTAGCTATTAAGTCCAGCCAATGTCCATTAGCAGCAGTAAGTCAGGCGTCAGAGTGAGGAGCTAATGTGACTGTTGTGCATTTATCATTAGCCTGTCTCCTCCTACATTTACTGTAAAGGGATGATATAACGGTACCTCTGGGACTGCGGTTTCACTCAGCAAACCAGACCTGCACAAAGATGTTGTCCTTTTAATTTAATTTTATTTTCTTACAAGAAATGGTAGAAAAAAACGTTATTAGTGGTGTTCAATTGTGATCCTTTACAAAAAAGGGTTTTCCTAGGCGCACCCAAATTCCCTGATTGAAGTGACAGATTTATTGTTTTCTGTTTGTGTGTGTTGACTCCTGTGTTGACTCTTTTGCGTCATGCGCTTTTCAGTTCTCTGTGTTCCTGGGTTTGATCTTCTTCTTGGAGCTAACTGCGGGGATCCTTGCCTTCGTCTTTAAAGACTGGATCAAAGACCAGCTCAACTTCTTCATAAACAATAATGTCAAGGCCTACCGGGATGACATTGACTTGCAGAATCTCATCGACTTTGCCCAGGAATATGTGAGTCCACACCTACTGACTGAAACTAGTGTGTCACCCACAGTTAGAAAAATATATAATTTCCAAGTAATAGCTTGTTTTTCTTGGCTGGAGGAAGTCACTCCCTTCTCAAGACTTTTTTTTTTGTGTTTATATGTGTTTTTAAACTGATGTGGAAGACTTTCTCAGTCCAGGCTAGAGAGCAGAATGAGTCAGTCACTGCAATTGTGGAGTAAATCTCATGATAAATGTGATTGTGTTTCCCTCAAATGATTATCCAATGAAATGAATGAAACAGTTTAGATAATTGTCACCCGTGTGTAAAGGCTGGGTTCTGTCATGACGCAAAGGCGATTAGATCCGCTGCTGTCTCACCGGTTGTGTCTCACAATCTGTAGTCGCTACCTGCCACAGTCAGCTGGCTACACAACCCAGCAGACCTGAGCCAGGCTCTCAGGGCGGTTTCAAGACCAGATCAGAGAACGTAAATCTGTATTCTAGTCCTAGTTGGCAGTTTAATCTCTGCCTTTTATTACTGTCTCAGTGGTCGTGCTGTGGTGCCCACGGGCCCGATGACTGGAACCTGAATATCTACTTCAACTGCACTGAGTTGAACCCCAGCAGGGAGCGCTGTGGAGTCCCCTTCTCCTGCTGCGTCAAAGACCCTGCGGTGAGTCACTTAACAAAAATAATACATGATGAACTGAATATAATAATATATCCTGATTTGAATTAATAACCTGGCAACTGCAGTATTTCTGTCAAGATTTTAATATACAGTATTTAGCATGCTCAGAGAATTTGTTCAGGATGTAGTTTAAAAGAGACAAGATATTGATTAAATGATGTAAAAAGTCATGTTAAGAGTCATTGAACACGTCAAACACTGACCAGTAGAGGAAATAGTGATGGTTTAATCTGATTTAACATCTTTATGTTGTTTTTACAGGAGGATGTCATCAACACGCAGTGTGGTTATGATGTTCGGGGGTTCGGGGTTGGTATCTCTAAACATGTTTTTATCACTATCACAGGTCTCTATATATGTAACCCTGTAATTGTTTTGCTTCACTCTTCAGTTATTAACTTCTCAGGACCTAACTCTAAAAAATAATATTGTGCTTTATGATATTTTTTAAATAAATGTAGATAATCTAATAAAACAATAGCGGGTAGAGAGAACCAGTTCTCCTGCAGTAGTCAGTGGCAGTAGTGGAGCATGATTGGCACACAATCCCTGCCTGTCAAGTTCAAATGACGCAGAGCTGCCAAGTGGAATTACTCCTGAGGGCAATTTGATTGACAAGCTGCAAACCTGTTTGATTTAAATTATCTGAGCTGTTGAGGGCGCAGTGTCAGTCACGTTCATTTTGTACTGGGCTTGATTGCTTTTCTCAAACCGCTAATGAAAATGAAACGGATGAAATAAAATAACTATGAATAGAACAAATCGAGTTAAGATTAAACAGCATTTTTACTTAACATTAACATTCTCTGTAACAAGATGCGGAAGATGTTTTGTAAAACAGTCATCCTGAGAAGCAGTTGGCCAAACAGCAGACACAGAGAATGTATAGGGTTAAGTAGCACACAGGCTCCTCTGCGTGCTTCTTGCCTTAATAACAGATTGTTCTTCTAACAGGGATAATTAGGCTCCAGTTATAGCCTAGAGAGCAGCCTTACTACACTCTGTAATTGGCAACTCGGTGGGTTATGCCAGTCCGTTCCCTTTTCCTCTGTGTGTGGGTGTGGTGGTTACAACTCGCTGCACTGCAGTCAGAAAGATTGCTGTTGCTAGGCGCACTGCAATACAGTGAACCACCTGCCACTGAGTTGGTATGAATTAATTTTCTCTGTGTGCTCTCCTTGCTAACGCCCTGGCCATTGATATTTTGCTGAAACTATCGATGATGTGCAGCAAGTTCCTGTGCAGCTTGTTTATGGAGTGCAGGCCGGGAAAGAGGAAGAGCAGGAGACATGGGGAGGACAGCAGCACAACAAAGGCAGCAGGCTGAAATAGCTTCTGAGGAAGTTCACAGCCAGAACAACATAGTGTTTCCTGCTTTTTTATTGGCTGCCAAGGGGCTTCCTTTATCTCTCATTGGTTAAAAGCTAGCTTTCAGATTTTGCAAGAGAACAAAGGGTTTGCCTGGTTGACTTGGTCTTGAACAGTAACAAAGAGAGCATTGTACAAAGGCCTGTTCACACCCATTCATACCCCGCCTTTGAGCGTCTTTGCAGCATCTACATTACACCTTTTTTATATCCATCTCTGAATGACTTATGTACATTGTCGACAAAATCGTACAACCCAAACAGTCATCTGTCTGCTAACAGGAAATAGCCTCTGCCTGTTTGTTCAGTCCTCACAGGGTCCTCAGAGAAACTGAGTACACAGACTTGATGTTCTCCATGATGTCCAGACACTGACACGTTGTAATCTAAGAGTGACTCAGCTAACACTCACTCCTCAAGCCTTTTCCTGCAGTGAAGGAGTCAGTGGGCCAAATGCTACCTCCAGTGTTTGTTTTGTCTTACATTAGTCATAGATCAGAGTTCAGATGGTTGTTTAAATCATGCAGAAAGCCAATGTCCTGTCTGAGAGGTGATCATTGCCACTGTTTATTTTCTCTTAATGTCATTTACTCTGGTTTTTTTTGTTTGTTTTTTTTAAAGGAGCTGGATCGGCAGAAATATATCTACACCAAGGGCTGTGTGGGGCAGTTTGAGAAGTGGCTTCAGGACAACCTGATTATTGTTGCTGGGATCTTCGTTGGTATTGCACTTTTACAGGTAAGGTGACCTTTTTCATAGAATATTTTACTGTCTGGCTTTTACATGAGGCAACCTAGTGCATTTGAAATTAGTTGTTTTTTTTTTTTTTTTAACCTTAAACTAACATTATGGGGTTTGATCTTGTGTTGTCACTGCCATCTAGTGGTGAGAACAGGCAACATCGAGCAAACCTCTGCAATACAGCAGTCTGCTCCTTTTTCAATAGTAACATCCATATTCTATTGACATCACGTCCTGTGTGGTTTCCTCTCCAGATTTTTGGCATCTGCCTCGCTCAAAACCTGGTCAGCGATGTCAAAGCTGTCAAAGCCAACTGGTGACAGGAGGGGTGAAGTGCGGGAGCTGCACCCCTCAGGCCCCGCCAGGTCAACACAGCACACAAAGCATCCCGTCCAGCTGTGGACGCAGAGCCAAGAACTCTGTCTACTTTGCTACCAAGCTAAGTAGCACATACATACTCACACTAGCATATGTGCAGACACAAAGAGTTTACCTCCCTGTTTATCACTTGAAGGGGGAGAAGAAAATATCCCACACAAACCAAGCAGTCAAACACTTTGTTTACCACTCAGCTGGGATTTTCCTTAAATATACAGAGGACGACAGTCCTGCCTACTTCAGAGTTAGTCTTTTTATCTGTTTCCTCAGATTTTTTTTTTCTTTGGACAAGTGTATTTATGGGGCGCAGTTGCACAAGGACTCCTGTCAGCTGGGAGATTGGAAGCCATGGATGAGATGACAAAAAAAAACAAAGGAAAACAGACAAGTCCTCTTTTTAGGCCAAGCGTTACATTGTCACAGAGCCACTGTCTGCCCAGCAAGGGATTGAACATTTCCGCCTAAAAACAGCCTGTTTTTAACGAGTTTGTCCCCAATTCCTGCTGTGGAGAATCGTGGGTGGCTGGCCGCCCGGCCAATAAACGCATGGATTCCTCTGCGTGTCACTTTCTCCATCGTGACCTTTTATGACCACTGATAGACTCTGAACACTGGCTGGTTAAGTCTGTGACTCCAAGTCATTTCAAACTCAAAATGTAAAAAGTGCCATTAATTTCCAGTGAGTCTCCTTACTGTTCTTTACATATAATTTCTGCACCCTGCCCCAGAATACCTCAGGGCCTGGCCTAAAATATATGCTTTCTGCTACCGGTTCAAAGCATATCTATTTTTTTCCATCCATGTCTGTTGAATTTACATAGACTAACTTAATGCAGAAAAACACTGACAGTTCCTCGAAAGTCGCCCTGTTTGCCCTGCAGTGATTGTATTATCTGTTGATTTACTGAAGGATATTATATTGTATTATATGGAAAGGCCTGGTTAGGATCGTAGGTCTACGTTACACAGGGAAAAGGGTTACATAGTAGATATTGTTGTTTATCTCTGAGCATCCCTCAGGCACATGGGATTGCTGGTTTGGGGCCTTTTTACTTGACCTATGTTACCACATTTGTCTTACTCTTATATTTTGTCATCTGCATATTGAAATAAGAAAATATGTTTGATGTTTCATAATTTCCCGTTATTTTATAGACAGAGATTTTTATCCTGGGTTCATTGTTTGACTTTAACTGAGAAATCGCTTCTTATTGTTGATGTTGTTCACAGTCTTAACGGAGACCAAATAATATCAGCTGGCTACAAGCTAACTGCCAAGGTTTTGTCTGGCTACAATTCTGACTTTATTAGGAATGCTAACGATAGCAGATAGCATTTCTAGGTAGCCAAAATGTGAATTTATTGTCCCTTTATGTGGGAAGTGCCAGTTTAAATGAGAAATCAAACAAAATGATAAATGTTAAAATATTGCTTTTATCTTTTAATTCAGTGTTGTGTCTTTTGTTTGGACGGTTTTTAAATAGAATAGTCAATACAGCTGTTATCTTTGATATTAGAAATGGTCCCAATATAACATGAATGCTGCTTTAACGTTGACTAGTTTATTGATGTGTAGTACAGTAACCAAGCTAACAACATGTCTCACATGATGGCATTTTAACAATTTGTAATGTTGTTATTGTTTCCAGGCTGAGGAATAATTCTGATTTCTCAAGTTTACACTTTTTACTCAGCTTATGTTGCCCTTTTATTATAAAAAAAAAAGTCTTGTCTCACCTTATAAGTTGTTCATTTACTTTGAAGAAGTGCATCTTTTCATCCTCACAAAATGGTTCTGATACAACAGAGTTCACTTGATGATTTCATACATTATTGTCTGTATTTAACCACTACAGCTGTTTAGATACACAGCACCGGCAGAATTTGGGTGGGATTTACTCGACCACACACTTCCTGTAGGAGCAGATCCATACACACATACACACACTCATTCAGCCAAATAAAAAACAAAACATGTTTTGAATGGCAACACACACAAGTTGAAAGATGAGTAGCATTATTATTCTGTGAGCAGTATACCAAAACTACTTCTTGCGTCACTGAATCTGTCTGTAGAACATATATATAGGAATGCAACGTGTAACGGCACCTTATGATCGCATGTCACATGTTGCTCTCGCCCACACGCTCCCTTTTCAGAACAGTACCTGTTCTGACTGCACCTGTTTCGAAAGCTGTCATTTTGATGTATTTTTAAACTCGGGTGTCGGTTTGGAAAAAAAGACACACGCAGTCAGTCATTTGAAATTTAGGCGTTGAATGTGCGAGTAGAATAAATCCATTGCTTGCAACGTAGCAGCAACAGCACAATGCGTCTGCAGCAGAGTGACTGAGCACTAATGACTTCTCTCACTTTAGATGGATTGGTTTCTATAAGAGAAGCTTCATTCATTTCAGCGCTTTAGGTGTAATCATTCGGCGAGAGCCTCGAGCAATCGGAATAGACGGCCTTTCCTTCAGATCAAACGTAGAAACATTTACAGGATAAAATGCAACTTAAAGGTCTTGTAAATTCCCACCCAAAGTCGCCACGTTTGCCTGATGTGACAGATTTTATTACTCTTTTTTTTTTTTTTTTTTCACCATCCTGTTATTCGAAATGTGCGTGGGCTTCTTTGATTTCACAAACTGTTGTAAATCAATCGCTCCCGCTCAAGTTTAGAAGATCAGGATGAAACCAGTGTGTGTTTTTTTTTTTTTTCTTCCCATCCCTCCACACCTTTGGAGTTTAGTTCTTTTTTAAAAATGTGGGTTGAAACAGATAATGTGTGATTAATTAGTTCAGCAAAAGCTTTGAAGTGTGTTCATCTTTTTTAGAAATCACCCTTAATTGGAAGTGTTTGCTCAGGGTCTTTAACATCCCTTACCCTTCATTTAAAAAAAACAAAAAACCCCTCTGCTTATGCATGCGAGAAGATTCTGTCTTGTTCGTGATAAAATGGAGGGCTGCTGCCTTTTTGAGGGATGCTGAAGATCTGGCTGAAGGCAGACGGAGGCCACGGGTGTCGGTTCTGCTGCAGCATTGAGCTGCCGCTCTTAAACAAAAAGCTCTCCCGCTCTCTGCAGCCACAGCCTTATCTGGATGGATATGCCAATAATCAGACAGTCACCTTGGTAATAAGGACAATAATGCCATAATAATCTGTAGCAGCGTGGCAGGACTTTAATATGCAGACTCTACAAAGGTGACTCACAGGTTTATTTTAACAGCTTTTGGTTGTTCTGGTTTTGTATTCCTTTTATTGTAGGGGAAATGGGAGGGAAGAGAACAATGCTAATTAGCTTTGTCCTTTATCATAATGGCCTTGCATCATGAAACACCCTCTTAATTTCTCTGCTTTCCCCTGTAGGCAGTTAAATCATTCCCGAGGAGGAGCCTTATGCATACCATGAATGTATAAGTCAGTATCAGCATGGACCTACCGCTCTACGCTTAGTTAGAAATTCTCTTTACCCTTATGCAGCGCAATGCACAACAGAGATGAAGTCAGGAATGTGAATGAAGAGTCGTCTTTAGCGACGTTTTAGATGTTATTCTGGTTTTTACATTTTTAAAATGTTCTATTAGTGAGCATGAAAGCAGATGAGCATTCCATTTCTTCTGTTTCCAGGCGTGTGTGCAGACCTACGTGGACATTTTATATGCAAAAGCATTTTTAATCACCAGAAACAACCAGTTACAGTCTTTTAATGTCTCTTCAATAGCTGCAAACATGATGGATGATTCTAAATATCATTAAAAATCATCACTTCTGTTCAGATTTTATTGATATAAAACTTCTTTTTTTTTGCAACATGTGCATTTATAAATGATTTGACTGAACTTCTTTAAATTTACTTTACACATATAATAGAAAGCGAGTGTCATTGTGACTGATAATATGACCTGTGATCCTTTTTTTTTCAAGCTTTTGAAGTCAGCTAATATCTTAAGGCAGTTCTGTTGATATTTCTCACAAACGTGGGCGACACTTCAGACGTTCACAAGTCTTACCTCATCGTGTGCGGACGCTGGCCGCATCAGAGCACAGCAGAAGCAGAGTAATTGACTTGTTTGTGACCGTATTAACAGCAATATCACAGTTGTTAGCACTGACATTTCCATGCCAGGTCATGACATTTGATCAAGACACAAGTGTGATCTGACTGGAATGACAAGTTGATGATGGGTGTTACAGATTTGCTCACAGTTAAGGAGTATGGATACAGTAATACATGATCTTTTAGCCACACAGAAACCACTATAAATGTCTTTGTTGAACTGGGACACAAACGGTTTTCCTCAGTTTTACTTGCAGTATGTCAGTCTTCAACAGAAACAAGCTGATATCTATCTGTTCTCTCAGTTTAGACCTGCCTATTCTGATGGGTAGCCTTGTAAAGAAATGTTGTAAATAAGTATGAAAACTGTGGGACATGGTCTGTTACACTGTATATTGTGTTAAAATATGCCTCTTTCATATATTAAAGGATTTATGATAACAAGAGTTGTGTTCTCCTTTTTTAACTTCAAAATTTTTGACTGTAATAACATTTATTTATGTATTTCATGTTTATTTCTATGGGGACAAGTATATAACATGAACTAATGCCACATACCACATCATGTGTAGCCTAAGCTCAACATGAAAATACATGGAACAGCACAAAACAAACAATTTACCAACAGTGATACATTAAAAGTCGACAAGACAAGCACCAGATCACTCATGATTACATGACTGATCCCTCTTTAAAAACTGTTTCGATTTGAGTTCCCAGTCATAATCCATTTTGAGTTCTGTGAGTAAAATGTTCAACATGTCGATTCCCCCGAATAGAAAAGGTCGTCTGTCCAAGTAAGGATCTACAAGAGGGCACCTTACAGTTCTCAGTAAACCCTTAAAAGTACCACCAGATCACTGAGCACCTCAGGAGCCTCGTTATTCAGGCATTCATTTTATTTATTTACTCAACACAATTTTAAGGTAGCTGTATTTTATGTGAATATTTCTATTTTATGCTGCTTTATACTTCAACTCCTCAACATTTCAGAGGTAAATAGTTAGTGGTTACTAAGATTACGCATGCAAAACATCAACATGAAATATGATTTGTGTTCAATCAAACTACTAACTGGTATATAATTACGTTACAATAAGCTGCTAATGCATCAGTAATAGGAACCTAAGAATATAATGGATCTATAATAGAGCATTCTGAAAAGGACCCCTTTGCACAATAAGTGCAAGGTCTTTTGTAGTATTTTTTCACTGTGGTATTACTACTTCTACATAAATAAATGATCTTAAAGCCTGATCCTCCACTGAACTCGTGAAAGGGCTCAAGCATCCATATTCTGGTAGAAAGTGACTATAATTGGAGGTTGATTGCTGCACTAATTGTCCCTATTTACCCAGGAATGTTGGTTTTTTAAGATTTTGTGTGATTAGAAAGTGCTTTAATTTATCATTTGATGGAGGAATCAGCCAATAGAGGGAGACAAATAGTGACTGTGGGCTCAGACGCTGACACAGTTTTGCTGTGACTTCATTGTTTAATCCTGTAAACCAGCAAAAAGAATGCAATGCAAAAACTGCTTAAAAAATTATTTTAAAACTAGTGAACAAAGCGGTCGAGCAGCAGGAGTTTGTGTTTTATTCTTGCCATTAGTGGCTTTTTGAAGAGCAGCTAGAAGCTACTGATCCATCAGTCACCTGCTTTAACAGCCCTGTCTTTTAAGATGTCGAGATCAAAGAGAATAACTCTTCAACAAAATTAATCCATCAACTTCAGACTATTGACGTCCTCTTTTACCGTGCATCTCAAAGATAAAACACTCCACTTCAGAAGGACACAAATTGGCTCAATTTCCTTGACAATGAAAGAATGACTTAATGGACACAAGCCTCAATGCTCTTCTAGCCTTTATGTTGCAGTTTCTGGACACAGGGAACAGCAGAGAATGACCATTTGTAAACCAGCACTCCCTGAAAAATTCATAAATGTAGTGGTGTAGCTGTTTACATAAAGCACGCAGTTTCGTGGCTGCAAGGACAGCAACTGCAACCAAGATTCCTCCTTTTTGATTTGATTTAAAGCAGCTGCTACCATGAACATTATCCATCCAAAAAGTATGACTGGCCTTGTGTTTTTATCTGCAGTGGGCACTGACAAGGATCTTCCATACATCCATAAGGAAGTACATCATTCTTAACTAGATCATTTAATATTATTTTAAAGGATACAGTTCAGTGATATCACTGCTACATACATACTCCATTTCCTTTATAAGGGAAGTTTAAAAATGTAATCAGCAGATTGTAATCATATACCTTCAAGGCCTTTTCCCTTTGAACTGGTGCTACGATTTCAGTTTTCTTACTGCATTCTGTTTCTTCACTCACGTGGCAGAGCACAGACCTCATGACCTTCAGGTACATACAGTAGATAACTGCTGTCATTTCTATTTAGTTCACTCACAAGCTGGTTGGAGCTCCAGCAAGTCTTATTTAAAGGCTTAAGTTGTGTGCTGGCTATTTGTAGATTGGTGTGATTGTGAGGAAGTCTGAGACAGATTTATGTGTGATGAGAAAAGTGGTGTGCAAATTTTTACCTCAATTGTCAAATTTGCTCTTCCTTTTTTTTTAAATTACATTTTTTTCTTCAAGAGAATTCAGCAGAAATAGTAAAAAGGATCAAAAACACATAAAATACACAGTCTGCTTCTTATCCACCACTGCCAGATGTCCACAAGCACCACATGTACCTCTGACCTCAATCCCACTGGTCAGCTAAATGTTATATAAGAGGACAAATAATAAATGCCTGTACTGCAGTAAATTAAAAAAAAAAACAAAGAGCCAATTTTTCAAAGAGTTAATAATGGTAAGTGCCACAATGCGATGCCTATGGACTGAGCAGTGTTCAATATAATTAATCAATATGTCTATATTAAAATGTACATTATATGGCCACATACTCCTAAAGATGAAATAAAACATATAAGCAAAAACACATTCACTCTCTCTATATTTATACTATAATTGTGGTATAAAAAATGTACAGTACAGTAAAAAAGTCATGTCATGCAGTGTAATGCCACTCACTATTCATACACTGCAAGACATATAAACTCAAATATGTATATTCTCCTGAATACATTAAGTTTTCTTATTCCAACATCTTTCTTCACCATCAACTCGAAGGCACTTACCTTCTTCAAGTCTGATTAGCCAGAACTAAATAAATACTAGTAAGATATTTTCCTCTTATCTCCAGCTTTGGATAAATGTTTGAATTAGATGCTATTTGACAAAGACTTGTGTCTACTGGGAGAATTTTGAATGAAAAATTTAAATTTGAATAAAGTGAATGAAACATAAAAAAGAAGGAGAAAAACAGTCATATATATATAGGTCATGTATTATTGCCACACAGCCTCCAGAGCACGTGACACTGGCTGGCTGATCTCCTCAGGCAACGATCAAGACTTCCACATTCAGTGGAAGAAATGTAAATGAGTCCCTTGTTTCGTGTGAGTGGATGTCATCTGTTTGATAAATAAAGCCAAAACTGTAATCTGAAACTGTCAAGAAGTGATCTCCTTAACTGCTAAATGTTGCCAATGTTGGTCTGCCTGTCACTCACTCCACACTGAAATATTTTGAAAACAACTGAATGGATTCCCATGAAGTTTTATACAGATGTTCCCAGAGGATGAACCTGGCTGACTTTTGTGAGCCTCTGACTTTTTCTCTAGCGCCACCAGCAAAAGTTTTATTTATCCAGAGAAATATTTACCTGATGGATTGGCACACAATTTTTAAGAGACAGTCATGGTTCCCAGATGATGATGGTGAATTTTGTGACTTTACCTGTAGTGTCACCTTGAAGTTCACATTTGAAAATGTGAAATGTCTCAACAACTGATTGATGCAATTTGACACAAACACTCATGGCCCTTAGGATAAACTGTGGTAAATTAGATCATCCCCTGACTCTTAATGTAGCGCCATCATCAGGTCAAAATCTTAACTTGTCTGATACTTTGATTTATAACCAAATATCTGCAACATTCCCGTCAGTCTCAGCTGCACTTTGAGTTTAGTGCTAATTAGCAAATGTTAGCATGCTAACACACCAAATCAAGATGGTGAACTTGATACACTTTATATCTTCTTAACATATGGATGTTAGCATTTAGTTCAAAGCACTGCCTCACAGAGCTGCCAGTATGGCTGCAGACTCTAAGTCTTCTTTTAAAATGAAGACACACTGTGTCATTGATTGAAACAATCAGTCCCAACCAATATCATTCCTTTTCAGAGCTTCAGGACCAGGACTTTCACTACTGCAGCTCCAAATCTCTACAGTTCTAGTACAAAACTGTGCCACCTATAGACAAAAAAAGTACCACCAGCAGCAATAGTTGCTTCCTCCTGGTTAACCTGAAGTGGGAATGAGCTTCAGTTTTATTTGTCCAAACAAAAAGGAAGGTGGAATGCAAACACCACAAAAAAGCACTAAAACAGCAACAGCATTTACTTTCTTTGCATCTAGATGGGACATTAACCCGACTACTTCTGCAGGTATGAAATGCTGCTGTTACTTTCTTTCCCTATAGGTGGTGCACGTTAGCATGGTGATGGTTTTAATTCTAACTAAACTTTTTCTGCATCCATCTATACCCACTATTGTGACTGTAGAGATTCTGAAATGTAAACTAACTTTAGGAATACTCTACATTAAGTTAGATATTCAAATCTGATTGTATTACAAACATTAATTGATCTACCAGCGTGTGATAAACGGCAAATAGAAACTCCGTTAGATTAATGACTGTACTTTGGTGTCCAGTAGAATTAGGGCACCATCTCTGGTTGTTTTGTTAATGTGTGATTCTGGAGTTTTACTGACCTGCAGACTTTGTGTTTCTCTGCCAAAGAGGGCTTAGGCCTTGTCACCTTTCAACATTCATAAAGAGTTCTCTCCTCTGCAGAATTTGTTAGTGGGATTTCCCACACTTCATTGCACTATAGATATGATCATTTGAAGGATAACGGCAGATATAAGCCCCAGTTGTGTATCCTCGCAGCTCGACAGTGTCTTACTGACTCTCTGTAGAGCCCATATATTTGGGTTCAGGATCTCACCGAGTTGTCTTAAAGCTGGGCCGAGCAGCCGAGTTAGAGCCACACAGTTTTTAATTAGCCAATTAAAGAGCATGTTGGAGTGATCGTAAAGGAGGCAACTGGCCTCCATTTGACACTCAAGGAAGAAAACCCCTCTGTTGGTGAAGGTGTCTCATCCGAACTCAACTGGATTTACTGAATTTGAAGCGGGACAAGCCAAGGTAAATGAAACAATTATCACTTTTAGTTGCAAGACACTCCATTTTATTGCAGATTGTGTTCACAAATTGGATTTTTGAATTTGTTATTGTTCACTATGAGCATGATAAATTAAAATTCATGCAATGGAAATGCAGTCTCTGCTGATAAATGTCATGCCAAACAGCTAAGGCCCTACCAACAAAACGGAAATTCATCAGATAAGCCATAACTCAAATATGGTTACAGTGTCTCAACAAGCATAGCATTTCTTTCCTTGGGTTCGCATCAGAATGAAACCCACAACTTTGCTGTAACAAGCCGAAAGCTTTAAACCCACTGCAGATACACTGATCTATACAAGCATCAGTCATCAAGGAACACTTACTTATTAAGTGGGAAAAGTCCCTGTGGTTCTCCACGAGGGGAAGGACCATGTCAGCCTCCAGATAGGGTTGTTAGTCCCGTTGGCATGGACAGTAATTGATTTTATTGATGCGTTCCGCGGAGCAAACTCTCCCCGTCAAACCGTCAAAGGCACCCATTCAGTAGCGGGTGACGTCATATCTGCGTCAACTAACTTGGAGAAACAGACATCACATGACAGTACTCAGCTCCTCGCCTTTTCATGTGGTGTGTTAAAGGCATTCTTTCAGAACAGCCAGGGCAGAGATGAAGGGGGCACGAGGGAGTTATTGACACATACTGCAGTTGCTAGAAAAATAAATCTTTGAAGTATTTGAGAAGAACATGGATCTTTGAAGTGCTGTACTCCTTCCTGGATCTTATCTGTTTCCTTATCTTGTTTGTATGAAGAACAACATTATCTTATATTTTATCCTTGAGGTTTGACCACACATGATCCACGACTCTATATTGACAGGTGACGGCCTCCTTGTAGAAAACACCTAATGATGTCATGATATCTGAGCTCGGTTGGAGCTTTGAGCTTTCTTTCACTTGTTGTGGTCTAACATGCCTGATTGGTTGATGGTGTAATTGAATGAGTTTCTACAGTTATCTGGAAAACAGTGATTGAATCAGAACCCAATTTAATTAATGGCAAGAAGGATTATGGCTGAAGCACAAAACTCACAGCACTGCTCTTAATCTGCTGGCAACTCAGTCACAGGAGCGTGCCACAGGGTTAAGTTAAGGGAGAGAGCTTCTCAGGCCAACCATAATTCACTGGAGTGGCTCTGCTTTAAAGACAGAATCACACAAGAGCTAATTGCATGTCAGCCATTTTTAGCTGGAATATTTATCTGTGCTATATATATTTATAGTGCTTTCAAGGTGAGAGGAGCAATGTGTGTGTGTGTGTGTGTGTGTGTGTGTGTGTGTGTGTGTGTGTGTGTGTGTGTGTGTGTGTGTGTGTTTCTGAGCAAGGCCAGCTATGGGGACAGATTTTTAGATTTAAACCATTTAAAAGGGGGATGTTGTGTCTAACTTTGGGGGACAAATTGGTGTTCCCAAATTGGTTTCACTACAATTGCATTTATTACTGTGTAAATGGTTTCTGTTTTCATTAGAGCTAAAGTTAAGGCTAGGGGGATGGATCAAGTTGGACATGTATTAGTTATGGTTCGACTTAGCCGCCAGAGAATGAGTGCACAATAAGTCAGTGTGGAGCACTTAAAGGAACAGTTCAACGTTTTGGGAAATATGCTCATTTGCTTTCTTGCTGAGAGTCGGCTCGGTGCCCGTGCCTGGCAACCTCATCGTGGCGACAACACAGCAGGAAGTCACTGCACCCAGCCAAGAAGTTGTTCCAGTGCCAAACTTCCCTTAAAACTACAACTTGTCATTTTATACATTTCAGTTTTTGTACAGTAATTAATTTGTTTTATTTTGTGATTAATGACCCTGTTTCCAGTCTTTATGCTAAGCTAACCGTCTGCTAGCTCTAGCTTCATATTTAGCATTCAGACATGAGTGTGGATTGATCCTCTTATCTAACTCTCAGCAAAAAAGCCAATAAGATTATTTTCTGAACTACTCCTTCAAAGGTAACTAAAGACACTAACCTTTGGTAAAAGGGTTAGGTGTCTGCCAGATGTGACCAGTCTGCATTAAATACAATTTCTTCATCAATGTCTTTAGAAAATTCAGTATTTCTGCTATTCATTTAGTCACAGCCACAGACTCAATTGTTTAGTGCCCCAGCAATCGCTGGTACATAATATTGCCTATTTACCGCTACATGCCTCGTACTGGAATTAGTATTGGAAGAGAAAAAGACGGTGCATCCCTGAAAGTAATATAATCCAAAGTGTGTTTTTGTGTTAAGTGCATGTAGATGTTTTGCAAGTGATCTCAGAGCTTAACGAAGTTCTCATACTGCCTACACCTACTGTATCTGAGTACTGAGCTCTTACTATAGGTCTCTGCAAGGCCTAAAGAGTCCATTATTCTCCTTAACACACAAATTAAGATGTTCCCTTAGAGTGCCTAAAAATGTCTTATTTCTCTTTAGAAATACTGACAAATTAAACTGTAACAGTAAAGCTTTTTAAAGGTCCTGAGTTGTGTTAATTAACAAGCTAATGGCCGTGTTTCCAGGATATTAATCATGTCAAACTCCACAATGAGGGGATAAGCTAATGGCACCCTAAAAGCTGCTGAAAGTGAGGTGCAATAAAAGTTCCCTACACAATTCATGTACAGAAGAGTTTAAGCTTTATTTGGCATGGAATCCTATCTACACGGCCGTATGCTCATCGCATCATTCTTCTATATATAATCAAGGCAAGCTTACATAACATATGTAGCTGCCAACAAGTCCCACTTAATCATATTAGTGAGAAACAGGTTGTTCAATACCACTGACTTCTTCCTCACACTCTTTAGTGCCGCAGATTTGTTTATCACCTAACTTGATATATAGTTCAAGGCAATTTTATCACATTCCTTTTGAGTTTGGCTTTTAGTGAAGTCACGGACTAATACCGACTGTAGCTAAGAGCTAAATGAGTCACTCTTTTTTTGTGTGTGGGACAGATGCCCAAACACTGGCAACCTTGTTGAAAGGGACCTTTGTAGTCGTCAGGAATGGTAGAGGGGGGATGAAGAGGCACATGTAGCACTGCACAAAGACACTCACATGAACGTGAACACACACATATCTACTCATCCAGACATCCAACTGTCCTGATCCTGACCTTGTGCTTTATTGAAGAGTCAGGATTAGTCTGTAATTAGTATATGAGGTAAAGTTTGTTTATGTTGCAATTTTCTAGAGCAGATGTCCCAAAATGCCGCACCAGTGGTGGAAGAATTATTCAGATCATCGACTTAGCTAAAAGTAGCAACCAAACTGTAAAAATACCAAAATAATTTAACTTAAAGCTGCTATAATCAGTTATCATAAATTAATAATGAATCACACTTGTATGTGAAAGGGGCTGGTAGTGATGATTCTTATGTTGCTCTGTCATTTTCTAGACAACTATTTCCCAAACAAGTTTGCATTATCAACTTAAAGGGTGGTAATTTATCAGTGTTGTGTCCACAGCTGTGTTTCTACTGCTTCCAAGTGGACAAAAACACAATTATTGCAGGTTTAAGTAAAAATATTAGCAACAAAATGTGCTCAGAGTATGAGTTTATTTGCTTAGTTTCGCTCAATTCTTGGATGCCTATGGGATCATATTATGTTATTTGATCCCATAGACATTCAACAATTGAATTAACATCGCCTGATATTGCTGTATGACATATGTCAGACTACACTAAATACATAAAAAAGTCTGTCTGAAGGCATTTATTTGTTTCTTACTCTGGGTAAGTAGAAAAAAAAACATGAAATTCCCCAAAACAACTGTACTATCTGAACTATCTCTTAAACCAAATCACACACAATAAGGTTATTCTATGTGATCTCCTTTTGATAACTAATGTAATATTTTTCCTCTTCCTTTCACTGAGTCTCCCCTGAAACTGTTTGGAGCCCCCCTAGGGAGGCCCACCTCCCACTTTAAAAACCTCTGATCTATATAAATAGATCATATTTAAAGAGAAGATAATATGTTTAGTATGTAAAATTTGGTTATAAGAAGTAATTAATAACTTTGGCTGTTGATTAAATGTAGTGGAGAAAACTGCAAATTTTCCCTCTGAAATGTAGTAGAGTAGAAGATAAAAGTAGCATAAAATGAAAACACACAAGTAAAGTACAATTGTACCAATGTGCAGCAGTTGTGTAAAAGTACTTTAACTTATTTTTCACCACTGTACTGAACAGTGAAGGGCAAAAGCAAAACATACATACAGACACAAATACTGTTGTGACAAACAGTGTTCTCCTATATCCCTTATTACATATCTCTGCTGTTATGTGTAAACCTTGTGACATCTCATAACTTTTGACATTTTTTGCATTACATACTACCTTGTGGCTTGAAGAACCTCACTGACCTGTCGAACATGTAACAATCCATTGCATACCATCATGCGCAACTGCCGTGCTAAATACAAATAATTCTCTGAAAAGTCGACATTTCAGAAATATAAAGGTTTATATTATATAGGTTTTCTGGCAACTGTGCATTCCTCTTAGTCACAAAAACATCATAAGAGTAATGCAGCTACAGACACCTACATCAGCTGCAGCATACATTCAACACAACTGAACCAACATACCGTCCGCTTGCCAAGCCCGTTTGAATGATGCGTGATTAATAATCTGTATCCTAACTGATGTACTGTACTGCACATGAGCGCATCAACCTTGGTCGTGTCATTACCGTTGGCTGTATTTACTCACTTCAGAGCAGATTTGTGCGTCGAGCGTCTGCACCTATTAAACTGGTCTAATGGTTTTTGCTGCCAAAACTCTCGTCTTCTGGCCTTTTATTGCCTCCTCTGGTCCGAGCCAACTGCTGAACCCATATTCTCTCCTTTAGGCATCACAACTCGAACAGTATGTTCTCTGGCAAGTACAAGACTGCTCGGGAATTCTTTATGCCAATTAATTTACGGTCTAAAATGAACGTTATTAAAATTAGAAATGAAAAATGCAAATCCTCGCAGTTGCTATTGGCGACAACCAGAAGTCGACCTTTTCATTGTTGTGCACTGAAAAGCCTGTTTCTTTAAATGTATTTACGACTTTGTTTGGTGGTCAGAGTTTAATAGAAAATAGTGTACAAACAATAGCAAGAAACTTTGAGAGACATGTACTTCTCTGCAGTAGGTCTCAGCTTCCAGCATGCACTGTGTAAGGCCTCAGCAGGAGTCCCTCTCAGCAAGACAAACACCCCTGCGTCTGGCTGTGCGTATGAAAGCGGAAAAGTGTTTTTCAGCGCTGAAATTGAATGTCGAAATCGATGTTCAGATTTAGTTTTGATATGGCTGAGGGTTGTCATATCACATTAGGATGGATGCCCTGTGGGAGGTGTTGCCAGGAAGTGTGATGAGGAGGATCTTTTCCTCCAGGAGCGCCTAATCAATATGCCCCTCAGACACACTCTTTTTCAGCCTGAGCACCACTTTTTTTAACACTGCTGACACAGTTCAATTAAACTTGTGATGCAAGAAAAAAAAAAAGGCTGGATTCAGTGAATGGAACAGAGTCTAACTCATTTCAATTTCAGTACACTCAAGCATTTCCTCGCCGTTTAATCTACATCTCACACCTTCCTTAATATAGACAATCAAAACAATTAAGTTATGATGCATCTGGATCAGCGCTTGAATATAACCTAATCTCACTCTCATAACTGCTTTTGTGCGAGTGTGTGCATGTGCATGTGCATGTGCATGTGCGTTGCATTATGAAAAATCACACCTCTGGTGGTTGCATCCTCTGTCATCCCTCCATCAGCTGCACTCAGAGGGAGACAGAATAAGTGTGGAAGTGATTATATGGCGGTGCCTCAGGGCTGTACACAGGAACCTGATCAATATTCAATCTCAGTTATTTCACCCCACATTACCATCCCACACAGGGCTGCTCGATGACTAGAGAGCAAGCCGCTGCTCACTGAGGCTAAGAATCGCTTAATCACAGAAAGTAACCAGATTCAAAGGCGTCAATAACTGCATGTTAGCTAATGTGTTTAAAGCAGGTGCAGATGATCCGGTGAGCCTTTGATGCAGTGTGACAGATTGAGGAGGGTTCTTCCAACACCTTCAGGATATGAGACAAATAATTTTCAGTAGTTGTCCCAGTGTGTGTTCATGAGGGTAGACGTGTGATATTTTAGTAAGCCATTGGCTATTTTTAACCAGTTTTGTGGAAACATTTGTTGTCTCTGGAGAACCTTTGTGGCTAGGACAATACCTTAGGGGTAAAAGGGTTTCAAAAGAAATTGCTGTTCTTTTTTTCTTAAATATTCATACACAAAGACTTTTGAGCTTAGGGCTTCATTCTTGTCCACTTCCTAGATTTCTTGTGGATGCTAAAAAGACAGATTTTGGGTGAAGAATCACTTTAAAATGCTAATATGAATCACTTGTAATGAAGACAAATCAAACTCCTTGTTCAGCAAAAAAACTCTCAACTCAATGTCCACTTACTAAATGTTGTCCAGAGATTTCAGTCACATCTCGTGGCCTTCACCAGCAGATTGAGTTTGCTTCAGTGACTTCACACATGATGACACCTGAACCATCTCCATGACAACTGAGCAAACTCCATTCACTGATTGAAGGTTATGCAACGTTCCTGAAAGCCACGGACAAAATCTAGTAAATGATCCTTGAATTTTATTTGATTTAAATGTGAAATTGAAGTGACCCTTCATCCAAAATCTACCAGTGTTTCAAGTGTCAAACACACCACATGTAGGTTTGTAAAGTGCCCCTTCAAGGAAATCATCAGCCCAAGTATCACAGCTGTCTCTTTCACAAACCGTCACTGATCTGCCCATTCAATTTGTTTCAGGAAAAACTGTGAAAATTGCATTTTATACCACCACACCATAACTGAAAAAAGTTCTTGTTTTAAAAAGATCCTTTCCACATTCACTTCCTTTTCTATAACATTTATAACCTTTTTTGGACATTTTTCTTGTTTTAGCCACATATGAAAGCTTCTTTTGATATCAGCGTACCAACTTGTTTTAATGATCAATTTAGATTTTCTTTTATAATTATAACATCTTAATAACATGAAAAATATGTTGTCATAATGTGAAAAGAATCTCATTTATGAAAAGTATCATTATTATTATGTATTTTTTTGTCATGCCATGATGCCAAACACTATATATGATTTCTACAGTATTGACTATAATGGAGGAGATCTTTCTCTGTTGGAATAAATCATATTTTTTGTTATTTTACACCTGTCTGATGCCAATTTTCCTAGCTTATAAGTTGTTAAGAAGATTTCCTACCATCTGGTGAGTTAATGTTTTCAACATGGATTGTGATAGTAGTGTCCTTAAAAACCTCTTGAAGCACTCCTAGAACATAAACCACTTCCCTGCTGTTCCTCCTTGCATGTGTTTAATATGTTCCTGTCTAATTCCTGCGGAGAATTGGACTACATCCATTGCTTTTGTTTCTGTTTTTCTGAATTCCTGAAAGTGCAGCACCAGGCGAGTACTACATATTTATAAAATAAATACTTAATCAGAAGATAAAAGATATCTTTAGAAATATTGCACTAAATCACAGAGCACAGGAAACCGTTCTGCACTCAGGGTCACGTAGAAAATTCCTGAAACTTTAAAAAGTGATGAATGTATCATGTTACATTTACTCTTTGTTTATATTGTTGGGCAATGATGTATCCTTGTTTACTCGACCTTGCCTTAACACAGTGCTGAGCAGCTTGCTGTTGACTTTGGTTGACTCCTCACTGTGCAGCCTGTAAGAAGAAGCAGGGAGTGATGACTTACACCAATGAGCATGCTTTAAAAGTCCTCATGAGACCACAGTACACTTTATCAACCCTTAAGTCATGCAGGCATTACACAAAACATTCTTTCAATGCAGATTTCTATATTTTTTTATTTCAGAATGCATGAAGACAGAATATACAGGCTTTGCTTTGTAACTGTGAATTCATTTTGGGCAAGGCCCGGAGGAAGGTGTTTATCAGTACAATGTTGGTCATTATATCTAAATGAACGGAGGGCATGACTTATGCTTTCAAGTTTATGAGCTTAGTTCAATGCACAAATGGCTTCCAGTGTGGATCATTGATTCACACAATTAACCACATACCAGCAGCTTCCTATTCTAATCCCAGAATAATGTTTTCTAGTAACTACAAAGAGATGATCACACATTTTCTCTGAGGGCCTCTTTCATTTAGGACACCATGAAAGAGCTTTTTATCACTTTAATGGTCACACTTTGACTTTGAGCCTGTTGTCATACAGTAAAGAGGTTTATATCATGTTTCAGTGCAAAGAATAGAAAAGAGGTAATTGACGTGCATACCAAGCCTATTACTCTTCTGCTTTACTAACACAGCTTTCACCAGTCCTACTGTCTCCAAGTGGCTGATTCAATTTCAAGTTCAAGTTTATTTCTCATTTCAACTTGAAAAATAAAGCTCAAATGAAATATGTGTGGTGGTTTATATGTGGTTTACTATTATATATATATATATATATATATATATATATATATATATATATATATATATATATATATATATATATATATATATATATATATATGATAAATTAATTATTTTTAATTATTATTATTTTATTAACTATTTATACAATTTACATTTTTTTAAATGTAAATTGTATAATTGGTTTTACTTCCTACTCATTGGGAAACATTTTCCCAATGAAAATGTTCCCAAAAATTGAGATTTCAAACTCTACTTCAGTTTGAAGGTCACATCTTGTTTGGTGTGTTTCATGGTCTCATGTGTTCAGTGAGCAGTTATGAGTTCCCAGATGCACTCCAGCATTTTGTTTTCTGAGATATTAGTTGTATTTTTGGCATTTTGTAAGGTCGTGTTTTGTATTCTTGTTACAATTGTCTTTTGTTTTTTGTTACTGTGAAACATTGTTTTGGTTTTATTATTGGTTAATACCAAAATTGAATCAGAGTTCTTATTGTAGCTGATAGTGATTCAGTTTGATGAAGTATATTGCAAATATACTGTTGCTGTTGTTTGTAACTTTCTCAAGACAGTTTATTAAAGCAAACTGGGGCTAAGTTGTTCTCCTGTGTGCTAAAAAAAATCCTCCCAGTGCCAAATTCTAAATTAAAGGCTGTATATGGCACTCTGGAGTGATTTTTAATAAACCAAGCCCTTTTCACCCAAAGCAAGACAAAACAGAGCTAATGTGAATTTTCAGTTGTAGGATTATATTGAGGTGACGTCTTTATGAACTGGAGCAGCATCCAAGATACAGAGAGATACGAAGGCAGCAAAACAAAGAACACCCTGCCCCTTTTGGTGCACTCAAAAGATTATGAGCAAACTGCGGTTTCAATGGAACATGTGACAAATGTGACAAAGCATAGAAAACAAAACCAAACAGGCCTAATGGACCAAATAATGCCAAAATTTAACTGTTGCAAACAAAAGTTTGAAGCTAAATGGATGCAATCAGTGTGTATGTAAGGAAACAGCCATGCAGCAGGTTAGTGCAACTATACTTATGACCCACAGTCAAATGGAAATACTGTGTGTGGGGATGTGTCACCTGTGGCTCATCTCCACACTGACCAGAAAGAAGTTTCGGTCTCTCCTGCAGAAGCATGCTGTCCCTGCTGACTTAAAATAGTGTGGCAGAGCAAGACAATACGCCTGAACATGCATTGGAGCTCTGTCAGACCTATTTTAAGTCCAAGGAATAGCAACAAGTGTTCACTTGCATGGTTTTCCATCAGCAGTCACAAGACCTCGACCCCAATGAATATCTTTGGGAACATTTGAGAAGGAAAAAATTCAAACAACATCACAAGACAGTCTCTGGGATGCTCTACAAGAGAGCTGGAATGTGGGTTTTCAGATTCTGAAGAATCGAGAGAGTTAATGTCTCAACACACGCTGTGATAAAGACAAACTGTGGACAGACTTCTGAAAGCTTTTTAAAGACCTTCGACAGTATCCCAGTGACAGAGGCGCAGAGGACAAATCTGATTAGTAACCCACTGCATGTAATCTGGGATTTTAGGCCATGTCCAGACTGATAAACCTGAAAATACATTTCTGTCTCTGTCTTTTTATCCACACTAAGCTGCTGTTTTACACACTTGAAAACTGACCTTTGGAAGTTGGAGAGTTTGAAAATGCAGTCCCTCATTATAGTATATAGCAAAGGAAAACTGAACTTTTTGAATACATATGCAGTATTGCTGTTAACCTTCACAGAAATGGTTGGGTGCTTTTGTGTAGCAGCACTGTCAAGAAGCCAACTTATTGTCGCCTTTAGTTCTGCTTATCCACATAAGGCTGATCACACAGTTGAGGTGCTGTCATACTGTATGCTTAAGCACACAAGTATAAAAAAGGGATTTGGTTGATAATCTCAAAGCAGCAGCTCAGGTATTACTGTTAGCCTTGGTTATGTAGCATTTATAAAACCAGATTTTTTTTAATCCTGCTGTCATCTAACAACATAAAACTGAAAGATTTACCAAAGAGAAACACCTGTATTGTTTGTTTTGGTTCTACTGAAGCAAACATAAGTGATCACAGAGCTTCAGAGGTGACAGAATGAATGTTGAACCCCCTGAGACCAAGCAAAGTGTGCAGACACGTTTGTCAAAATTGTCTATCGATTTGACCACACTCCTTACAAGATGATGGCTGTAATACACAATTTTGTTGTTTATCAACTGGAGGTGGAGGAAGCAATTTAGATTTTGTTTATTTATTTGCGCAAATGACAAGAAAGAAAAAAGATTGTGCTGGTGATATTTAAAAAGCCCGAACGAGCCTGTAAAGACATTTAATCATTTTCCTGTTAAACATGAAGAGAAAACGTTTAAATAAGAATGTGAAAACAACAGGACTATTACATTTGAGATGGAAGGAGCATTTTCATCCACATCAGTTTGGACATGACTGCAGAGTAATCATGTAAACACTTTATCGAAATCATAAACCTCATTTCCTACTGTTATTTGGTTTCGTGTGTGCATGTTAATAAACATAGTCACCAACCAGTAGCATCTGCTTTTCCTGTTAAAGTATGACAAGATCTACTAGGTCTGAATTCATGTATTGGAGCGACACCAGCAGTGATTTTTTTTAGGAGCTCCTCAGTAAAAGCTGGCTTCCATTTATTGTTAGTTTGTTGGTTCATTAAATTTTTGCAGTATGTGCTGCTTCAGGGAATTAAGTCCATGCTGTCTGCACCTCAGAGTGCCCTCATGTTTAATTTGTACTTGAGTGGTAACAGTTTTTGTAGATCTGCGGCAAGTCACAGAGCATCATGTGTCGCCTCTCGCACTTCATGAAAAATTTAATTTGTAGCCGCATACACCGCAAGTTAATCAGTGGTCAAAGACATTCATTTATTCTTCTGTTGGGCAAAGGCGTCCTCTGTATATTTCTTTGTGGTGCGATTCTGTCACTCTTGTGATCAATCGGGAGGGAGGAGTTGGTAGGAGCTCACTCTCTGCTATTTCAGACAAGGTAGACAGTAGGGATTTGCAGAGGGCCCAGTATTTGTATTTGTATCTGTATATTTGTATTTGTACACTTTTAATTTTAGAACATTAAAGTGTTACAATAAGTGTTCATGAATGAACTACCTTACAAAGGAGGTCCCCACACCAGGTCTTGAACTGGAATCTCCCAGATCATAGATGACTGCGCTGACTACTGAGCTAAAACTTTACTCATCGCCTCCTTGCAGACAGACCTCTACCTGTATATACACCCATAACACAAAGACAGCACACTGTATAATGTGTAGGGAAGAACTTCAAAGGTGTTTCTTGCTTTGCACTTTTCATTTATTGCCTATTTTTTACGACCTAATTTTGTGGAAAAGAGAAGTGGAGCAACAGGTTAAGGAGAGTCCCTTGGGAGCACTTTGTGTGTGTAAGTAGTTCAGCTTTATCTCTGGGGAACACCCCCAACTCCAGGAGTGATGTCCAAATTAGGAAATGTGCATCATGTAGCAGGTGGATGTGACTCCCCTCACTGAGACCTGCTGAGAGATGTAAGAGCGGAGCAGAGGACAGAGACTGAGATAGCAATGTAACTGACTTGCGTGCCAGTATTTGACATATTTGGGGGGTTTTTCCCCCGAATACAAATATTTTTTAAAATATTTGTATGAAACAAATATTCGTAAAAAAAAAACTCACTATGTGTGCTTTGCTGAATAACATATTTGTATTTGGGCACACCCCTAGCAGACAGTAACTGATGAGGTGAATGGTGTGAGTTTGCTCAAAGGCTTTGTATATTTTTCAACAGTGTCAACAGACCAAAACCAACTGTGTGCGTTGTTCATCTCTCAGTACTTTCTGACTTCCCTATAGTGTCTGTGGCAATCAGCCATAAGCCTATTATGGCCTATCTGAAGAAAGATATCTTTTTTTTTAAAGGGGGGGTCAAATCAGACAGGATTTATACACATGCGACAAGATGCACTTATATTATGGATCATATACAACAACATAAGGAAAAAGTGATAATACTAAGTTTAGGTGCAGAAAAAGCTTTTGATTCTGTCAATTGGCAATATCTTTACAAAGCTCTAAATACATTTGGTTTTAATGAATTGATGATAATAATATTAATAATTAATTAATTAATTAATTATATTATATTAAGGCTATTTGACAACCCCACAGCAAGAATCAAAATTGTTGGTCACTAGAAAGAGGAGTGAGACAAAGCTGCACCTGATCTCCACTTCCTTTTGCACGGTTTCTAGAGCCACTGGCCCAACATATTAGACAGAATGACAAAATTAAGGGTATTGAAATTAATGAAGTAGAACATTAAATAACGTGTTATGCGGATGATGTTCTCTTATATCTAAAAACCCCCTGAAATATCTCTACCAGAAGTGATGAATTTCTTAAAAAAGCTTGGTCCACTCTCGGGATAAAAACTGAATATAGATAAAACTGAAACTTACATGAAAAACTCAAGAATGCATATACACTGAAATGGAAAACAGAAATACTTGGGTATAATTTTGCCTAAAGACCTATCAACAATGTTTGAGAAAAAAATTATCCTCTGTACCATAAAATCAAATAAGATCTTGTGATGTGGAATCTCATACGCTTTTTAAGTTTAAGTTCAAGAACTGAAACAGTTAAAATCAATGTTCCACCGAGATTTTCTTTTCCAAACCCTCCTAATTGCAATTACTCAAGACTAATTCACAGAATGGGACACAATAATATTGAGATTTATATGGCAGGAAACAGACCTCAAGTACAATATAAAACATTACAGCTACCAAAAGAAAGAGGAGGCTTGGGTTTGCCTTGAAAAATTACTACATCTCAGCACTGGTCAGAGCATTACTGTGTTGGTGTAACTCATCTTACGAAGCACAATGGAAAGACATTGAATGTAGAATGATATCCACTGTTCATATACAGGCTGTACTATCGGATAAAAACCTGCAAAGATACATAGACTGGAAAATCCAATGGTAAAATCAGGTTTGATCATGGAGAGCAGTAATAAATGAACATAAATTTGACACAGATATTAAAATTCTGAGTTGGTGTGCATATGATTCGGATTTTACACCAAATAAGCTAGATGGTGGATTTAAATTATTGATTAAAAAAAAGGTATAACATCCTTATGTGGCATTATACATAAAAATGAAATTATGTTTTCAAACTTCAAGAGAGACTTTTTTGCCAGAAAAACAAGATTTTTATAGATATCTCCAAATAAGAAATTACTACAATCAAAAAAATCAAAGAGAAAAATACGAACAAAGCCAGTAAATCCTTTATCCAATTTAAATGCTATAAATCAGACATTAAAAGAGGGATCATCTCTTGACTGTTTAAGAGTCTCCACAATCTGAAAGCTTAACCAACACTCCCTTTATGAAGGCACACTATGATAATGATAATCCTCAGTGTTGAAGACATTGCCGCAAACCACTACCATGTTTTTTGGGATGCCAAAACATACACTCACACATAGAATTACTGGAAAGAAATACATAAGGCAATACAGACCATCTTTAATACGCATATACCATTAGATTTCAAAGCCATATATTTATGTTGTATCTCCCCAGAAGCAAACTGTATTGACAAGTATTTAATGAGTATATTGCTGGCAGCAGGGAAAAAGGCTCTTACCAAAAGATGGATTATGCATGTTGGACCTACTATAAATAACTGGATAGATTTACATGATGGAAAAGGTTACTTATTCCTAAACTTAAAGATGGACATCTTCATAAAACACTGGGAAAAATGGGTGCAATATGTCAACAGCAACATCCACAATTTTTTGTTTATTTATTTTTTCTTTTATCTTCTCTTTGGTGTCCACATATCTCACTGTAATATGTGTGCAACTGTGTGAAGCCAAACCACTACAAGCATTTTTATTTATTTATTTATTTTCCCCTTCACCTCTCCCTTTCGTGATACTGTAGTTATATTATGTCTCTTTCTTCGTAGCTGTCCCTTAAGAATCAAAAGAAATAGACTCTGAGTCAATCTAAATGAAAATAAGGCTGAGAGACTATATTGTTGGTATAAGATACTTTCTTACCCTTTTCATTTTATTCATGGATTTGAAAATGTATCATATTTTTTTCTCATTGCTTGTATATCCATTCATACTTTCATACTGCCTGTGGATGTCATAACAATGTTTTTCCTTTCTTTTTTTTAAAGATAAATCATTTCCTTAAACTTCTGGTCACTGTAGTTTTTAGCAAACATTACAAACAGGAGTAAAAAATGCATTTTGTTGGAGACCATTTTCAGCCATGGTTGTAAACACATTCAGAGCTTTTACAGCAGGCTCAAAATAAACTACAGTGCCCATGTTCATAGTATAATCCTAATCCTAGAAAACTAGACAGTCCTTGTAGTCTATTCATTGCTGGTTTTGATCTTTTCATGGGATTTATTGTCAATAAGAAAAATACAGAAGATCAACAGCTTTATCCTTTCATTACGATTACTAAAAAAAACTCATTCCATAATTGTTATTAATGCTTGTGAGTCATCTTTGGCAGTACAGTTTGCCGTGGCACGGGGGACAGAGTGTTTTGCTATTCATTAAATTTAGTGGTGGCCACCCTACTTCCACTTCTGCAGGGCAATATTTTCAAGTGTAATAGTAAGGTTATTGTGACAGTGCTGTGCGACCGCAGCATTTTACTGTTAACAAGTGACGTTTTTATAGTCAGCATAGATAGTTATGTAGATTCACCAGCCATAAGTCTCCACCTGAGCACCTGAAAAGCACTGTGAAACTATCTGACTTAGTCTGCACGAAGTGATCTTTAATGTTTCAGCAGCAGAGCAAAACATTTGTCAGATGTGCATTTTTTATGATCTCGTGATGATAGCTCTTCCTATATTGCAGAAAAAAAAGAGTTTGGCCTCTTTTCTCGGGCCCTGAGACATGAGTGTAAAGAATCCATAATTTGATTTATGTTGACCTCCAGTGGGACTCGGAGGGATCTGCTTCACTGAGATAGGAAAGAGAAGTCCGTGAAGAGAAGAGGTGAGGAGAAAATCATGTGATTTATGTGTTTGCCCAGATCATAAAGGACTGCTGTCCAACCGTTTATTGAATCAGGACAGGAATGTGTTTTTGGTAGCTACAGAACAGGTGCTCTTTGTACCAGTGAATGTGAAGATGACATGTTTAAGCCTTTAACTTTAACAATGAACTGTCACCACACAAGCTGTTCTATGAATAGTGAGTTGAAAATCACATTTAAAAAGGTTGACAGAGGCAAATTCCCATGGACAAGAAAAGACCAAAGAAGAGCAGGACTCCTTGTTTCATTTTTATTTTGGAACAATTGTAGTTTCCATTCAAAGTGAATCTTCCTCAGGAACGTACAGATTTAACTGTGTGTAGAGACAGGACTTGCTGGCCGTATTTCGGCCATCAGCTCCATAGGTAAGGCAGTGACATAAGAGTGGTATCAATCTTCTCATCTCACTCTCAGCATAAAAGTGAATGAGCATATTTCCCAAAATGTCAAACTATTCCTTTATGTCATTCCTCCTTCCCAAATATATAAACACTTTCTCCATTGAATGTTTTAACTTCATGTGAGCAAAAGAAGAAAAGACACTCACTGTGGAAACTCTCACACTACAAGGCCATTATAACACAAAACACTCCCTTTCTGTACTTCAAGAATGTTATATATTTATGTTTTCCTCAAGGGGAAGATTGCACACTACAGCCACAGTCACATTAGCTGTGTCAGTCCCGTCCAGTCTGCAAATTAAGGATAGTCGCTTTACTCAAGGCAATCTTCTCAAGTAGAAAAAAACATGTAGAGCTACAGTACAGTTTGGGCCATGATAATTTTGTTCAAATGTGTCCAAAACCTTTAAATCAAATTACACTGAGGATTCATAATTCCTAAAGCATTTTGGCCTCATAACAGCAAAAAAATAATCAAATCTAGGATTCATAAAATTGCTTTGATGACACATTGATTGTTCAGAAGAAATTCCATTCAGTTTATGAAATCCTCTGCAGACTGCTTCAACACGAGCAACAAACCAGAGCCAAGGCTGAAGTTCAGCTCTCATCCAGAGTCACCTGGGTGGATGTTTTTGAGACAATGAAACAATTTCTGTCAACTCTCTGGCTTTTGCTGCCATAGGGTCACATAGACCCACAGTACGTTCCACGATATCTGACAAACTTGAGGCAAATAGATTTCCTAAACTGACAGTACGTCTGTTTTTTCATGCAATCTTTTCTGCTGCTTGACTTGGCATCACTTCAAAGTCTGCCACAATCATAAATAACTTAAGAGCTTATGAGAAAATAGCAAAGTCAAGTGTTTTTGTTTGATGTGGGTGAGGGCAATGAAAGATACTGTAAATCTCTCACCCAGGTACTCTTTATGGTTGTTAAAATAAGAAATAAGACCATTGATGAATTTAATAAAAATGAAAGTATACTCTTTAATACAGGCTGTGGTTTCTCTATTGACAATGAAAGGGAAACATTTGAAAGAATACACTGTAATGTACAATATCCATCTGAAGTTTTACAAACAATGTTTTCATTCAGTTATAACTAATATATTTGGTAATTATAAGTGACTGCATGTTAGCTCTACCACAGACTACAACAACCACATGATCAATGACCACCAGATTTCATTGGTCAGTGGACACAGTTAGCATCACTGCAACATCAGACAAAAAGGGTGACAACTACTCAACAATAGCAAACACTGAGGAAAGATTATATCAAAGACTGGGCTGGATTTTAACCCACTGTGGGGTCCTGGGGCAAAATGAGCCATAGGGCCTCTATTCAACGTCTCCAACCCGCTGTCACCAAGTTAGTTTGTGATAATTTGATTACACTCAACTTTGTTCGATATATGGAGGGTATCAACTTGATATCAATCCAGTGTATCAATTATCTTTGCCCCTTTATTTATTTATTTACTTATTCCTTTTCCTTCTCCTATGTATTATTTTGCTTTCATTGAATGTAAAAAAAATCTTGCACAATCCCTTTACCTAATGTTTTTGGGGTTTTTTTTATTTATTTTTCTGGAGGAGCTTTGTCAAGTATGAGAAAACCAACCTGATGATGTCACAGTGATGACATCATGATTTTTTTGGCATGGGCTTGTAATTCATCACAGAAAGCCCGCATTGTAAACTGGACGTGGAGTTTGAAAGACATGAGCATTTACCAAGCAGAAAGGATGTAACAAAAAGATACTATTTTTTCTTTGTTATTTTTGATTGGTTGTATTATAGGAAATGTATGATCCAGTGTTTTTTAGCCTAAAAGTCATGATATGTTGGCCTCTGCTGCTTTTTGACCATTCTTTTATCTCTTGTGAGTCTTTATGGAAGTGCAATGCTGAATCACTGGAGTAACCCTTTAGAATTAGATTTTAACAAAGAGCCCATTTGAGAAGATGGAGCCTCAATATCAGGCAAAAATGCACCTTAAAGTTGTAATTATTAAGATTTCAGTCCTGTTTGATTTGGCAACATTCAGGCTACTGATCGCAATCAGTACTAACTTTGATGACAAATACCTTGTGATTCCTGTGACTGCTTAACAATAAATGCTATCCATGTTTCACCAGCTGAATGCATATTATATGAGGTAGGAAATGTTTGGTTTTTATTAGCAGTAATCTAATACAACTCTCACAGGGTGTAAAGAGAGTTAACAGTCAAGAGTGAGGCTTTTATCAAAGAGATCAAATTAATAACAGTAAAGCCAGATTACATGTATTGTTTCTGCAAACCCATCATGCATGTAAAGGCAGTTTGAATCCAGTGGGGGAATGGCGGATTCTGCCACTAACAATGAAAACTACTGTAGAGAAGGTCGTTACAGAATGTAAACAATTGAATTGAATTAAAATGCAGACCAAAAATAGCAATAGTTGGGGATTGATTTCATGACAATCAAATGGATTATAATTTTAAGGCACTTACCACTTCAGTTTTAATTGTGCGTTAGTGGTTGCAAATGGTCAAATTACCACAAACTAATTTCCACTGAGTGAACTTGTGCATCTCGGGGCCCTAGAGCAGTTGTTTGCCTTCCCCGGTTGTTAATCCAGCCTCAATCAAAGTAAAACAATGCCTATAATCATTATACACAGCACAGATGAACCATATATGACAGTGTGATGCGCCTCAGCATGAGTATTGAGAAGTGATTTGTGTATAGGACATACAATATATCACATCATTTAGTGCTCTAGTGCTCCATTGTATACTGAGTTTATAACTCTGGTGAGAAACAATAATACAATTATAATTTTCCTGAACATTGCCTTTCAGTTTTCATTATGTGAATGTATAATCTGGCAAATTATACATGATATCAGTGCAAGAGTATTACCTGTCCTTCACGCTGCGCTTGTTGTCTCTGCAATATCAATGTATTTCTCTTCTGAGTCCATTATGATTAAGAAAAAAACTCCTTGTCACAAAAAATACTTCAAAGCCTGAATTTATAAGCCGCTCCTGAGTGGATACAGATTGATCTTCCAGTGAAAATAAGTGAGAATAATAACATCAACAGTCACAATCTGAAGGAGAGTTTACATTAAATACAACGACTGTAGACTGTCACCACAAAACCGATGAATCAATCCAATCAATATATGTTATATCATGTCCATTACTCTGTGTATTGCTGCCTAACAGAAGCCTCCTTTTAGTCAACCCAACCTGATAACATGATGATGGTTGTGGAGTTTGTAGCTCACAAAAAACACACTGAATTGTCCATAAATATTGTGAAACATCCACAGAGATCAGCTGCACCACTGAAGGCTTCTCTTGACAATCTGAGAGATTCTTGTTTGTCTTTTGGCGAGACACTGGGCGTAAAGCAGCCAGTGGTGTTTTATGCCACATTTTCCAGTGATTAGAGACTAAAACAATCAGAAATGGGTTGTTCTTCTGAGTCTAGAAATAGCAAAATAACAGACTGTGTTTCTGATGAGCAACCGGTATTCCTCAGTAAATACTGTATTTATAACAAGCTCCATTATGAGACAGAACATATGTCACCCATTCTGTGGCTCTTAGTAAACAGATACAGCACTTACACTGGCAACACTCAGCAATTTGTAGTTATGTTGGTAACGACACATTCAGCATGACGACTGAGCTGTCATGAGAAAACCAGATGTTTGGATCAGCTGTGAAATGTTTATCTAATGTTTGACTAACATAAAATACCCACAGGTTTATTTCATATAGGTGATTTATTTCTTTAAATTTTCATATATTAGATAATTGGGTACCACATTTTAACAAGGCACCATTTATAAAGTTGTACTGCTACTAATGACCTTATTAATGGTTCATAAATCATTTGCTAATCCTTTATAGATCAGTTATCAGACATTAATAATGACAAATTTTAGGTTGCCAGGATGTGAAAACTACCTCTGACAGGTTTGGCCGTTTGCCTTATTTCTTAAGATAAGGGCTACAGGTGATCATTTATTAGGGTTAGGGTTGGGGTTACAACTGCAGACTCATTATTGGATTATTACAACCCTTAATTTATGACTTATTAGTAACTGCAGACTCGATGGCTTATTAGAAAGGGAGAAACACATGAGCATTTATTATTGGTTTGCAATATTTGTAACTGTGATAAACTTGGTAACCCAAAATGTATTATTATTGATTGCCTATCACTGATCCATAAAGCATTAGAAAATGATTTTTTTTTACCATTAATAAATCCATTAGCTATATGGTGCCTTACCAGACAGTGGTATGAGTAATTGTCTTGCTGCAGTTCTCATCTGTTCAGATCAAAGATGTCATAATGTGTGGAGCTAAAAGCATGATCAAACAATGCATATGGCTGTGAAATGGAATTAAATGTCATCATGAGCCTGCGGGAATTTGGCTAATAATAACAGAGCGAGTGTAAGACTACAGAGTATCTAAAGATTTCTCACTGTTTCTCACTGTCACATGTTCATGTTACTCAGGGAAAGATCTCATAAGCTGCACTTCAGTCACTGACCAGCATGACATGTAGCGTGGGTGTAGCCCGTTCAATTCCTGTGAAATCTCCCCAGTCCAGAAGGAGCCACACCTGAGTTGCTCCTCAGCGTCCCTTCTCATCTTTGCATCAGTCAGTGCTCATATTCCCTCTAGTTTCGGCTCACAGACTGTTGCTTTCCTTTTTAGAATGTTTGCCATCCTCTGAGAAGCAGCTCTATTTCTTTTTCCTTTAAATATCTGTTGAAAACCTTTGACATGACCTGCACACTACTTCTTTTCAGTCATAGTTGATATTGCTGCTCATTCCTAAAACCAAGTCTTTTGTATGGTATCAATTTCTGACTTATTTATATGAAAAAGCTGAGGAATATGACTTTACAGGCAACACCATTCATCCAAGCTACTTCCATTTGGGGCGAGCAGCAAAACATTTACATGTGTATATACAAAGGGCAGACATCTTTCTAGTTTAGATGACAGTACAGCGGTAGTTGGGGTCATTGGTCATACTGGAACCATCTGTTTTGACCACTGTGATCTTTGAAGAGTGCTGGGAGCTGTGTAGTATGTTTCTGCGACAAAGACGCTCGCGGTAATTCTGTGCGAAGATGAGCAACATGAGCGGGTTGATGCAGCTGTGAGAGTAGCTGAGGCAGATACTGATGTTGTAGGCGTAGACAAAGGCAATAGTCGGGGTGTTGTTGCTCAGGTTGATCACCTGAATGACGTGGTAGGGCGACCAGCAGATCAGGAACAGGGCGATCACCATTAGGACCATCTTAGTGGCCCTCTTGGCCCACACAGACTGCTTACGCTTGACCCGACGGATGGAGCTGAAGACGCGGTAAAGCGTGAGTGAGTAGAAGGTGCTGATGATGATGAGGGGGATGATGAAGCCCAGGATAGACTGGTAGAGAGTGTACCAGTACATGTCCTCAGGCCCGTCCAGGTACATCATGCAGATTTCCAAATGCTGCCTGCGCACCACCTTGGCGTACATCATGACAGGTACAGTGAGGAGGAAGCTGCCAAGCCACACGAGAATGTTGATGATGATGGTCCACTGGATGGTCCGCTTCTCTGAGGTGGGATGGACAATAGCTATGTACCTAGGAGGAAGAATTCACTTCTTTTAGAGCTGGGCTGCAGTTTGACACTCAGATGATAAAAGCAACTTTGCTGAAGTGCATGTAAAGAACATTCGTTTTGCTTTAAGAGGTCATTTTCATCCTTGACAAGCTCAGAGAATCAAATCAGGCAAGGAGGAATGATGAAACCAAGTACCATGTCAGAGATACACTCTCAATATATTATGTGTTCAGTAGAGTGATGAAGGCGATGACAAATTAGTATAATTTGGACAGGGTGACTTAGCAGTAGAATATGAAACACATTTCCATTTAGATTTTGTATTTGATGGTGTTTCAATTTGAGGAGCTGCTCAGCCAGTTTAGTCGAAATTGACCTCACTTCTCAAGCCATTTGCAGGAAATGAATGACCACTTTGTCATTACTTACACCAAGTGACACTGAAGTGGAAGCAATGACATATTTCCAGTTTCAGTCGACATATTATTCTGTGTGTGCTCAAGCTGTCTAGTGAGATTAAACAGGCATGTAAACTATTAAGATGTTGATATTCTTGCAACTTTTTTCCAGGACTTCCTGTTTAAGATCATAAATCAATAGTATAGTGTTAAAGTTAAATACATATACTATTAGTCTGATGGTTGAATCAATAAGTGCATATCTACATCCAGTCCCTGGTTTACTGAGATGTTGCCTCATGTCAGCGAAGTTAGATTTTGATATGATCAAAAATGTCAGACTGTCAAAACTGCAGCGAGCCTTACAGTACACTAAATATTTTATGCAGTGTAGCTGCATGTGTGGCTACATGCTTTTAGTTTGAGGAAGAATCTGTGGCAATAAAAAAAACACAAACTGTACAAACCCTGTATGTCAAGATTATTGATCTTTCTGCAGTGCAGTGGTGAAGAAAAAACAGCATGGGAGTAAATGGATTCAGGTCAGAAAAGATTTCTTTGGATAGAATTCACACTAAAAGTATTTGTTTCTAGTCTTTAAATATTTCTTGTGAACACCTTTACTTGCTTTGACCCTATATGAACTCTATATAGACCCTATATTAGCACATTTAATGTGTAAGATTGCTCTTCAGCAAAGATTTTTATTTGACTCTGCTGTGATTTGATTTGGAAACAGGATTGGGCTGACATCCATAAAACCAGTGGTGGAAAGTAACAAAGCACATTTACTGTACTGCTGTACTTCAGTACGGTTTTGAGGTACTTGTACTTAATTTGAGTATTTCCATTTGATGTCACTTTATACTTCCACTTTATTACATTTCAGAGGGAAATATTGTACTTTCCACTCCACTACATTTATTTGACAGATTTAGTTACTTTTCAGATGAAGATCTGACACAATGAATAATATAACAAGCTTTTAAAATACAACATATTGTTAAAGATGAAACCAGTGGTTTCCAACCTTTTTGGCTTTTGACATCTTACAAAAAGCAGTGTGTAGTCGGGGTCACATTTCAGATGTCTATGAGTTGTTAACAGCTCCACCAAATAGTGATTTTTCTCTCTAAACTTCTCACATGGTCTCATTTCAATAAAATTCAAATGATCCAGTATTTCAGCAAAATTCAAAGATTAGAGAAAAAGTCCAAGAACTGAAAACAGATTTGTTGATCAGAACTTTGTTTTTTCTTCTTTCCTCTCCCGCTAATCATCTCACAACCCTTCAGTAACATGCTGCGTACACACTCAGTATCAATAATCTAATGATGTCATATATAATAATATATCAGTCACAGAGACCCGTGACTACTACTTTTACTGCAATACTTTAACTACATCAAGCTGATAATACTAATGTACTTTTACTTAAGTAGGATTTTCCGTGCAGGAGTTTTACTTGTCATGGAGTATTTTTACATTGCTATATTGGTATTTTTACTGAAATAAAGGATCTGAGTACTTCTTCCATCACTGTATAAAACTGCCATGAAATGAAATGATACAGCACTCGCAGACTAATCCTGCATGGATTAAAACAACCCTGTCTTTATTGGCTCCACCAAGGGAGTGCAGAAAAGCCATGTCAGTTTAGGATGTGTCTAATACTGATTAGAGGTAAACATGTGGGGATTTGGTTTGAGTTGTCAACAGGAGCGTGGATATGAATGTTTTTTTTTAAGTGATGGAACTTTGTAACACTGATAATCTAAGTTAACATATTGACTGTGATTAGACTCTACAGTGCTCCTGAGCTCAGATAAGCACCCACAAAGATATGTGTTTTGGATTAAAGAGGGCCGAGGGCTGAGGTGTATCATTGGAGCTGTCAAATGGGAAACTCTCATCACAATAGCTCTATTGAACGAGGCTGACAAGTAACACATTTAATCTGCCGTGTGAAGTGTGTGAAGGTGTTAAACACTAAGATTGATTTTTGGTTCTTTTTGGTTGACACAAAAGATAGCTTTTTGTGTGTTTGTTTAGGTTATTATTAGTTTTAAACCCATTACAGCCTATAATACTTGTTTTCAGAGGAGTTTAGTTTTTCAAAGAACTGTTTGATCTTTTGAAATAAAAGTAATTTGAGAGGATAGAGCTGATTTGTGGTTATATCAAGGCTAGATGCTACAAAAAAGTATTGGTTAAATACTAATGATAAAAATAAACACTTATGCACGTATATGCAGGGGAGTCAGTAAAGGTCATTCTTCAGTACAGATAGTGCCCATCAGAACACAATTAGCTGGTCCTACACACAAATGCATTATGTACATTATTCTAAAGATATGTGACATTATAGCTCTGAGAACAACTCCTACACTGGTAATTACCTTCAAATGGAGGTGATTACCAGTTGAACACTTGACATAAAGAGTCATTTAAATGTCCTGAATGTATTCTGATCATAAACATGTCACATACATCATTTATGCAGGGAACATTGTGTTTTCATGGGCCGTTGCGCACATGATTACCTCACTCACCATTAGTATATTTTTAGATTGATTAGACTGTTTAGGGTTTACCTCTTTTTCAATTATGGCACCTTTAAAGACACTGAGTAACAAATAAAAATTAAAAATACTTTTACCGTAGTTATCAGAGAGGATATGGTTGTTGTTGTTGTTGTTGTTGTTGTTGTTGTTGTTGTTGAAATTCAGATGAATGTAATTGTTTGTCATAGTGAAGGCACTGCTGTGCTGCTATTAAAGCACAAACTCAAACTTTTTCACGTCAAGGACCCCTAAACTGACACAAATTAGACCACAGACCCTCATTTGATAAGATGTTTGCCTTTAGATGTTTTACTACAGAAAGCATATGAAACCCCTGACCAAACTAGTCAAACATTCTGTAAAAAATAACAATAACAAAATATTGAAAAAGACTGGCATGAAATCTGTGATATGGATTCAGCACTTACCGATCAATACACAACACAGTAACAATCCCCACTGTGGTAAACTGGTTGCTGACATCCACCACCACAACCGCTTTACACATAAAGTTTCCGAAGACCCACTGCCTGTCTCTCACCAGCTGGTGAATGTTGAAGGGCATCACAAGCAAGAAGAGCATGTCTGCTATTGCCAAATTCAACACGTAGATGTCTGAAACCATCTTCTTCTTGCATGCTACCACCGCGTAGATGACCAGTCCATTGGCGATAACTCCGACTGAACACAGAATGCCATAAATGGATGGAAAGATGTGCATGAAAGTGGTGATATCGATGTGGCTGAAAGGTGAAGGAGTTCCGTATTGACATGAAGAGTTGGTCAAGTTGCCTGTTTGGTTGTTTTTGCAAAATACGCCCGTTTCATTCATCTTCAGATCCTCTTCATAAGTACCTCGGTGTGGTTGTAGTCAAAGCGCGCACCGGGCGCTCTCCAGCCGGCGTCTGGTTTCCAAACTTGGGCAGCAAACTCGAGCACTCTCCAAGAGCGCGTATCCTCTCCTTGAGTTGGTCCCGGCGTGGATTTTGTTTAAATAACAAAAGTAGGCTATATGATTGAAAACAGGACGGGGCAGAATCTAATCAAGAACGAGTACAAAGTTGTCTCTGGAACATGTTTATCTCTGGAAGCAAACTATGATGTGACTATTTACCATGCGCGTCCGATGTGCGCTTTACCAAAACCATCTGCGCCTCAGCGGACACTAGTTCCCTCCCTTCCAAGATCATTTGCTGTTTTATGTAATAGGACAAGCAAATGAAAATAAGTTCCACTGAGCCTAAAGAACAGAAATATTGGTCCGTTTTACCACTTGGTCACAACTTGAAATCAAGGAGGAGGAGAGTAAACAAAGTATTTCAGTGATGCACTGTGATGTAGTGCAGTTTAAATTACCCCCTTAAGTTTACATTCTTCTTCATTATATACTGACTGTATGTTACTGTCATGCTATATACTTTCTTGTTCAAAGTTTAATCTAACTGGAAGAATCAATCAGACCAAAGATAATTACCTATTCAGTCTTACTTTGAAGGTTTTGAGGCACTGGGAAGACAACAAAATACCCTAACATTGAGCCACATGGTACAATTACTTTTACACAAAAAGGGATTTGTGTTCCCCTTTTTCACATTTCAATTAAACATAGATTTCTCCAGGGCTTTTAAACACCCTCCTTTATGTTTTCTCAAAATTACAATGAGTGTCAGTTTTAAAAAAGTGAACTGATCCAGACTATCACCAGCAATTAAGATTTTTTAATGGTGAATATGCCTCAAAGGCTTCCGTGTAACCCTCACACCAAAGATGTGATTTTCTCTGCAGCTTTGTTCCGACATCACTGGGAATCAGCTTTAAAGGAGAGTAGCTGATCCAGCAGAGATGGCTCTGCTGGGATCTGACCACAAGTCAGCAGGAATATATGTGAGCTTCCCTCATGCTGGCCTCAGGTACCATTTGTTCATTTCCTATGATGCTTCTCCTCTGTTCTTACATCTCTTCAAAGTGCATCATAATATAATTATTTTAAGAGGCCTTCAAATAAAGTACACTTTTTGAGTTTCAGCCATGCTCACCAGTCCCTGGTTCTTGTAGACCTGCTTCAATGGCCTCTTTAAACTCAGCTCTGTCAGCCACTGGCAGCAAAAGAAAAATCCACCCTGAATGATTTCCGCATTATTAATTTATATTTTATCATCTTGATCTTCTCTTTAGATATGCAAGTATAAATTCCTCTTTCCCAGAGATAGAAACAAGAGTCCAATTGGTGTCATCAAGTGTGTCTGTGATGATTTTATCTACAAGTCAAAGGCCTGTTGAGAGACAAAATGTCTGCATGACTGAATCAGCGAGTCCGGCTGGTCTGTCTTTAGATACGGTGTGATCAAGGACAAGAGAGGAGTAAAGTCACCAGCTTTCAAAGGGACAATCTATTATACTTATTAATACTTATTTTTAGAGGTGGCAGTGTTGGTCTCCACCACCTCAACAATGAAATATCTCAACAACTATTAGATGGGCCCTCGGGATGAACTGTAATAACACTGTCACATAACAACTTTAGTCACATTTATGACTAAATACCTGCCAAACTCCCATCAGCCTCTGCTGTATGTTGTGTTTAGTGCTAATTAGCAAATGTAAGCATGCTAACACACCAAGCTAAGATGGTGAACATGGTGAAGATTATACCCTCTAATCTTAACATCAGCATGTTAACATTGTGAGCATGTCAGCATGCTGATGTCAGTATTTAGTTCAAAGCAGCACTGTACAGCAAAAAATGTCAACTGTTGTTTGAAGCTGGTACCTTGATTGAAGGTGTAGGTGACGCTGCGGTAAAATCATAAACTGATTTTGATGGACAAATTGAGGAGGAATTTGAATATTTGTCCACGTCTTTTCTGTCTGAAAGTCAGAACCACTGAGAGCTCAGCAGGTGGTGTGTTCACCCAGTCGTGTCTCGGAAGGTTTCATGCTGATTTATCAGTGAAAGAGAGTAAAGATCTTGAAGGAATAATAATTCCAAACTCCACCATGAAGGGGCTCAGAGGGTTGCCAAAGTCAAAGTCATGAAATGTTAAATTCTACTGACAGCAGCTTAAACTTTCTCTGGTGCTCATTAGGTTGAGACTGTCTGATTCACACGTATTAAAAGCCTTCATCCTCACAGTCAGTTGTCTGGAAAATGTGGCATAATTGCAGCAGGCTGTGTAAGTCAAGATGTAGCTCATAATGAGTTACATTTTACATTTACATTTTACATTTTGTCATTTGGCAGACACTTTTATCCAAAGTGACTTACAAGTGAGACAAGACAATCAAGCATCAAGTTCTGAAACAATTTCTACACAGCAGAAAAGTCTTTCTATCTGCTTTTAATAATTAGTTTTAAAGGTTTCTTCTGACCCCATTTTGCCCCCATGTACTATATATGTCTCATGTTTTCTCTATTATATCGTTTGTTCTTCTTCAGAGAAACATAGTGCTCAAGATCCGTCCATGCTTGTCCATGTGATTAGCTATTTCTTAGGATACGCTCATATATCTGTTACCAAAAGCTGCAGCGCGAATACAAAGCAAGCTGATGAGCTTGTTTGAGAAATTAACAACCATAAATGACATTGTTTGGTTTTGTGAGGCCTGCAGCTGCTATTTTTAAGACAGTACTGTTGCCACTAAAAGAAGAACTGGGCTGGTGGCTGCTACAGAACTGAAACCTGAGCAGTACATCTTTCCCTTTCTTCAACAACTGCCACTGCAAGTACTGGTGCAAGACGAGGTTAGTAGGGTCGTACCTCCCATCTGTTCAGTGGCTGACAGCGGAGGACGGTGCTTACCCCGGTCAGCTCCAGGGTGTGAAGGTGTGCACCTGTGTGAATGTGAAGCAGGACACTGCTGAAAAAGAGCATGAGCACTCAATAAAACTCTTATCTGGATCAAGTGAGGAATAAAGATGAATAAATCACAGCTCAACTACTCAAAAAAAAGACCCAATCAGGGTGTAAATCAAATCCAAAGTATTCAAGAATATTTCATCCTGGCTTTATAAGTGGCTTTCTTAAAGACATCTTTAAAAAATTGATTAGTTACTATCTGGGAATGGAGTCCTGGGTTGCCTAATTGCAACCACCTACAATATGTAAGTCTTCATTAATGAGATAATGTACACACAGCACCGGCCCAAGGCTGCTCATAAAAGCTGGAACAGATGACATAAAGCCACATGGTCGAGCAAGAGGAGTAAAAACAGATGCAACAACAGAAGCAAAAAAAACAACAAAAAAAATACAGTCACAAACACAAAACCCTTAAAGCGCTCAGCACATGGAGGGGGAATATTGGTGTTATTCTTTGTGATAACAAAGCATTTTCAAGCAGTGAATTGATGTCCACTGCTGTTTTTTTATGTGCATGTAAAAATAGCCCTGGAATAAAATCAAAATGACTGCATGGATCACTCCAGTCAATAACAGCTCATCTCCTTAAGTAATCCGTGTGCCATCTATGTGACAAAGAGCATTACTCTGAAGTTAAACCTGCTTCTTTTGGAGGAATCGGTTTATTTTGTTCAAATAGAAGGTTATTTCAAACAATTTTTGAGACCACTTTGAGGCAGTCTTGTTTAAAAGGCCAGTTCAGTCTAGCTAGGTTTCTAGGCCAGCTTTCAGAGTCCATTCAGTGCCACTAATGCACTTAATGGTGTGTAAGACACATCACGTATCGGTGGTCCTCTGTCCTCTAGTTTCAGGAGTCTTACATTTTAAATAAAAAGTGTGATTTTTTTTCCCCCCTCTCTTTTTTAAGATAATGGAAGAACATTAACTTGGTATAGTTATAGATCTCCTGACTAATAATTGAAAGAAATCATTGTCTCTTTTGAATGAAGCAGATGTTGTGTAATAGTGACACTCTTGGTTTGAAACTGCCCCTTAACTTGTATTGTATCACTTCCACTGAGTTTAAATGGTGCATATTCCCAAATACATATGCATGAATTCAAATTACCACAATGTCATTTACATATTTTGAGCCAGCACAAAGGGACCTTCAAGGCTCCTGGTCGATTCAGGCCCTGGGCAGCTGCCTGCTTTAGTAATCCACTCATTCAATGAAGCATAAATGTGTAAAATTGTTGAAATATATAATTGCTTTGCAGACACTGACTCTTCAGGTCAAAAATTCTCTGCTTACTCTAGTATTACAGTGGCAGCTAAACAGAAAAAGAGGAGTCTCTTCCTGCATTTTTCCCATCAGTACTGATGAGCATTCATTACAGTGAAGAGTATAATTGCCTGTGACATTAAGTTATTTGACAGGCATTGTCGAGTGTGCACTAATTTCTAGTGGGAACATCTTTCCCTCCTTTGTGCAAGAGTTATCGTGCTGTTGCTCAGCTCAGGTAAAGAGGCTAGTTTAGAACTTGATGTGTTTTAAGATGTGTACTGTTTTATCTGCAGGATAAGCTTCAAGTTTTTTGGTGCTCTGTCACTGGGTATCAAAGGTGCTTGTTAACAAGATAACCTGAATAACGCCAGAGTGTGTTTTTCATTGACTTGTGTTTTTTTTGTGTCACTTCATGGGTGATGCGATAAAACATGATGATTATGATTGATTGAACCTGTTAGAATCACATTCAGTGTGCTGTAACTGCATGACCAATTCATTCTTTCCTCATACACTCCATACAGGAAGAAAATGGACAAATTAACAACCTCAACATCCAATCATCTTTCTCTTATAAAAACACACAGTAATACTGATCACTGACTTACCACAGCAAATTATTCTCTATCACATCAAGGAACACTAACCTGGGAACAGCCTGTGCTTTGTATCCATAAATATACTCCATAGACATGAAATTTAAAACAGTGAGTGATAAGTACTGCCTGCAAATGAGGGCATAACAGAGCGCTTAACCAACTTTTCTAAGAACATCTTTAATTGAATAGATGCTGGTATGCCTGAGGTCTGTAATTAAATTATGAAAATGTGATCTAAAATGCCACTGTTGCCACAGTGTCTATATGCATGACAAAATAGGCCCTGGAAATGAGTATATATAATGATTATTTGTCTGATTTCTCACAGATGTCAGACCTGACAAATTGTTATTTATTGTGCATGATAATCTGTGAGTCACAGATGTACATTTGACTGTGCTGCACATTCAAACTGAACCGGTCTAAAAGCCTCTGTTGTTGTCACAACTGAGCACAAATGCTGAGAGAAAACATAAACCAACACAAAAAGAAACAGTAGCCTGTCCTGTCTGGTTCATAGTTAATAGTATCACATGCCTCAGATGTCATATGATTTTTTTGTCAAGAAAAGATGAACATCTCAATAAATGCTTCGGGACTTTGCTAATGTTAATTGCATGCTCTGTCAGTGTTTAGTTTATATTTAATGCTGGGAAAGACAATAGGAAAGATTGTATTCAGAGGGTTAAGACATGTGATGAACACAATCGGAAAAGTCAAGATGAACTGAGTTGGGTTTAATGTCATGATACATTCCTGCAGTGTTTTTATGTGTTTTAGGAAATTCCCATTGGTGTGCGGTCTCATTTACATATCCCCCCTGGCTATGAATGTCAGTATGGAGTTATGTGTCTTTCTTTTGTTTCAATTGTAAATAAACAGTGAGTCTTTGGCTTTTCACATGTTCCAGCGCTGTATAAGCTATGTAACACTACTGGCTATGAGAAAGCTTTGTGTTCACCCAGAGATTCCTCTCAAATTAAGCCTGATGAAATATTCATGAACATTTCCCACACAAAAGAGGCGAATGAAAATAAAATGCAACCCTGCAAATATAACAAAACATTTGTCCTGAGCAACACTGAGGCTGTTGAGGATGTTTTCTTCTGTCATAACATATAGAAGTAACACACCCTTGTATGTGCCTTCCCACACGAGTTGTCATTATGATGTACAATTTATTCTGATTAAATGGTCAATCGGATTATGACTCACTCACAGTGGGACAGTTCTGTCAACAGGTCAACACATGTCAGAAAAAATCTACGTCCAATCATGCATATTATCAGTTTGTAGTCGCCCAATTCATGCTCAGCTCAACTTAGATTACTTAACATGTGTTTGTTTGACCAAGAAACTAAATGAGCTTTGACAGGCGCTTCTCTGAAATGAGTTTGACCATAGCATTTGTCCTGCCAGGCTTGTTATGTTCTCCGCTGGCTGCTGGATGACACAGATCTTGTGGAGGATCTTTGGAGAATCATATGATCTCCTTCTGCAGCTCCTCTGGGGAGACAAATTCACATAATGTGGTGAATGCATTCCTTCATAAAGTAACCACACACTACTACACTACTAACTGATGTTACAAATCTCACTTAACTAGAGACTCATTTTAAGAATTTAATGATCTAAACAACAGTATATTTTCTGACAGTCTGTTAAAAAAGTTAGGATTTGCTGACATTTTATCTACTACTAAATAGCCTGTTAATTCAGAAAGAAAGTTTTAAAAAACTACTTTCAACTTTCTTTCACCTACTTTCGGGTTCATTACATGCAGGGAAATGTAGAGAAGGGATGACAAGCAGCAAAAGTGAACAACCACAAGATTGCAGCTCAGTGGTGTCCTGCTTAGACCTTCTTTATACTGCTTAGACTTAAGGAGACCCACAGGGAAAAAATATTTTTTGAAGTTGAAACCTTGTTCTCATAGTTAAGAATATAGATATTAAGTGCGTCTCTGCTTTCCCTCATCGTGCATGGATTTGACAGCCGACTGATGCCAATCTCGTTTGATGTTTAATGCTTTTAAAACATTGGTTTAGGAAGATGGAAGCAGTTTTGTCTGCGAGGCTTATCTAATCATAGATTTGATACAAAACAAGAATCAATTATATTTGCCAAATTACTATTTGTGAAAAATGATGCATTTATCAAAATGCCCATTTCCAACTCTTCATGGAAAACATGAAGATATTTTAGATGTATTGCCGATGGTTTCTTACAAGCAGTAGGGAGGGTGGTATTTTTACTGTGGTATAGAATGAAGATATTGCAAAAAAAATACCTTTCAGTCTCATGTCCTCTATGACATTGGCCTGAAAAACTGTTTTGTGCCAATGGCAACATGAATAGTATGTTTTCATTGCCACAAGGACACTTTGAATCCAGGGGAAAGTGATGCATCTCATTCTATACAATATGGAAAGAAAAAAGAAAAAACATGCAAATTATAGGACTTTATGCCTGTATGAAGTTTTTGCTGCAGGAATATTTTTGCAGGATTTAACATATGTGAGGTATTTAAATAAAGTTACATTTTTAAACATTCACATGTCACCATGATTGAGCTGCATTAAATAGCAGCAATGATATATAATCTATTTGAACAAATAAGTCTGTAATGAAATTGGCAACAAACCTCCCCTTCTTGAGCTGTTTTTGACTCTTATCAGAGATGTATCCGATGATTTATAGGTTTCCTCAATGTGTTTTAAGAATCTCATTAGACTGGTTTTGTTTTGCTTGACCAAGGTCGTAAGTTCTGATAGTGACACAATGTTCTCCGACCTCATGTCCCGGCTATTTCTGTACCATCCCTGAATCTCACTCTGAAAGCTAGAAAAATATAAGTGCTGTGTATAGCATTTTCAGTGTGCCTTGGTTGAATCATTTGTGATGATTATAGTACAATTACTGTAAACAAAGTATTTTATTGTTAGGATGACTGATAAAAAATATAGATTCAAAAAATAATGTAAATACTTTTGACTACAGAGACACTCTATTAAGGTTTCTAGCTGGGTTTTTGTTTGTTTTTATGTTTGTTATTATATATTATGTATATATGTGTGTGTGTGTGTGTGTGTCTGTGTGTGTCTGTGTGTGTCTGTGTGTGTGTTTTTGAAACATGACACTTCCAGGAAGCCACATTATTCAAATTGCAGATGCAATTTGTCCATCCTTGTATCTTGTACCAGTGAAATACTGTACGTATATCCATAAACCCCATTGCTGAATGATGTTCACCCTCTTCCTCCTCACTGTTGTCACTCTGCCTTTGTTTCTTTTGAAGATCAAAAAGAAGAGTGAGAGTTGATCATTAACAGTGATTTTTCCATTGATCTCTCATTTCTTTCATTATTTCCAATGGCCATGTTGAAAGCTCTCCATTCCTGCTAGAGGAACAGCACTCTCTACCTGTTTTGTGCCATCAAGTAATCTGTAAGATTTCCCATCTATTGACTCTAATGTGGAAAAAATACTTTAAAGTGATGTAGAAATAATCAATTACTAATTGCATGTGCTGATGGGAGCTTAGATCTGGGTTATACAAGATAAGAATGGTTCGTATGACATGTTGTGCAACCATATCAAAAATGAAAAGTGTTTATAGTTGTTCCAAATGGCCCTCATAGAGGAGGGGAGGGGAATGGGTTGTCTGGCCACACATTTTCAGACAGTCTCTCCTGGAAGGTATTCATAGTGTTGCACTCAGTTGTTCACATGTTAGTGACAGAAAGTTGGTGTGAAAAAAACTCTAAAAAAGATTGATAGCAGGTACCAAGGAAACAAAAAAGTGTAGTAAATAGCGACTGAAAGCTGCACTCAATACTGTGACTAATTGCTGACAAGAACCAGCAGGGTCAGACAACATGAGGTTACAGCTATAGTGGGCAGGTGTGGAATGGCAGCAAGTCTGTAGCCACAAGGGACATGTTGTTCTCCTCCCACAATAAACCTTAATAACAGAAGACATTTTGACATGTCACAGTAGGAAGAGTAAATAATAAAATTAATGATGGCTTGCATTTAGGTGCTTCAGTTGTCCTGGCATTGTGCATTACCCATTTGCAAATTTCCAATCCTGTCCAAAATTCAAGAGATATCTGTGTCTGTGCAGTTTCTAGATACACTGCTCTTCTTTGTGTCATAAATGTCTGATGTGAGACTGCTCCTGTTTGATATCAGTGCAACTTTCCACACAAACCTATTGCCAGACAAAAACATCAATATTGAACAATTCTGCAAAATTCTATTATTTTCATGTCCACTGCACTCTAATTTCATTATCTGTGTATGATAACAGTATAATTAAGGTTGGAGAAAGACTGTGTTAATGACAGATAAAACATGGTACAAAACACTTGGTTAAAGGTTCGGGAAAGATTGTAGTAATGGTTCATTTTAGGCAAACTCCGGTCTCCTGCATGAAAGTCAGATATTTTACAAGCCCATCCACCAGCATGACCTCCACATCCTTACCTTCTTCCTCACTATATATTGGGCAGACTTCCTACATTGGCACTGAAAACTGGCATTGGACGTAGATTGTGAAGTGTTTATTCATCCAGCATGTAATTCTTAGAGAAACTGCACTGATTTTACACTACTCATCACAGTGTCTTACTGGATATGCTCAGGTGGGATGGGTGGGAATATCAGGAATCTCATATGAAGGATTTAAATCTTATCTGTCCAACCAAATATTCAGTGTCCCCATAAATTATAACGTTTTGTCATCAGCCCCTTTAATATGTAGTGTGCCACATGAGTCAATTCTTGGTTCAGTCCTGTTCTCTGTGTGCATGCTGCCCCTTGGCCATAGGGTTTATCACTTTGATATCTCTTGTTATGTTGATGACACACAGCTGTACTTCTCTTTCAGTTGTAATATGTATGAAGCTAGAAACAATCAGAAATTGCTTTAGTGCAATAAAAGAATGGACATCTCAGGGTTTTTTACAACTTAACTGTGACAAAACTTGTGATGAAAACACTTTTTATGCACAATTTCTCAAATTTAATTGGCTCCTTCAAGGGATTTCTGGATGTTCCAGGGTCACGGCCAAAAACTAAGAAACTAAGAGTCATTGTGCTTTGACTATTTACTAGGATAAAACCTATTTGTTTGCTCTTGCTTTTTGAACCGCCTCAGGATCCCCATGAGGAGCTGATGTGTCTAGTCTGGTCTAGTGTTTTGCATGTTGTTTTTACTTGTTTACCTGAACTGATTATTAAGAATGCACTTATTATGTTATGTTATATTTCATTGTGCCTAAATGCAACAATAATGGTCCCAAGGACAAAAATGGGGAGAAAAAAACAGACGTCTGATTATGCCTTTACACTTTGGCATGAACTGGCAATTCTCCAAAATGGTGGTATTTATTACCTACAAAACTGTGATTTCTTTTTATGCAGCTACCCACTGCATAAACTAGAAAACCATGTATAATACTGAGTAATAACCAACCAGTTTGATGTGCAGATAAGCATAAAATTGTGTGTGGTCTGATGGTGGGTGCTCAAAATTTAATCATGGTGCCAGAGTGGGTCTAGTATGCACAATCATGCTTTGATAATGTGCATCACTCAAATCAGGGACTGCAGAGGGAACACATACCCTCCATCTTCATATAGCTGCATAGAGATCTAGTCAACTGAGAGGGAAGGCTTTTCGTACAGCATGTCAGCAGTTGTGGTTGAGGGATGCTGAAATAGATATAAATACATACTATACATTGCTAGAATTATTGCCATAATCCGAATAAAACAGTATTTTTGCTGTATACTGGAAAAATTTAAAACAAACAAATGTTTATAATTACATAATGGTTTGAGGGTTAGGGTTAGGGTTAGTTAGTTATATACACTTGATTCATCTCTGCTAACTGAAGTGATGAGAATAGCACATAATAAAAGCCATCTGAGAATGATTTTCTCATCGATAAGTTACACTCCAAAATCTGAATAAATATTTTCCAAATACAAATACATAAACAAGATTGAGATAAAGGTTTATAACATACAAATTATTTTGCTATAATTCCTGCCTCATACATGGTACCACCAACATTGCAGTGCACTACTGCATTGCCAGTGACACTCCCCCTGCAGCACTTCCTCTCCCATTTCAGCACATGGCAAAACATCCAAATACCACACAGGAAGAGGGGAAAAAACCCTTCACAAACATAGAAATATTTATCTTATTGAGCACAATATGACGATTTATGACCAGTCAAAGCACAGTAAATGCCACAGTAAACATTGTTATCCATAATTTGATTTAAATATACACAGAGTCACTAAGATGTGTTGTTGTATGTGGGACAACAATATGTCAGCATGTGCCATAGCTGCTTCTGCCGGTGGAGTAATTCTAGTGAAAGAAAAGAGTAACAATTTTAAAAGCACAGCTAGTGGTAATCAGTGGTCCTCCGAGCCAGACTTGTATTAAAGATAATTAAGATAATTGCCGTAACAAATAGGCTCTGCCATCATTTAACTCTTGCCTGACTCCTTTTTTTGACAATGATTTGTGTCAATAACCTTTATTTCTTCTTCTTTAATCAAAGTCTCTAAAGAGGCCCCTTTCATTTCCTCATGTCTGTTCCTCCTGTCTCTCTACAAAATGTGCTGGCTCCTGAAAACCCATTAGTGCACAGAGCAGTGACTGATTTCCACCTGATATTCTCAGAAACATATATCCATTAGTATGTTTGCCAGTTTTGTCTTGGTTAAAAGGGAATACAGAAGGCGAGAAATCTATCAGTTTGATTTAATACAATCAAAGTACAAAATCACAATTGGTCTTCCTGTCACACCATGCTCACTGCTTTTTCACCCTGTGGCCTGCAAACTCTGCACTGTCAAATTTCTTGTGCTATTTTTATGTCATTTTGAGTTTTTAATGGCATAATTACTCTATTCTTCAGGCTTCAGGGAGGGCACAAATGTTTTTTGTTTTTTTTTTCCTGACAGTCATCAAATTGTTTTTATTAGAAAGTATAAAATGCCTCCATGCAGTTTATCCTTAGCAGGCCATTTGATGGTTGTGTAATGAGGAAGTGCACATCAGTCAGTTTTCCAGAAATAAACAAAAGTCAAGTCAACAGCTTATTTTTACCTCCAAGATGTAAAAAAAATTGTATGCCATATTGATCTTGCTGGGCCCAGTGGGGGTTATGAATTAGTCCTCACCATCTCCACAGCAAGAGCTCTCACCTCTCTGTAGCATCTGAGGATTCATACAGTGTCTGTGGGGTTTCAGCATTATCGGTATGCAGCACACATGCCTGCAGGTCTGCAAATAACTCTGTGGCATGCCCCCCACCCCTTTATTGATCTATACTTTATTGCTATATTTATGCTTAATACACAGGCTCCAACACAGTCATTCCAATCAACCGGGGCTTGTGCAAATTTTTTTTTCCCCACTAGTCATAAAATTTAATGAATAATTTGAATAGGTGCTGATGCAGATGGAGCTTGTGGTCAAGTGGGTTTATCTGATTAGTTTTTAAATGTGCTGTGCTAACATTACATGGTAACAGATACCACACTCCTGTCTCACAGGATAAAATCTTGTTCATTTTAATTTACCCGTCAGCTCCTGAAATCAAAAATGAACATTTCAAACCAAATGTGATACAAGATAACATCCCCTCCCGCCTTTCTTTAAAGAAGTAGAAACTGCATCAGTGCAAATGGTCACAAGCATATCGACCTGCAGCCAACTTTAAACATAATCCTCAGTGGATTTCAGTGATTTCACCACAGAGATATGGTCAAGCACTAAGCCTGTAGAGCCAGGGGAATCAATAATAGATTTTTTACAACACAGAGAGAGAGGAACAGTTTATACTGTACCTGACAAGTGATAGTGGTAATACCCTCTTTGTTCTTTTATACATTCATCCACTTCCAAATGTGACTTAGGTCAGATTTTAGACATTTAGATGCATAGCAGACATAGGAGCAGACAGGCATAAAGGAATATCACGTCCACCGGACATGACATGATTACAACACATTCCTGAAGATGAAATCCATCAGATGTAGTTGTGTTTTATCATTCTGAGTGAAGGATTCCTGTTCACGGTTGCTATTCAAGTATTCCTGTGTTGTTCTGTGTGTTGAAATGAGAATGAAACAAATTGCAGCGTTATCCGCCTTCAAGTTTTCCACTTATATTTATTTATTTATTCATATTTATCAGACAAACATATTCACACACAAACACAAAATCAAATTACAGGTGAGAGCTACACCACTAAATAAACCATTATGAATAATAAAAAAAAAACATTGTTTGATGCAGCCGAAAGCTCCAGAAGACGAGAGCTTGAGTTAAAACCGTTGAGGTCAAGCTCAACTTTTTGGTTAACATGGATAAAAAATGAAAAATGCTAGAGGTGCACAGATTCATGTAAAGTTTCAACATCTCCATTTCCATGGCAACTGAGCAAACTCAACCTGCTCATGAGGACTATGTGGGATGGTGATTGGAAAGCTCCAGAGCAAGCAAGTATGAGGACCTTGAGATTGTTTTCAGTAATTAAGATTTTTTAAAAAGTATCTATTTGCTTTTCTAAAGAAGAAGAAAGGTTCTTCTTCCTGCCCCTGGTGCTGCAGTAAAAGCTGTTTGGCCCTGACTCAGCCACTTAATATGCAGGTATTTCCACCTACTGGTCAAGTCATAATACTGCACATCATCCTCTCCCTTTTATTTTTCAGCTTGTGATACAAATCTAAATTACTGCTGCAAAATAAAGATTTGGGCAGATATTAGACATGCATGTAAAATTTTAGCATATTTATATAATAGATTGCAGTCAATAGAGCACATCACTGGCAGCCTCCTGAGTTTATAGCTGTTATAAAAACAGGCTGGTTCAGGCCTGTGCTGATTTGTGTCTCTGTTCTCAGCTGTTGCTGCATGTAATTTGTCCAGCGCATCCTATATGTTCCATGCTGCAAATTCTCTCTCAAAACAGGATGACACAGCATGCACGCCATTCTTGTGGTGCATTTTACATTATGCCTGTCATCTTAACCTGCTCTGATGTTCAGCTATTGGGATTAAAATAGGTGGTGCCTCCCCCTCTTGTGGTTTGATGCAATATTACATTGGTCGTAGCTCTTAGCTTTGCCCGGTCATTAGAGCTTTTGATAACAATATTGAGGCTGAACGTGAGCTTGAGGTTGTGCTTCAGAATTTGCAATTCATGAGAGAAACACACGTGTGTGGACAGCACAGATGTTTCATCTGAGCAAAATATCATAGACACTCATTTCCTTGAGTATAATATGGAGTTATGTGACTGTCTCTGCTCATGAGGACAGTGTTTGAGGGGAAGGAGAAAAGAAATCAATGTCAGGATTGAAGTGGTTGCCTTATTTCCTTTGGAGTGCAGTGTATTGCTGATTGAGCGTTCAGACCCATTCAGAACCAAGATTGCCTCTCCTCTTTATAGGCAGCTCCAGCTTGGATTGACTCTTGTCTCATGATGCTGGTAAAAATAGCTGTATTCTCAACAGGCTAGATTTAATTCAGCAGGCCCGTGTTTCCACAGTGATAGCTGATGGGAAGAAGCGTATTCATAAGAGTCGAGTGGAATGAACATAGTTTTATGGAGAAGCGCAGGTTTTTTAGTCTTTTCACACAAAAGTATAGTTTGAAGCAGTGATCACAACAGCAGAAAACAACACAATAGGTACTGTGAGTTTGCCTTGTTAGCATTTTTGTGCATGTGAACAATTGTCTCTGCCCTGTAGTGCGATTGTTTTCCTTTTGACAGTGAAGACAAGTGTTCAGAGTTGCAAATGTTTCCCCATGCGTTCAAAATTTTCTTCTTTAATCTCCTCCAAGGAAGCTCCTGGGCTTGGCTGCAAAGCATGGGTGACTGTGTGAGTTATGGCATGCCAGCTCTTCAGGAGGGTTTAAAGCAATGGGTGAAAGAGAGGCTATCACCCAAGAACACGCTAATAGTGAAAATGTATCACATCACTGTGCAGAGCAACAGAAGCCCTTCTAGATACTTACCAGATATGTTCTAATATAGGACAGACGGTATGCTGCACAGGGGGGCACTGGTCCCTGGTGGTGACAGTGAAAAAGCCACAGGAAAGAGTGTTTTCACTGGCAATGAAATGGTGAGCAAGGAAGCTTGTGTTCATTCTTTTTCACCTTCCTGAAGGCTCTGAATTCATGCCTCTCTCTCTTTCTTTCCTTCTCTCTCCCTGCTCTTGTGTGTTTACGTGAGTGTGCATGCTATACTGCTGTGCGTGCGTGTTTGTGTTGTGTGTGTATATGGTGAGCGTGCGGGGGCCATCACTGGGTTGAACCTATATGGAATGAAATTTATCAAAGTCAGTGGGGCATTGTGATGAAAGCTTTGTGAGGGAATTTCAACCATGACTATAGCCAGGGTCCATGCAAAGTCGTTAGTTTTCTCTCGCTTTTTAATGAAAATTCTCCCCAGCTATTTTGGTTCACAGGGTCTCAATATAGCTATAACCTTTGCTGTTTATACTGTCAGCTGAATTGGCAAGCGCCTTCCACTGGGCGGGTTGTGAGAATTAGAATCATCCAAAAGTTGTTTAGCATGCTGAGAATCTGTCCAAGCGTCTATCTATCCGCTGTGTCCCTGGAGACAGATTCCTTATTCAATTTGTATTTGTTCCATCCAGTTTCCATTTGGAAACTGATTGATTCAGTGCTTCCCCATCTTACCAAATGTTTTACCTTGCTGTTATCAAGAGGCAGATAATGGAAAAGAAAATAAATCCCAATCTCAACTTTGTTAGGCTGGAACATTACAATCAAATGTTCAAATTGTTTGTTAGGGAACAAGAGAGGTAAAAAAGGCAGAAGATATTTTCTATATAATACTTATTTGTGTGGTTGCCTTTGTGATTTCTTACCTGCGGTGTGACTTTGTGTCCAAATGGTTTCATATACCTAAGGCTGGTCATTTATTTACAATAACCCAGCACATTACTGTAAATGGCATGGCTGAGACCAGCTATGATGTCCTCTGCCACTCGCAGAATGAACACAGCCCATTGCCTGTGCATTTACGACCCCCAGGTAGAGCACATGATATACAATTGACATTAACTCAGTACCACTGTAAATGGACCACAGTAAACACATTCATGATTGCATCACAATAGCCTCGTGTCAGAGCATGATGAATGATTTCTCATCAACATTTTTTCTTGATGACAGATTTGCTCTAACAGTTTTTATGCTGCAGGTTTTGGGAGGTAGACAGAAGTTAGAATAGTACGCATCAATCCTGCACTATGAGCAGTCATGTCTCAGTTAACAGAATTTAGATTCATTTTTTTATGCAATGTTCAATCTGCCACTGACACTCTCCTGCTTATAGGCAGTATCTTGTATACGCTGATGTGAAATTTCATTTTCAGCTGTGAAAAGTCTCAACAGTCTATAATTATTTTCCCATTGGATAATGAAATTCACGCCATCACTGTAAATATAATGCGATTCGGTCTATTATATTTGCAGTGCACAGGTGAGCATGTGGAGACAGAAAAACTGTTTTAAATTATGTGTTCTCTGAGACTTTCTTCACAACACACACACACACAAACCAGAAACAGCAGCACATTCTTGCCACATTCTCAGGTTTAATATAGCTCTCTCATAGCAGGCTCCGGAGAGATTTCACAACACATCATTGACTGCTGACTGAAAACCCAGTAATGTATTTTCACATTTATATAAGACTCGCACAACATGATGGATGTAAAAAAAAACATTAATCATTAATTTTTCCTGCAATAGTATCAATCACTTACCTATGACCTCTTAATATAGTTAATCTTTTTTTTTACTTCTACACACTTAAGTGTAACAAATTATTTCAATTCACCAACAGAGACAGCATTAACTAACAAGTACTGACAATAGTATTGCTTTCTCCCACTCCCACCTCTGGCTATCGTATCTGCATTTGAACTCTAGTCCTCTGCTGCTCAACATTCCTGGCCATTCAGCATGAACAACTTTGCATTTCAGTGCAGTGTAGAGAGGAAGGTCAGAGGAAGAACATACTGTAAGCCTATCAATGCACACACCAGCATCAAAGTTATTTCTTTTCAGCTCCTCATGCTCATCTATCTGTTATATAGCTCTGATGGATTTGGCCTAGTTTTCACAGTCGAAGCACAAAGTACAAAACAGTAAACACTAACTAAACACTCAGACTGCAGCACTTGAATACAGTGCAAAGTTCACAGCTCTAAATAGCAAAACTTCATTTATTTTATTAGGGTTTAACAATGTTAGAGCACATATATATATATAAATGTTCCAAGTCTTGTTACAAGGCTGAAGGCTTAGTACCTTAGTTTACTCAATCATTACAACATGTATTTTTAATTACTCTTTGTTTCCTACAACACTGGCCAAGTTAATAGAACTGCAACCTAATTAATACGTGATGAGTTGTGAGACAGCCATGCACACGGCCTTTTGCGTCACTCTCACTCACACTAACAGACATGTCTAAACTTTAATCAACAGAAACACACAGAATGGGAAAACAGAAAAGGCAGAATCAATTTCAATCAGCAGGAACCTGACCTGATGCTAATGATGAGGCACTGAGTTACTTGCGGTAACTGTGTAAAGTTGAGTCTAGACACAAAACAAACATTTTCAGACTGCCTTTTAAGCGATTTATAGAGTATCCCTCCCCATGCTAAACATACAGACAACTCTAATGCAAGGGATTATCATAAAGTTAACTTCTGCTTCATGTGGCATTGACTGATGACTGAGCTGCAATGCGGTGTACATGGTTCAACAAGATCTGATAGATAGGATGCTGTTAAATCAAGTAATATGACATATGCAAGTAGTTGTACCTTGAAGTCACCTCTCAGCAAGTCACTAGTGTCTTATCAACCTAAATTGTATGTGTTTGGACTATGAGAGGAAATACAAGTGACCTTCTAGCTCTGAGATGCTGCAGTTGAGGGCTACTGTGCAGGCTATGGGACATTTGTAATTTGGGACATTGTAAAATTTTGGTCCATTAAGCAAAATGTCTGTTTTATTATGACTTATGGGAGCAGCACATTTACACACATATGTAGTTTAAATTTGGTACATCTCTAAGATTAGGAATTGAAATGGGTTATCAGTTTGATAATTAAATAAAGTTCAATGTCATCCACATAAAAGTGTAAAAAAATAAAAGTCAAATGTATGAATGATTTCTGAAAAAGGAAGATAGAGAATAAAAAAGCCCAGAGAAGAGGTTTATGGTGCTCTAAAGTTTTTATTACAGAGCGCTGAGGTCATACCTTTATAAAACTCAAAGAAATAGTTCATTATTTTGGGAAATATGCTTATTCACTTTCTTGCAGAGAGTTAGAGGTGAAGCTCATGTCTATACAGTATGTAGCTGGAGCCAGCAGCTGCTTAGCTTAGCTTAGCATATAGATTGCATACAGTGGAAAAGAGCTGGCCTGGCTCGGTCCAAAAGTTTTAAAAATCCATCTACCAGTACCTACAAAGCTCCAATTAACATGTTAGAGAAAAACATTCCTCCACTGACTCTGTTCAACACCACTGTGTGCAAATTCTCATGGTCTTAATCCTATTAAAAAAAAATCAGTCATACACTGACAGCAGCACCTGTAGATGGGTAGTAGTCAATATGTGGATACTGTGACGTAGAATTGACCCTACAGTTCAGTCACTCCTGGTTTTGGTAACCAAAGATGAAAAATAACTGCAAAGAGAGAGAGAGAGAGAGAGAAAGTACTGAAAACATTTCCACTGCTTTATAGTAGATGTTTACTTTTTGAGTCACTGTAGAGCAATTCATCTTAAAACCTAAAAGTCTCTACACCTTGTTTCTGTTAGAAATCCCCTTGCTGTACACTCAAAGCAATAATTCTGTAAAATATGGTACATTGTTAAAAGGGCTCAGATTTAGTGCTGCACTCGTATAACATTGACAGACTCACAATGGACTTTATTTTTTTTCAAATGATCCAAATCGATCCAGCAGAACCAGCGAAATTGTCTTTTTTTTATTCCACACATTCTTCTCCTTTGTCAAAACCTGGAGCCTATATTACCCACAATGCAAATCAACTGCTGTCAGTTGAGTCAGAGATTCAGTTGTGGAATGCTAGTAGCAACTAATGTAGCCTTGAGTTGCTAGTCTCAAACAGAGATGAGGTTCAGGCCACAGAGGTCTAGTAACCTCTTTCAAACTCCACACCTGTTCAAACTTGTCTTCTGTACCAACCGACGTGGACTCAACTGACATCACTTGAGGCAATTTATCAGAATTCATGCAGCTCCCCCAGGAGCCACAAAAGGCTTTGTACAACTTTTTCCACATATACTCTCTAAGACCTATAAACAGACTTTGACATGTAAAATTTAGATTCCCTTTAATAATGAAACCTGAATTCTCAGCAGTCAAGGCTCACTTTGGATCAGTATCCACTAACAAGCTCTGACTCTGACTCTGATTAAACATCATACTAGCAGTTTTTGGTACAATTCCAATATTTTATGTTTTATTTAAAAGTTTAGACAGCACTGAAGGACAAAAATCCTAAAATAATTAAATAACACTGGAATCTGTCAAGAGTATTAACTGTCCTTCTATTTTTTTCATTAAGAGATTAAGAAGTGGCTCATCTTTCTATATAAAATGGCATCTGCTGAAGAGTGAAGGACACTTATTATGAATAATGTGTTGACTCAATCTACCAGCTCATAAAACACCCACACTCTCTCTCTCTCTCTCTATCACACACACACACACACACACACACATATACTTCATGGAGTCGTCAGTGAAGCTGTTAATCTTTTTTAAACAGTAAATGAGAATTTTTTTACATGTACTCCATGTAAGAAATATGATAATATGCAAACTCTATATTACAGAGGCAAAACAAATGAAGCTATTCATCCCACAATGTTATACATTAAACGATGGGTCCAGAATTTTTCAAATCTGTCGTAAAACAACAGTCAGGTGACCATATGAATATTGAAACAGGTTTTTCTTGCTGTATTATTCCTCCTGTTTATATTAGCCATTAAAAGATCTTTTCCTAAGGCACATCCCATGTATGTGATGGGGGACAAAATCAACAGTCCTGAAAAAATACATTCAGAAGTTCAACTGAAGCTTCAGCAGTCTGTGTCAGGCAGACACAGTTGGTGTCCTCCAGAGTTACAGTCTTTTTAGTATAAAATTCCCTCTTTGTGTTTCCCTGGACAGTGTTTCCTTGCTGAGCTGCTGTGGAGGGATAATAACAGAAGGAGGGAATTTTATGCAACGAGACTTTAACCAAGAAAGATATCTACTTGATTTGTCTAACTAAGACCGCTGAAGCCTTGTATTAGCTCCAAATGAACTTACTTGATTTTGTCCCCCATCAGTTACATGGGAAGTGCATTAGGAGGGGATCTTTTAATGTCTGGTATGATCAGGGAGAAGGATTATGACAAGCAAAAACCGTTTCAATGTTCCCAACTACTGTTGTAAGACAGACTTGAAGAATTGTGATCCTGTCCTTTATTTAAACAATAGAGGGCAGGAAACAAGTTGACAGACACAGCTACACCATATATTATTATATTAAAAAGTTGTTATGGCTATCTCATTAGCAAACTTTTTTTTTACTTACACATCGAGAGGACACAACATTATTAGTCATTTGAAATATTTTATGCATGTATAGCCCATACATTCACTCTCTCTTTTGGCTCTAAGGTCTTTACCAAATATCAGGTGCTTTAAAATAAATGTTCAGTTTTCTTCAGCAGGCATTCACTCTATTTCTCTTTTGATCTGGGCAGCATACCGTGGATTTCTTTGGCTGGAAATGTCTGCCTACAGGGTTTGATAATGACAGCTCATACTCAGACATACAGCAAATGTGTGAGCCGTAGCTGTTAAACTAAAACGATCACCTAAAAGAGGGTAAAAAGCTCTATGGAGATGAAGAGTGCGCTGTACATTCTCCATGATCTTGACACTATGAGCACATAGTACACATTTAAATGAATGTGAATAGCAGAAACATTGATTTTTTCAAGGTTAGCAAATTTAAAATATAAAGTAAATATATAGTATAATATAAAGTATTCCATAATTTTTGATATGGCACATATGTATTACTCCAGTCCAATTTTCTATTTCGCAACTTAGGGACTCATTATTATGCTAGCAATCATTTTGCAAGAGTCAGTGTCATATTCTTCAAATGCAACCCGCTGCAAGGCAGCATTTGAAGAATATGTCTTCACAGTCAGTATAGATAGCTTTCTAATCAATTCTCTGTTGGCTTAGATGAGCGTTACGTGGCAGGGGAGGCAGACCTAGACATCTGTCAGGATAAATTTTTCATAAGGAAGCCATCCTTGTGGGCATACCCCCACCAATAGTGTATGAAACATTTACTACAATCAGTGAAATGAAGCTTAGCAATCAGCAAGAACAGAGTTGAAGGTGCAGACTCCGGCCCTGCTTGTGAGAAAAGGGCCAACCAAAGCTCTTTGACATACATGCAATGGGGGAGCTGGTGCTGTAACACCGAGGCTGGCTGCAGACTTCTTGCATATTCCTTAGCTTTGATCACTGCCTCTTCTTAGCGAGGTCCATTCCTCACTTTGTATTTGATTTTTACTCTCCCCCTCCAAATTCATTTCCACCCTCAGATTCATTAAAAACACAGCTGGGTCATTCTTCTCATTATACTTGTTATTCTCAACTTTTCATGCTTCATGCTTAATGGTTTCATTGTATTTAAGAGAATAAATATTTTTGGATAGGCTGCATTGTATTTGTTACAGGCTGGTTGTATTTTTTCAGGCTTGTCTCCTGTCACTACATAACCTTGGTATGTTAAATGGAGCAACAAAAGCTCTTTCAGATGAAATTGCAATGTGACAGTGTCTTTTATTATCACTTTGTCTTGTCTTTGTCCGTCTTCAAAGACATGTCAGCGCTGCAGTCATCTGTAGTTTAACCCTGGGATTTGGTTTTTGCTGCTATGTACTTTAGTCCTGCTGTGGATGTGCAGTTACGGAGAGGATGTCAGCTCTGTCACAGCAAATATAAACTGACAGGGTGTGATCATTTTCTTCTGAATATAAATCCTTGTCTTTCAAGTTTAGGTAATTTGTGTGGTGTAATTAAAGGACTAGTGTAATTAGAAGACTTTTCAATAAAAGGTCACCGAACAAAATGTCATTTCGCAATTTGTCCTGGACAAATTATTATACAGTTTATCAGTGTTGGGACATTGGCATTTAACCTATGCCAGTCATCTCAGTCTTGTTTAAATTTGCACAATATTACTACAAAAGGTACTTATCTTTTTTCTTTTTTTTTTAAACAAATTGACTTTTGTGCCTTGTATATTATAACCATTATGATCTTATAAAATGGATGGTAAATGGACTGTGCTTGTATAGTGCCTTTCCAGTCTTTCTGACCACTCAAAGCGCTTTTATATATATATTTATATACATATATATTATCATACATTTGAACCATTGAGAACATATACAGCACTTCATCTTCATCTTAGGCTACAATGTGGAAAAATGAATTATGATGAAAGTGTAACTCTTCTTTGTGGTTGTTTTTAGGTTACTGAGCAGTTTAACATTTCCCCATTTGTTTATTCCTGCCTTGTGAATGAGTCATTAAATTACTGATCCTATCTGACTGTGAACTGGTGACAGTTTGCATTATGCAGTGTATGAAAAGAGCTATAAAAAGTAACAAACTCACATTTACTAATGTGGTTGGATAAGGCAATCTAGTGTTCAATTCACTGAATTAAAAATACCCATCTTAAGAAATCTGTCCATTGATTTTATCCTACAACAGAATTTATCTCCTCTTATGAAATATCATGAAATTGTGATAATAGACGCTTGGGATTCCCTGTTATTGGCAACACTGACGTGTCAAAATAGAGATCCATAAACTTCTCTTGACAGTGCATTAAAGTGGACACATCCCCATGATTGATTAGACATCCAGCTGACAGATACCCTGCGATTGTTTACTGTGGTGGACCCTGGCAACGACTGGGCGTTTATTGCTGTCTGGTCCAGCAGTATTTCAACATTGTATCTCACTCCTTAGAGCTAGCAGCGAGCTGCTTCACGGCAGCCACACACTTGCAAGTAAGCACTGCTGGTTTGTTACTCCACTGCAGCACAAGACTGCTGTGTTTGCTTCCACTGTCACATCTTCAAACTAGTGTTTTCACTTGCAGGTACATTGCATTTATAGAGAGAGTAAGGAATGTCACTCTGGATAATTTATGGGTAATTATCCACCGTGCTTTAACGATCAACATTTTTTGCTGAACTCCCGTCAGGTCTCTAAGTACTCTTAGAGGAATAAAAACTGCGTTTACCATGTTGGTATTGGGAAATGGTAGGCACATAAAACTGTCAATGCATAATCACTTCAGTTGTGTTTGTAGTTTGTGTATTTTTTATTTGGTACATGATTTTTGCATATCAGTGGATCAGCTTTTCTTCAATCTCATATTCATTATTCAAAAACACAGCTATTTTTTGCAGGAAATGCTTCTTGAATTTTAAAGACCCAAAGGGAAAAGAAAGATGCCTTTTGCTGCCATCAGGTGCTACTTAAAACTTTTCACTCACTTTTACACCTCATTATCCATTCAAATCACAGCAGCACATCAGGGGAAAGTGACTGACAACAGCTCGAGATAGAAACCACAAATAAACGATGGTACTGGTGACATCCTCCCCACCAGGAGTCCCTACATCGGAAAGAATCAATGTCAGACCAATGGAGCATCGCTTTCCCTCGCTGCATTTTCTGTGATGTGTGAGAATTTTATGCTTTCAATGACCCATGCATGCACTGTATCAAAAACAAGGCACGGCCAACTACACAGAAGGAACAACATTACTTCACCCCTTTTTCCGCTGTTTCATCGCCTAAGGAAGACTCTTGTTGCTCTGTGAAGGCCGTTACATTTGTTGTGTTTGGAAAAAACTTGATCTTACAATATAGTGTGTGAAGTACTTTCTAATCATACTAGTACACAAAAAAATGTTTGGGAGTATCAATTCTGCTTGAGCTGGAGACAATGAAAAAAAAACTGCATTTCAACAAGACATCATCTGACTTATCATGAGTTGTGTCGAGAGAGGGAGGATGTGCTCATTGAATTTTGCTGCTGCATTCAATAAAAAGTGGCTCAAGCTTAGAGTGTGGTAGTTGATTTGACAAATTTTTATTGAAGTAAATATGGCGTAAATGGGGCTGTGGGTGAGTTAGTATCCACACACAGTCGCATCTATTCATTTCCTATGGATCACATGGACCCAATCAGGTCCTGATGATGTCATGGCTCTCTGCATCATTAATACTGAAAGGTCATTTCCCCTACTTGGAAGTCGTGTCTATCACATGCTGGGTTCAATTTCCAATTTGCCACAAGACTGCCTGGGTCATTCTTACTATTTATCTGGGAAAAGACTACCTAACGGTGTCGTAAAATTCCTCTGGAAATTAGCTGACTACTTCTTTTGTTGTTTCCTATGGAGCCCTTGACTTGGAGGGGCAGCATAATGTACCATCCATGGTCTGCCAACCATAGTGTATTTTAAAACTGACCAAAGGAGATTTTGACTTTGAGAACATTTATGATGTTACAGTTAAAAAATGTTGAAATACATGTTTACTGTACATTTCATAGTGTTTTTAAATTGTGCTGTGTGTTTCATCAAAGTTAAATTAAACCATCTCATTATAAAAGCAGGTTCAAGTTTCAGGTTTAAATAATCCTTGGGTCATTAACTCTGATTTATTGCCTTTCTAAGATCAAGTTTCAAGTGTTTTTTTCTTCATATGTAGGTGCCAATTATTCTGAAAAATGTTCACAAATTCAGGACTAACTCCAAAATTTTTTTTCTTGAGGCTGCCTTGTAGTGCTGTAATTGGTTTCAGAAACCTCAAAAAAGTCTTACTTTCTATCGACTCAAATTCTTTTGCCCTCTATTTTGTTATGTTTCCATACCGATTTCACTTAAAAATGTGCCCTGCATGAAACTCTGAAGTCTGTAGACATACAAAAACATCTTGTAATCATTTGTTATAATGTATTTGACAAATAAAACCTCACCAAATAAAACAGATATATATTCATATATTATGTAAAGAAATCTAACCCATTTGTCTTTGTGTGAAGAAATGGTCACAGATTTTTTGAAAACAAAAAAACCCACATTGGCACTGAGATGTTCTCATAATTTAAAAAAAATACAGCCATATAATATGTACAGTCTTATGTTATATAAGCTTTTTTCAGCAATTTCAGTGCTGGTAATTTTGTGACCTTGCACATGTTTAGTGCATACACCAACAAAGTATACAGCATATACTGTATTTTTGAAGCAGACAAGCATCTGCATATTTAGTTCAAAAGCTTTGGAAGGTGTCTGAAGGTGTCATTTATGGCTTTGAAATGCATTATGTTTCATTCATGGCTTCCTCCACATTCGTCACCTTCCTTTTAGCCTGAATCCCACTTGGAAAGCAAGAAATTAGGGCATTAGCTCCCAGGAGAATTTTGGAATAAAACAAGGTTTCTGGAATAGTGCGTGTTCTGTGAATGACAAGAGTGTTTTCAGTCGATGGTCTGCTGGTAATTGCGTTTCAGACAGTAATCATTGATTGTTTAAAAATGATATAGTCTGCACATCAGTGAAACATATCTGGCAACAGAGGTGATATGAAAAGAATTGCAGAGGAAACAAAAGAAAAGCAAATCATACACCTTTGTTTTAATATTGTCAGCAGCACTGTTTTGAGATGTCAACCTCGCCTCCTCAAGAGGATCTCTTGTTCTGCAACAAGCACCTGTTTGACTTTGAAGATTCACTTCAGTCTAAATACAAAGGCTGAGATAGGCTCTTTGAGATATAAGTTTCATGAGGAACACTTGGTAAAAACAGACCATGTAGCACAAATGATATACTAACAGAGGTTACTTAATGGTTATCTCAGTTATTTGCTGCCCCTTCTAAAGCCAATGAGAGGTGATACACAGACCCACTACACAGAAGGAGAACACAACAGTCTGATACCACAGTTGAAACCAGCAGGTGGAGCTCAGAAAACTGCCAGCAGCAGTTGAGTCATAAGAACTGCGACCTTCTCAGTAGTCCAATCAGATGGCAGGGCTGCCTGACATCACTGCCCCAACATCTAAGTACAAACATGTCTGATACGTCCTCCCAAGGGAGTTTTGTGAATTTGGTGCGATAATATATGTTTCTTTACACTTCTGCAGGAAAGTTAAAATGAATGACAGCTATTGAGAATAGTCATTATGTTACTCATCTGACTTTCCTCTCCACCCCCTGGGTGTTTCTGTGGCAGGAGAGACGCCTACATTGCAACACGCTCATTGCTTATCATGGAGGTACAACGTCTTACTCAGGGAGGGAGAGCCTGCAGATGACATCATTCAGCTCCGTGGACAGCTGTCAGCATGAGTCAGGTGAATGTGGGCAGACTGAAAGTCACTGTGATCCTTATGTCAGGGAACAAATTCCTCCTGCAGTGAGGGAGCTTCCAATGCAGTCAACGTCAAAGTATGAGTAACTACTGTGACATCAACTTCACAGTACAGTAACTTCCATGTCTGTGAAACAATAGGTTATGATGCATTTTAACTGCTAATTGTGAAAGGAAGCTCACCTGTGGCCGCAACCAGCATGGAGCAGTGCCAGGACTGCCAGTTGGTAAGACGTTGTGTCTCCTGAATAGAAAAGTGAAACTAGTCTGCAGTATCACTGAAGATAAAGTTAAGGGGAAAAAATGTTGTTTCATATTTTGGACAATGAACACCTTTCTCTATCAAAGATATTTTCATTTTCATTCATTCTTGTTCTCACATTCTTTCACATTTGTGTGATATTGTGAAATGTTATAGATGGAAAATATTGTTTGTCTTCTAATTTTAAGCTGCAAGGTATTTAATGAGGGGTTGTCAAATTCTATCAAGTTGACAGAGTTTGTCTAAGTCATTCAGCCACATCTTAATGGTTGAGACATTAGTTTTATTTCAATGTGTTAGGGTTTTTTTTTTTTTTTGCTATAATAACGGAATAAGAAAGAAAATGTGTCTGAGCTGAAGTCAGATTCATTGTTGATTCAGATGAGCTGAAGATGATAAATAATGGATCTGGTTCTATATTAGCAACCTTAGAGACAATATCAAAAATGCCAGACCAAAAGGGTTGAATTTTAGAACATTTGAAAAAATTATGACTTAAGGTTGTGAACTCACATCTATCACATATGAGAGAAAAATCTGGATAGATTTTGTGTAATTTTGTTCTACAATAGTGGGGTTTGTGGAGTTTTTTGAATTGAATTAAATAGTGTCTAGCTTTGTTTGAGATGTATGTGTTGAAGCCCTTCCTCTCATATATCATGAGGATTACTGGACCAAATTCTTCTTCTCATTTCACTCTAAAGCTATCTGAAGAAGGAGAATCCTCTGTTAGCAGGAGGTCATATACTCTAAATAAGTTTTTCATGAGTAGGTTTTATTTTAAGACAGTCATCTATAACTGAACTCCTTTCAGTCTCAAAGGCTCTTAAATGTTTTCATATACAATTCAACTCTCATTTGGAGATATATGAACACCTTACTTTATAATTATAAAACAAAAAAATCAGATATATTCACCACCTTTTTATTTTTTTGAACCACCATAGCGCCACACACTACATATTTGCATGTGCTCAATTATACATTCAGTGTGTGACAAACATGTGCACTTCCTCATTATAAGGAGGAATTATTTATAGCATGCTGTGCTCTTATCATTTGTCGGGCCCAACAGGTACAAAAAGATGAAGTTCAAGGACAGCCAAACTTGTCCTCCCAGCAAGCTGTTACTTGGACAAACATTCATCATTCAAGCACACAATTGCACCACATCTAATCCCTCTCCACCACAGAGTATTAATTGGATAAACAAATCTCTGCTTTACTATGTAAGTGGCGAGTCCTCCTGTTCTTGACTGAAATTAATATTACACACAAGATAGTTCACTGATATATCTCCGTTTGCTGGAATTTAATATGCCTATTTAATGCATGACCCTTCAATTTCGGCATGGTCAAAACTCTATGGAGAAAACAATTACTTTGCAAATTATAATTGCACGAAAAATATTCAGGAGGGTCTTTCCAGAAGATGATTATATTCTGAGGTCTTCATTAAGAGCTTTGTAAGTACATTTGTAAGCTCATTCTCTTCAGTACTGTAATTCATGCTGCACTGGTGGAGCTTCTTAATTAACACCTACTCCAGCCAACAAATAGAAGTGTGTCAGTTGTATTGCCTGCAGAACAAAACACCATTGTTGTTTGAAATGTTCTCCTTTGGCTGCCTCCTTGGATTGCTGATGACTGTGTCCTCTTTTTTTTTTTTTTTAGCAATTGTCTCTCTGTATATAATTGGAATTATGACCTATGCTTGCATGGCTTTGTCATATTAGATTATATTTTTTTGTCTTTTGCAAATAGACTCATCTTTAGCCAATGAGGTTTACTCGACACATACAGCAAAGGTGCAAATAGGATGCCGGCTGTAAAAAGTGAATTACTAAATTATCAGCTGTCAGAAACTTTTCAGCTACTTTATATGCCATGAAGTAAAATCTCTTAGCATGGTAACACTGTTTAACGAGATAGTGTATCCATTGTGTGTGTGTGTGAATATGTGTGTGTAAAGTGAAAATGTGAGGCCTGGTGGCACCTGGCCTCTTCAGATAATCTATTTATGACTTTCACACTTCATTAAGTCCAAACCAAAATACTTGGCTCTTGAATATGTTTATCAAATGTCTCAATGTTATCAGTCACAGCTGCAACAAACCATAAAACTGTTACTGCAGTATTTCTCTTGACATTGAAATTGTAAAATTTGTGCCATCTGCAAGCCTAAGCTATCTGGATAAAAGTATTATCTGAAATGACTGTGCTGCTGTAGTAGGATGTTTATTATATATTAATAAAACATGAGAAACCCAAACTTCAACCTGCTTGTTGTTTGTGCACCTGATTCTGCATCAGCTAACTTTTAAGCATTTTCTTTGTCTGAGGTTTTCTGTTACCTGAGTTTGCCTATCCAACTTTTGAACCCATTAACCTTTTAAAAACACGTATTTATAATTTAGGACAGGCACATAGGATGAATGCAACAGTAACCTATATACATTCTGGGAAGTTTTGAAGCCAAGCTGCTCTAAATTTTACAAAGACTAAAAATAACGAAACAGAGGGCACAGAATGACTAGTATGACAAAATTATGTAGCACATGAACTACTGAATAAAGGTTCTTAAATCTGGGAGACAACATGTGACACTTTGACACTGTCAGACAGCTAGTTACAATTTGAAACAGCCCCATCCTGCATGATATAAGCACAGGCTTTATTTATTCAAGAGCTTTTATTGTCACGTGTACAGCAACACAGCAGGTGGCAACATTGGAGGCAGTGAAGTTTGGCTTCTTGAAGCTCTAGTTCCAAAAGTTAAAAAAGCAGAGAGAGAAGAGAAAGATAAGAGAGAGATATAATAACATTTTTTAAAAAAACTATATATTTATTTAGACCAACAAGAAAATATGGTAACTTCCATAATAATGACATATTACTAAATGTGAAGATTACAGTCACATGTGATTTAAATTATTTAACAATAGACAAAAGGTCACAATGTTTGAGAATGGGATCCTTGAACTAAATACGTTTTTTAATGTGATAAAAGTACATTTAAAAATCTAAAGAAATAAATTTCAAGGTGACAATATGCTGTTCGGTTTTAACATTGCCAAAGGTGAACACTGGATCAAACACCAATTTTGTCAGTTTCCTTTCAACAACTAGAGATCAAGTGAATTTTTTTTAATTTCTGCTTTCAGGATTAAATGAACTATTCACTTTTATCTGCACCAACGAGACAAAAAAAGTATGCAGAGAAAAAGCTTTAAAGTTAAATTTGGCTTGAACATTTTCTCTGATCATGTTTTAATTGTCACCACTTTAACACACATAAACTACTTCACTCCAAAGTTTGTTTTCTCTGACAACTATACGCCTCTTCAGACTAAATATCAAGAAAGCTAAACTGGAACTGGTATGCCACAGTCCGGCCTGGTCCTAGTTTCATGGAAGCAGTAATTAATCCATATATGGACACTCACAGCGCCTGCCACGCCCAGTGCACCTCCTCATTCTGCGGGCTTACTGTGTACTGTGGTCGGCCTGCCCGCTGCCAGGAAGTTCAGTAACTCGGTCACCGCCCCAGCCCCCCCTCCGCCTCATCCATTGTTGGGAAACAGTCTGCGACATCGACACAATCTTAACCGAAACTTTTCAGGTAACTAAAGGTCGCTTAAAGCCGTTCTTGTATTGCCTTTTGGATATATTTTTCGAACGGAAATATCTGTACTAAAGGCGTCAGTTGAGAGAGCAACTTAACTGTGTCAGTGAGAGGAGGAAAAAGGGAGGAAAACTTTACAGGCGAGGAATTCCGTAATTCTCATTCCTCCATTTTGAACTTTTAAACTCCCAAGTTTTTCAAGCGGGCTGTTGTCGGTAAGTTTGCTGCGTTTCTTTACGACTTGGTTTAAGCGATGTACTATAACTGTTGTATCGTGTAGTTGTTAATTGGCCAGCCAATTAACATAGTTTAAGCTTTGCGCGGTGTTAAAGCAGGCTAATGTTTGTTGTGTCGGCTAGCATTAGCTTTAGCAAGGTGCCGTGTTTGGCAAACTGGACGTTAGCAGCAGGTAGCGTTAACAATTAGCGCTGGAAAAATGCCTGTTGAAAATTGTCTAACGTTAACTTTGTTAACAAGGGTTTTAAAGTCCGCATGACCACATCCTTTATTACTTGTTACAGGCTCAGTAAAGTAATTGAAACCAACGTTAAATTACGTGGCCGCATCAGGTGTAACTTTAGCCACTTAGTGTTAGCACTTAGATGGCAAGGTGTTTGACCCACCCTGTTGCTCCTCTGCTAGGTATTAGTGTTAAATCTCTGAACTCTGGGGTGTTTGTTGTTTGGATTCTGTCTTAAATAGTTATCAAGAAAAAGAAGTCTTGCTTGTCTCGCTTTGGCCTAATGGCTGAGCTAGTTTGCGAAGAGTTTAAAGGGTTATTTCACTCAAAACCACATCCACGTACCCCCTGTGGTATCTAGCCCTGCAGGTTTTGTTTTCGTTTGCTCAGATCTGGAGATATCTGCCTGTGAAACCTCTGCCACACCCATACAGTGTAGGTGAATTTATTGGGAATTTTTCGCCTCCTCTGTCTCAGTTATTTAGCATAATCCACACACTAGTTTGAACTATTTCTCACCTTTTAAGTAGTTTTAGTGGAAATAGTCCACAGTAAGGTGTGTTATCACAGGTAACTAGGACATTATTTCTAAATTGTAATTATTGTAATTGTAATTATACTAAATTGTACTCTAAATCTAAAATGTAATTTTTCAATGCTTTGTGCACCACAAACATCAGTTCCATTCATTTGTACACGATGGCAGCACATGTTTCAGTAAATAAAAGCAAATCTGGATGCATGGTTTTGTACCAGAACAGAAAATATTTTTTGGCGATTTGTGTGAAGTGACCTTTTAATATTATTATTGGTGAGAAACCTAGTATAGTGGTTGATGAATAATTGTAGATTAAAGCTGCTGTGAGTATCAAGGAAGTGCCTTAAGATTTTGGTCCATGATAAAAGGACTTACAGCTGTGTCAGACAATCAGGATCCATCCATACTGGCTGGCATTTAAAAAAAATGAAAGGTTAAAAGGGACTCCCTGTTGCCACAATTTAAAGCATACCCTCCAGATAAACAACAGTCCAGTATAACATGGAGTAACCATCATTCACATGTTAGAATATGTTGTCCTCTTTGTTTACAATGTAGGCTAAAAGCTAGCAATGACATTGTTCTCATAATACAGCTGACCAACTTTTCAGTTGAAGCTGCTCAGCCCTTAGGGCTTGCTGATTATCCCCACCCCTCCACGTTTGATAGCAAATCAATGGAGTTGCAGTCACTGCCTGAAAAGAGACATTGAAAATGGGCCGCAGCATTACTGTGCTCTGCCTGTGGTCACAGTCGCTCTGTGAGGGATGGAGTTAGGACTGGGTGATATGGACAAAATCAAATATCACAATATTTTTGACCAAATACGTCTATCGATAATGCTACAGTATTGTAGGGATGACTATTGGTGCTTTCACAAAATACTTACAAAATGAGATTTTTGATAAATAATTATCAGTAATGTGGATATAATAACTAAGTGGATGAAGGCAAATAACAGCTAGAACAGTCTGTAAGTTCAGTAAATTACATCACTTGACAATAATGCAGCCTTTAAAACCAGGAAAAGACAACGCTTATGTCATATCACAATATCCAAAATCTAAGACCATATCTAGTCTCATGTCATGATATCGATATAATACCGATACGTTGCCCAGCCCTAGATGAAGTATTGCTGGCTCTTAAAAAGGATCATAGTATTTTGACAATTGTACAAACTTTTACTAACTAGTCTGAAAATCATAGAGGAAGCTTTAGGAAATCAGACTTCTAGTTTTCTTACTCAGTCCACCTTAAAAAATCCACAGGCATGCACAGGCCCAGTCACTTCATATAACAAACGTTTGGTGTTTTGAAAGACAAAGATGTTTGCATTTTGTGCAGTCGAAATTGTTTCATCACTGCATTTTAAGAATAGACTTGGCTTAGCTCTAGTCGTCTAACTTTTTTTCTTATACTTTTTTACTCCCAGAATTCCAGACACCATGACGAGCATCAACACAGCTAACATCAACTTTAAATGGGACCCAAAGAGCCTAGAGATCCGTACTCTGGCAGTGGAGAGGCTGCTGGAGCCCCTGGTCACCCAGGTAATGTAGCCTACATACAGTGTGTTTTTTTGCTTACAAAAAACAGGACAGGGTCAGATGACTCACAGGTGAAATGGGTGAAGCGTCTTGGTTACAAAATTACATAAAATACAATAATTTTAACGCAAGTAAGTCTAAAGCAGAATTCACCTGAAAAGTAGAGGAGCTCCTGTTCGCCTGTGTGCCAAATTTACATTTTAAGTGACATCAGAATACACAGGCTACATTTAAACTTTATAGGTTAACACTAATCTTTTTAAAAGAAGAAATTACTGATGTTTTCCTGGAAAGCTAATACAGTAATGTTACAGGTTTTATCTGTGAAAAGAGCTGTAGGTATAGTCGTAGTCTGCCAATACATTTAAGACCCAGAAGCTGTTTCTGACATTAACCATCCTGTTTTTGTAACCCTGCCATAGGTCACCACTTTGGTAAACTCCAGCAACAAAGGCCCATCTAACAAGAAGAAGGGACGCTCCAAGAAGGCTCATGTTTTGGCTGCATCAGTGGAGACAGCTACCCAGAACTTTCTGGAGAAAGGAGAAAAGATTGCAAAGGAAAGTCAGTTCCTGAAGGATGAACTGACTGCTGCTGTGGAAGATGTCCGCAAGCAAGGTATATTGAAAATACATATTGAAACAGTGTGTGGTCTCTAGCTCGTACAGAGTGCTTCTTAAGATAGGAGGTATGATAAATAAATCATAAGCTATGTACATATCATCTACCCCAGTAGAAGACCTTGAAATAAGAATATGCTTTGAGCCTGATAGATGTTCTTGTGCTGTGGGATTTTCAGGGAGCCCGTTAATAGAGACTTTTCATTTAAGCATGCAGGCTCTTCACATACATTTCAAGCTATATACTGTCAGTGCCTTGCCAGGATCCAATTCAGCCATGTTCCCCTCTGAAGTGCATGTCTTCTTGTGGCCCAGTATAAGGTTGCCCAAGAAGTATTTGGACTCGAGCATCACCAGCCTCACTCTTTGCAGTCATAACTTTTGTGTGGTGTTACGCTTCTTTGTTTCTGGTCTGTTGTGTTCTCCCATAACAAAAAGGTAGAGGTGTCTTTGAGGACTGATCCCTATTTAGAAAGTAATGAGACTATCATAGTGAATATTGATTTCTCATAGAAGTTGCTGTCTGTGGTCTCTTATTTGTTGAGGTACTGTATAGGACAAAGTCACAATTTAATTACAACTGCAGTCTTGGTCATATAAATCACAATTGGAAGTTTCCCACAAATTAGGGGTTGGGCGATAATTCAATATCATAAAAACTAAAAAATTTGTTATTCAGGTTCTTGGTTTACATGTGTTCAGAGTTTTTTCTTTTTTTGATGTAATTTATAATACAGTTTATATCAGTAATATAAATTGTGGTTTTCTATAGTCAGAAAATGTTCATATTAATATTGTGGCAGTAATTTCAGTCATAACCTACCTTACATCATTCAGCCCTGCAATATAATTCAACTGTAGTCATCCTGTTACTATAGAAACCTTTTTTTGGAGCAGTGTCTTAGGAACAGGATAACGATATCTGTGTTTACCTGTGTTGTCATGTTCACACCAGTGGCAGAAATTAGTTCTTGCTGAATCTCTGTGTCAGACTGGAGGCACTATTCATTTGTAACTTCTGTAGCTAAAGTTGTCTGTATTGATGATGACAAAATCAAATGTGAGTCATCACACACCAGGAGTTTTGTCTTGTCAGTTAGGCTTGCAGCGGTTGTCGGTGTTACTGGTGTTGGGGCATACCCCAGTTACATTACTTGCCCACCGCCCACAATGTCGTTTTGCTTTTTTTATAGAAATAAAACCTATTTAGTTTCACATATCAGTGCCCACTTCATCAGATTAAAAAAAACTCTAACTACTAAGCACGTTATCAATACTTAATCAGTCAATGGACGTTACAATAATAAACTGAAAGTGTCTGCTCCGTGACAGCCTGCAGCACAGTGACAGCACAGAGTAGCAGAGTGAGACGTCTGTCCTCTCTCCTGCTCCCTGCTGTAAACACACGTAGCTGTTAGCGAGCAGCTACTCTCATGTCTCCCCTGGTCTCAGCCTGCTTTCGGTGTGTCTCTCTGTGGATGGCAGATGGGTTGCTCTGGTTCTGGTTCTAAGCGACGGTTGTCCTTGCGTCTGTTTGTGCTGCAGCCCGGCTGCACACAGAAAACGACCTGCTGGCAGCAGCTTGAAGTGCGCTGTCACTAACTCTTAAGTAAGGGGAAGATCTTAACTAAAAATCTAACGTTAAAGATGAAAATAAGCGCTCTACAGATGAACGTCATTGATGTATATCTTTTCTTATAAAATGTCCCGTGTAACCGGTAACACTGGTGTTGTCAGGAGTTTATTAACCAGTGGGAAAATTACCTCACCATGGCATCCGTAATGTCATTGTGGATGATTGATGAAGCATGTTGGTATGTGGTGGTGATATCTGTCTGGCATTCTGTATAAAAGGTTATCAGTTGGATTGCCCAGTGTGTGCCAGCTCATTGTGACAGACGTGACATAAACACTATACAACAACTTGTTTACACTTTATAATTTAAATAAAAGAAAAAGTGTGCAGATGTTATTGATGTCAGATTTATATGAATGTCTATATCCACCTGCCTGGTGGGACTCAACCCACACACAGACCATTTCCAATTCAATTTCATGCCTCCCACAAGTTTTGAGACAGGGATCCACCATCAAATCACTACCCAATGAAAATACCATTTGTCTTGTGATAGCAGGTTCCATCATCTAACCACCACACTTGCAAGTCTCATTTATTCCTCTGCTCCGGATATCTGACTGTCTTTTGACACACTCACCGACCATCGAGACCAGGGGGCTATGACCTGAAGGTGGCTGTTATTATCACCTTGTGATGCGACGTCTGTCTAACTGTGTTTTTTCTCCCCGGATCCCAGCGAGTTAGATGTCCCCTGTTAGAGCTCTGCTGAGTATTCGGGAGGTAGATGACATGTTGGTAGATAGCCTGTGCTGTGCTCAGTGCCCAGGAATGTTACTGTAGATGTGGTAAGCTGTCACTGGGCTGGAATTCAGTGACTGTTGTTAGCTGGTGCCTAGGCCTGGCTGTCAGCTATGCCATGCTGCTCAGTGGAGCGTGCCTAGACTGATAATACAGCCATTGAGTAGGGTAACACCACCCCACCCCCTGGATTCAGAAAGCATTTTCTACCCAGCTGTGGCATACCAGCTGTTTAAAAATGGGAGAAAACATTTCTGACATGATCATTAAGGATGACTATGCAGACAATTCATGTTGAAGTGGTTATTTGCCTGCGGTTTTTTCCCCTCAAATGATTTGAAATTTAGTGGGTGTTTTGCCCCTGTTAACATATCTTCTGAATATTTAAAATCACATTTAATTCAAAATAAGCACCCTCATAATCAGTAGATATTTCTTAATTTAAGGACTTTTTTTTCTCAGGCATTTCTGTCTGCTCGTGTCCTTGTTCTTTCTGTCTTGCCCTTCCCTCCCTGTCTGTGTCTTTGTTATCCTGCTGTTTGGGAGGCTTATTGTGTGATATACATTTTAATCATTTCATCATGCACTTGGTGGGCTGCAGGTGAGCCTTAGATGGATGGAAGTTTATTAAAGGAACACTGATCACTATCTGCCCCCTGAAAATGGCCTTATTGATTTTGTTCACAGAGGGGAATAACAGCCTGAAGGTGCGGACTGTGTTTGAGGTCTGTGTTGTCGATCATTTGCACAAACTACTTTAGCTCTCTGTCGGGGTAAAATGGTCAGAATCTGTGGGAGATCTCAGTTCTACAGATTCAATAGTGCAAGTTTTGCTTATCTTTTTTTTTTTTTTTTTGATATACGAACATGACTTAACTGAATTCTCTAAATGCACATAGGAAATACAGTTTCTTTACTTGAATGGTGATGAAACAAATTTTTTTTTTTTTGATCAACAAAAGCGTAATTGACAATTTTAACTGAATTGACATTTAGTATCCAATACTTGATGATATGGCCGTTGTTGCTGATGCAGCGCTGTTAAAGCTACAATCACCTGCGCTTCACACACAGTCTGCAACTGTGTTTTTCAGTTCGTCTGACTGACAAGATGCAATTCAATTTGAATCAATGAAGCTGTCCAAACCAGCCACATACTGTAACTAAGCATCTCTTTAAGCTTCAAATCAATTTTCTGAGCTTATACATGTAACTAGATTGAGTTTGTATTGGGCTGTGAACAATATCAACACTTTTCTGAGCTGGCCACACAGCAATATTGTGTCAGAATGGATCTAGCGTAAACGCTGACAGAGGAATGAAACAGCTACTGCCGTGCTGTTGACGTTCTGCTTTTGCTACATGGTCAATATAGGCAAGGTGTCAGACTGCATGACTATAACAACAGGTGACATTGGCTATGAGGGACACATTTAATGAAAATATATTCACCTTGTCACCATGTCTTTTGTGTTTTTGTTTCTAAGCATTTCAATTCAAGGACTTTTGATGCTGGAAAGTCAAGCATCAAAAGCTTGTCATCTTTTGATGATCTTGGAAGTGCAAGGCTGTAACTTGTTGTGTTAAAAGTGTTTTTTTTCTTTCCCCCACCCTTAAATCTGTGTGTGTCCGAAACCTCTGATTGTTGAGTAAGTGACTATACAGTTTCAGTAAGTAATTGTTGAAGTGCACATATATAAACAGTAAGTGCTGGTCGGCATGCATGATGCTGGCATTAGAAAAGGTTGGTGTATACTAGCACAGCAAGCAACATTTATCAGAGATTCTCACAAGTTGTCAGTTAATTTACCCCACAGAGGGGCGTCTATTGACAGCATGTCATTGATGTTTCATTTACTAAGACCAGATGCCTATATTTTTTCAGACAGTGAAGTTTCTCAGTGCAGTCAAGCCTATAGCACTGCAAAATTAGCTTACGTTTATACTGACTAGTGATTGCATTTCAAACTGTCTCCAGCTTTTTGCCACAGATACACTTAAATAGGCAGAGATTTGTTTGAAGGCTTCACTACTAATAACTGCAACATAAAAATGCTTTTAAAACTATGATTGCAATTACTTCACCCCTGAAAATTGAATAAATTTGATATGTCCACTAATGGGTATACAGAATATGTTATGACAGACTTCAGTATGTCCCCTAGCTTGACTGCTTTGGGTGGTGGGTGCACTGAGCAAAACTCAGCAGCCAGACATTTCTCCATTCCCTGTTTAAGAGCGGTGGAGATTGACACTAAAATGAAAAAAGCTGGTCCACCTTAAAGGTCAGTCCACGTCAAGTGAGCCTGGTCTGTTAGGCTAACACATTGTTGCTACCTTCACTATTCCAGGTGTTGGGGAAGCAACAGACAAGACTTTTCTTGGTCTTGAGAAGCTGCAGCATTTATTAACTGACACACTGTAGCCTGTACTGTACATTTATTGCCAGACTGACAACTTAACCTTTTCCTCTGCTCCGCTCGCATTTACCATCACTTTTCTGCCACTCACCCAACCACACACTCGCTAAGCACACACAGTACGCACTGCTCTATTCTCCACTACTCTTATAACAGTACCTTTCACGTAGATGTCCTTTGGAGAATGAGGAGAGGGAGGATTCAGGGATTTGATGCACCAGTCAATCACTCAAAACAATTCCACGATAACGTAGGGTGTTATCGTGCTCACACAGTGTGCGAGTGAAAATCATTATTAGCACATTGATATTAATGATCATGTGAAATTTTAGCAGCAGCACTCATAATTCTGCAGTGATGGTGCACTACTGCAGAATGAATATAGAGGAAACACTGGACTTCTAAATCTTGTTATAACCATACCTAATATTCCCACTTGATGTGTAGTTATTGAAATAATAAAATGAAAACTGATCCATATTACTGCTTTGTAAAATTTAGGGATGGTTGCAAGTGGTAGTTTATGAGATAACTAATCAGACATGTCCTCGATCAGTCTTTTTTTTTCACTATTCTAGCTTTTTTTTCTTTTAGAGTCTATGGATTGCGAGCATGCACACATGTATGGAAAACATGCTGTGCAGCAAAGCCAAGAAGACATATTAAAAATACAGATGAATTTCCTCTACGTGATCTGGAATATATTATGACTGCTGGATGTGTGCAAAACGTGAGACTCAACGTCCCTAATCATCAATAGCACGTTTTTTTGTGTGTGTGCATTTAAAAGTCCCCTTCCACTCAAATATATGTTTTTCTTCTTGTTCCTACAGTTGAATGTTTGAGTGTAACTGTGTAGGATGATGTATACACAGAGTTTGACACTAGAAGGCTGGTTTCACATTCATCTGCTAAAAGTGGAAAGTCCAATTTTAAGGGGCGGGCCGACGAGCAGGATTTGTGACGACAAAAATAGCTTGAAGGCAAATTCTGGTACAATATGCAACTTACACAAGTGTGATGTGGAAACTTGAAGCCTGCAGTGCACAAACACTGAGAATGGACTTAACAGTGAAGTAGGAGACATCATTGCTGAATGTGCGCTGCACGAAATGCAACAATTGTTGATTTGGCCATGATATGCGGAAAAGTTGCAGTAATTAAGCAAAATTACAAGCTCTCGCAAATATTGCAGAGTTTTCTTGAATTTATATTAATTAGTGCGATCACAAAATCACAATTTCCTGGAGGGACTGTTAAGTGGATCTCATTGTGTTTCAAAACAATGAGGTATACAGAGTTTAAATTTGGGATAAAGAGAGCACTGGTGTTGGATTGTTAGTTGGCGTCTGCCGATACCCTGAGTTGAGCTGTCAGAATCACTGTTGGGTGCAGTGATGTACAGATGCACCACCGTACCCTGTGAAAACTTTGTTGGGTGTGGTAAAAGGTGCAACAAAGCACACAACTGTTTTGACGAGAGGTGTGGTCAGAGGTGGAACAGACTTTTAAGTTTCAACCAGAAAATTAGACACAAACCTTGTCCACCAAAACAAACTTATCCAAAACTTATCAGTTCCTGATAAGTCTGAAAATCCTTCTGTCTTAGCCTCTTGTTCTCACAGAAAACGTGAGTCATCCATCGACTGCTTGTGGCACACAAGACGACACAGACTAGAAAAACATTCCAGAGGTTGAAGCAAGCCAAGAAGTCACTTCACTTTGTATCTAAATACAGCTTGCTCGTTATCTTGGAGCGAGAGAGCACTCTGATGCTTTGACTTTGAAAAAAAAGAAAACCCCACTCTGCACTGCTCACATAGCCATTTTATAAGATTCAGTTGGCATTGCTATCCATTTTTCAGTGTTGCCTTTCTGTTTCATGAAATATCATGTCACATCATTTTTGGCATCCCTTCTCATAAGCTATTGTTTTTTAAAGCATCCATGATTATCTCCACTGCTTACTCTGTTTATGGTTATTGTGATTGGAATCAATAACGGCACACATTGGGTGAAAGATTGAGTGAACTGTCTATCACAGTAAGACTTTGTAAGCAGTGATGCCAAAGGAATAGAGATTCTCTGTATGTACAGTACATGATTGTTGTCAAATGTATTTAGCAAGATGGTAACAACTGACAAGCATGAACTACTGCTAAGCTGGTTTTCAGTTTTTTTTTTTTTTTTTTTACCAGTGCATGCTTGATTGGTGTAAGATAATTATTCATGTTGCTGCTTGTCATCTTTGCTTAGTTTTTGCTTCAGCACACCAGTAGAACTTGTCTTTTAGCCAGCTTTAGATTTCAAATGCAGACATAGCAGTTATAAGGCATGTTTTAGAGTTTGAATTTGGCCGTGCCTCCATTGACGTAACCTATTCACAGATCTACTGTCTTGTTCATAATGTGAGCCTACAAAATCTATTGTGTGCCCAGTCAACTGTGTAGCCCCATCCAATGTAGGACAAAGCACGGTGCTGGACAAACTAGACAGTGTGCCTGTTGTTGTGGCTTTGACCTCTTTTTATTTTTTTTTTAGAGGGCTGCATGTTCATGTCTGTGTGCAAACTGAAATTATTACTGGACATAGAAGAGGTGCGTGTGTCCGTGTGTGTCTTTGTCACTCTGTGTGACACATGCTGACCCTAGCCAGGCAGGGAAAATACATCAAAGTGTGGCCTCTCTCCCTCACCCTCCTCATTCTCTCAACTGAAGACTTCCAGTAGCCTACAATTGACTCGTAGCCTTGAGTGGACTGTGGCTGCTCTTAGACATCAGCTGTCAGCTACTGTACACTACTACTACTACTACTACTGCTACTACTTTCACTACTGTCACTACTACTATAACGCATGAATAGTTTTGACTGATCAAACGGCGGATTAAATCAGGCAAACAGTTTGATAAGTGGAAAATAGTTCATTACATTGAAAAACAATTATTTTATGTGATTTTATGATACCATGCTATGTAGATTTTGACACATATTTCAGGTAATTAAAATGTTTAGACCTGTAATAATTGACAATTGATTAATTGATTAGTTGATAAAAATTTAATTGGCAACTAATTTGATTATCAAATAATTGTTTAAGTCCATTTTTAAGCAAAAATGCCAAACATATGCTGGTTGCAGCTTCTCAAATTTGAGGATTTGAGGCTTTTCTTTATTATACATGATAGTAAACTTTTTGACTGTTGATCAGACGAAACAAGACATTTGAAGATGTAACCATGAGCTCTACGAAACTATAATGGGCATTTTTATAGACAAAGCAATTCATAGATTCATTTGAGAAAATAATCTGCAGATTGATCAATAATGACTACAATCATTAGTTGCAGCCCTAAAAATGTTAACAGCTTGATAGCAGGATATTTTCTCTTTTGTGAGTACAAAAGCTTAGAAAACTGCATCCTGTTCACAAACAACCAGGAATTAAGTATAAATTTTGGCACTATTAGTCCTAAAATTTGTACTTAATCCCTGGTTGTTTGTGACAGCAAAAGTCTGTTTTTCAACCAGTTTTCAGTTGCAGACATATCTGTTTACAGCAGATGTTTTGTTTTCTCTAATTCTCAGGTGAGTCAATGAGGCAGGCTTCTGGAGAATTTGCAGAAGACCCCTGCTCATCTGTGAAGAGGGGCAATATGGTTCGTGCTGCCAGAGCCCTCCTGTCGGCAGTCACACATCTGTTGGTGCTGGCAGACATGTCTGATGTCTACAAACTTCTACTGCAGCTTAAACTGGTGAGGCAGACGCATTTTTCTGCATATTATACATTACAAACAGGCCTAATTATAATGTTGGATAATGTGATTATTCCACTCAGTAAAAAGCCATACTTTTATCTACTTTGTCAACAACAGAGTTACTGTCTGACTACTTATTTTGAGCATTGGAATTGCATCATAGTCTATTTGCATGTATACACCAACCTGATGCTGTTGATAGCCACATAAAGGTAGTAATTTGATTAAAGCAGAGGTTGGAATAATCAGATTTACCCAGTAGTGCAAGTTTAAATGATTGGTTAATGATGTCCAGGAAGCTCTGTGGTTTCAATTGCATTTAGCTCATAAGCTCCATGTAAATGTATCAAAACAAACTAAATAGGCTACAGATAATGAAAATCACAGCTTGATTGATTTGCTTAATTTAATTCGAAGACGATGTGTGCAGCCCTAGTTAACATCTTGACATTACAAAACAATGGAAACACTATCCTAAATGTTGTGAGTGATATGTTGAGTTACAGGTTTGCAATCATTCAATTTGTTTAATTTGCTAACTTGCAGTAAACTCTTTCTCAAGTATTGTCTAACCTTTTCCATCTTCCTTGCTCAGGTTGAGGACAATCTGGTGAAAGTGCGTAATGCAGGAACAGAGCAGGAACTGGGGATCCAATATAAGGCCTTGAAACCAGAGGTGGACAAGCTGAACATCATGGCTGCCAAGAGACAGCAGGTAATGTACAGTTGGCAAAAAAGAGACATGAGGTCAGATTGTAGGAGCAGTGGAATGTGGTGGATTTAATTGGGCTGAGAGGATATCAAGAACCTGAATGGGTGTTAGTGGTGTTGTCACACATGAGAAAACATGCTCTAACCCACATAGCAAATGGTAAGAAAAACAACAGGATGGAGTAAACAAGAAGAGAAATGCTTAATGCTTTAGCTAGACGATTAGATGCAGTAAGCATGAACAATCTTCTTATTACCAATTGCAGTGAAGTGGGCTGGGAATACAAGAAAAGCACATTAAGGCTCGACTCTAAATGTGACCAAACCCATTTCCTTGTGATTAGAAATGGCACATAGTTTTTCTTCACTGTTATGTAAGTGGTAGTCAACAGTGATGTGCATTTCATGACGCATTTTCAAGGTGAAACAACCTCATAATAGGTTCTTGGTTCAGATGCAGGAGATGCACACACGTGGTATTTTTTATTTTGAGATGATATACATTTTCATTTTATTATAATTTGTCAAGATTATCATCAAACTAACATATGATGGAAGTAATCACATGCACAGACATAAAAGTGTCATGTGTAAGTGTGTTTAAAAAAAAAAAAAAAAAAGCAAAGAACTCTAATCTATAAAAACTATAATACATTCTGCTGGTTACAGTTGGAATATTTTATTTTTTGCCAATATTTCTTAGCTAAGTAGCAACAATTGCACACCCCTTAAATAGAGGGACAGATTGGTATGAGTACTGTAGGTGTATAAAGCACACAAGTTTGTTTCCCAGATCTCCTGCAGGCCGTTGGAGTTCATTCAATATTCGTGATGCACTTTGCTTGTATATTTTTATGATTAGCAAAATGTGTTTAACCAAAGTGAATGCAGGAAGTAATGGGGCTTTAAGACGGTGTTTTTCTTGCAGCATGTCTCAAGTAGTAGTAGAAAAAAGCCCTGGGAGCGTTCCATTTGGATGAGAGGCATTTGCTTTGTGTATGCAAGTTTTTTTTTTATGCCATAAATCTATGCCAGCGATCACTATCTCCTCTCCTCCCTCCTATGAAGATGTAATTGCAATATAATGCTGAGGTCTGAATAGTAACGCATTAAATTGCAAAGGCATATTATAATGGCCTGATTATGACTGTGTTGTGTTACCGCAGGGGACAGAAATAAATCTGGGTCATCCAGAACAAACTCTGTCACACTTAGTGTCTCCATAAGGGCATGACAGGCCCCTTTTGAATCCAAAGTACATTACCACCCCGCCCCCTTCCAGTTTAACCCTTTTATGTTTTTGTACCCTTTTCTACTTTCCTTTTGATCTCATCCTTTTAGGAGCTTAAGGACGTCCACCACAAGGACCAAATGGCTGCTGCTCGCGGGGTACTACAGAGGAACATCCCCATGCTGTACACAGCGTCTCGTGCCTGCCTGCAGCACCCTGACGTGGCAGCCTACAAGGCTAACCGTGACCTGATCTACAAGCAGCTGCAGCATGCAGTTTCAGGCATCTCCAATGCAGCCCAGGCCACTGCCACTGAAGACTCAGCACTCAGTCAGCCAGGAGGGGGCGGAGAGCTCGCTTACGCCCTCAACAATTTTGATGTAAGTCAGTTGAGTATTTCACAAGTCACACCCCATTTGTCTTTTTTTCATGTGTCCTGCCATACATCCAGGTATCTACCAGATCAGTATTAAAACATAAACTTTAAAGCTGGAGTTCAGAATTGTTTTTACTTCCCCCTCTGGTAGTGAGATTAATTACAAAAACACTGTCGACATATGCTTACATCATAGGCTCTGCAGTAGCTTACTCTGTTGCTACTGTTGTCTGTAAAACAGTGGCTAAATTGTTCTGAGTGTCACACAACTCCCAGGAAATGACTCACTTCACTATCAAAATTTGATCCATTCAGTCTGATAACATTTGGAAAGTCTAGAAGAGCCATACAGTTAAATTATTTTATCATTCAAATCAGCAGAGAGCTAACTGGAAGTTAGCTGGCTCGTCTGGCCAGTGCAGGAATGTCAAATCTGACACCGGATTTAAAAACTCTGTAATATAGAGAGATTTAACTGGCAGTGATATGCTTAACCTGTATTGTGTGAACTCGTTTGGCAAGGGCTTGAATGTAACAAACGATTAGTTATAGTGAGTAAGTAAGTAAGTTCTGCACTGCAGGTTTAAGACCATATTTTTCCTGACTTAGTGGAAGGCTATATTCAGAGAGTATGATGAAAACTGTTTGTTTGTGCAACAGAGATGATGAGCGCTTGTTCAGAAAGGTTATGGTTAGGTCAGGATTTTATTTTACAAGAAATGAATCATAAAATGACCAAAACTTGAAGGGCTTGGGGTCGAGTTGGAAATTAGGATGAGCCATGTGGACAAATTGGGACATGGCTTTGGGGTATATTGAATATGTTCTTGAGTCACTACTTCTTCATTCCTTGATTTTTCTTCTGTGTCTATGTCAAATGAAAGAGATTTTCACAATTCTAGCTGGAGTCATAACTAGCAATAAGCTGAGTTTACATTTAGCACCTTTCTTTGCTGGTAGCTACTGCTTTTCTCTACCATTAGTTGGTAGATCCAAAGAAGACTGCAGAAGTACATTTCATAGTTAACCTCATTTGAAAAGAATGCCAAACTTGGATAATACTTTAATATCTTCATTTGAGGAACAGGCAAGAAAAGAGAGCAGGCAGTGTCCTTATGTTGCAAACAAAACTAATTAACTAATTAAAATTAAAGTTAAAACTAATTTTGTCATTTAGCACAGGGAGGAAACCTACTAAAAACACTTCTGGTCCTTTCTATATTCATTCTCAAAACCTCTAATTCTGCAAGTCACTGTCATCCAGTGTTCACTCAAACTACATCCAGTGTGTCCCTAAAATCCACGTCTGACTCAGGTTAACTATGTTTTTAAATCAAATCGACTTTACTCATTATTGAATTTATGAATTGATCTATGAATTATTATTATTACTATTATTATTATTAGAAACCTGGATTTCTGATTTTTCATGTAGCTGTTTAAGAGTTGAACTTAATTCATCTTCAACCTCAGACTGAAGTTTGAAGAGCTTATTCAATAAAAATATTACTGAATATGAATTAAATATATTAAACTAGAAGATATATGAAACATTTGACATGTCTGTCATCAAAATATTGACATGAAACAACATCAAGATAACAGCTGGATAAAACATTGAGTTAATCACTTAATGCTGCCTGGGGTGATAAATGCAAATATAATTAAACTGTTTTTTGTTTTTTTTTGTTTTTTCACTGCCAATAACTTCCGTCAATAGCACCTTTTTGTTTACAGTAAATTTCTTCGTATTCCGACAGCCTCCAAAGTATCGAGCAGATCCACACTGAGAAACTAAATGTTGTTCAATGAGTTCTGTAGAAACACCGGTTCCTGCTGTGTGTTGATCATATATTTAGTCATTCAGCAAGTAGCAGTGTGTAACTTGATGTGTTGCTCCTGGCTCCTGCAGTGACATTGTTTACTTGCGTGATTGATGCAATCTGCATGCTCATGGTTTAAATGCCCATAGCCATATGACGCACTATTTAATTACTCATGGCATTTTGCAGGCATCTCAGTAGTGGTTGTTGCAAAGCAATATTGCCATACCTTAAGAAGCAGTGGATGAACTGCTAATTTTGTATGCAGGTTTTTTAGTTGGTGGAGCATAGGATGCAAGTTTGTATTTATGTTATAGCTTATTTTTATGCTTTCTCTAACTACTATTTTTATTTAGAGTTTTTTGATTGCCTGAGTGCATTTTCTGAAACACTGTTGCAGTTCTTAAGACACTAAGAGAAATCACAACATCATTTTATACGGGGTAGCACAACACTTAATTCATGCCCCCGGACCTCACTGGCTGGCTACTTTTTCCCACTGGCTGGTTACTCCATATCCTTGTTGAAAGCCCTGAAGAACTGCACACAGTGTTTTGCAATGCAAAACAATGACTGTCTGAAGTCTGTGACCCATTGACATCAGCTGACGCTTGGTATGCTCCCCGATGATAGTCTGCCAGGCCTGTGCTACAAATTCAACTTGTTTCAAGGCTTTTTGTAAAACACATGCTCACTTGGATTGAAGTCGTGTGACTGACTTGGCAAGTTAAGCTGAGCTGTTTGGCCCCAAAAAGTGCTGCTCTGGTTGCTTCGTCTGACTACACCGAGGAAGTTCGCAAGGGTTATTGATCAGGAGTCATGACTCAAATGTTACTGCCCCGGGTGCTGAGATTTCTGGCCTGCAGAAGTTAACTTTCAAGTCCAGGAGGCTCTTTCAGGTGACTTGACTCTTGTCATGTGTTTGAATGAATGCGGGGAAATATAGATAAAGTACTGAAGATACACTAGATTTGATCTACTGTTAGTTGACAGATGCCATTTGGCACTGATCAACAGTGGTGCCTTGCAGTGAATGAATGTTGGCACAAGCTCCATATCAACCAGAATCTGCCCTTCTCAAATTGGAACAGCTTCCTTACAAGGATTAATTAATTAATATTGGATTTTCAAATTGTATTCTTGCCTCTGATATTTAAGTGTTGTAGCCTAAATGATTGGAAAAGTTAATATTTTAAATGCTTTGCCTTGTTTCCATTAGTAAAAATGCTTTGGCCTACCTTTAGATTCTCTATCTGAGTCAGTAGCTCTTAGCAAGGCTAATGAAAAATTTACTTAAGCTAAGCGTTTTAAGTAGCAAATGTTGTACTTTAGGTATTACTCCTAAAGCACCAGAAGTCAGCATTGCTTTCCAAAGTGGTCCAAGTACTGAGTATATAAAACCATGCCAACTCTGCTTTCAACAAATTTGTATTGTTAGAGCAATGGTTGTCTGATGCGTAGAGGAAAAGAACCTTTTGTGTACTTGATATCAGTTAGATTCACTCACTAGATTTTCCTTTTTCTAGGGTTGTAAGAATTTCCCAATTTGGGATCAATAAAGTACATCCATTTATCTATCAATCTATCTATCTATGAATGGACTGATGACTGGTCACTCCGGCCAAACGGATTCCAGATGTGGATTTTTATGTTCAACTGTTGTAAGCTATTTGAGTAGGTGGTTTGCCAAATGGTAAATGTACATAAAGTAAGGTGTCTAAGATGCAGTCTCTTATATCTGTAGCTTCAGTGATTATTTTACTGATGGTTATGCAGAAAGTCAAAAAACTTACTGGCCTTCTCCAGACAAGCCCTTTTGGATGCCCAATTTCAAATGCAAGGCAAAATTAGCAAATGAGTCAACCCCCCCCCCCCCCCCCCCTTAAATCTCTGTGTCTCTCCCTCGCTCTCTGTTTCCTCCTCCGTGTCTCTCTTGTGTGCCTGTTGCCATGGTGATATGACACGCAAGCAGAGGAGGTCAGATGAGACGGAATGGAGGGGGCTGGAGGTGGCTGTGATAGAGACTGGGCTGCCTAATAAACCACAACTCTTAACAGCTGAATTGTTGAATTTTTTTGTGGCAATAAGGCATCTGCAGAAGCACAGAGTTCGTCTTGTCTTAGGGGAAGTTGGCTTTCTTTCTTTAGCTGCCACAAGCGTCATGGTGATACCTTAACCCTCTGCAGTGCCTCTCCAGCATGTCAACTAGTGCCTCTCTCAGCAGGCTTGCCCCTGTGAAATCAGACATTTAAGTGTTCTCTCTCATCCTGCAGATATAAAAGAGAGGGGAGTGGGTTACTACAGCACTTCTGTGACTCAAATGAAAGCTAGCAAAAACTATAAAATCAAATCCTTTCACCAATGGATTATATACACACATACATACATATAGTATTCATGGTTTCATCTGTCTGATATTGATCTACATTACAGTAATAATGTTACTGCTTGCTTTTTGACTTATTGTTGGTTCCCTCGTCAAGTCCTTTGATAGAACTTCTCTGTCTTTTTCTGCCTGTTGCAGTTATATTTATGTTGTAAAAACAGTATAAGCAGAGCAGAGGAGCAGAAAAAAGTATGGAGAGGAAATTTTTTAAAAAGGTTACTTTTTTTTCTTCGTAAAATCAACTGTTCCTGACTTCAGCTTTTGAATAGGCCGTTTTCTTTTCCTGTTCGTGACACAGGAATTGCATCGCTGGCCGACTGAAGAACACAAACATCGTCTTCTTCTCATCTGAGTCCAATTTAGAAAAGCTAGTTATGGTTTTAGCAGCAACCAAAGAAATTGTTTTTTTTCACTGAGTATGTAAATGACTACTTCCAAAACAACTAGAGAAATCTTGGAAGGGTAAAGTTTCTGACTGCAGAATTTTGATTCAGAAACATTTCTTGTTTTTATGCTTTTGTTCATCTAAGTTAGAACCTTTTGGCTCTGTGTGTGTGTTTTTTTTTTTTTTTTTGTACTGCTTTGAAATGAAAAGCTCCAGTTTTAACATTTTTCCAACTTCATGCTTTGTTACAGAAAAGACTGTAAACATACATTGATATTGTTATTAAGACATGTTTAAATGAAGAATTTGGCAGGTCTCTATTACCTAATGTCTTTGGTTTTCTTTGTGTTAGCCACTTTATGTGCTTCATGAAAAATATACTCATACCATTGAAATCCTTCATATGTCTTTATCACCCACACTGGACCTGTGACTTTACATTTTCAACTTCTGAAACAACAACAAGTTATTGTCTTTTGGCTTATGGACACAAAAAGACAGCTTAGCACCTTCCTCTCTTTAGGTTTCCATCTGACTTGTCAGCCTTTCAAATCAGCCCTCCCCTTTCCTGTCAGATTTCTATCTTTTGGATCTGAGAGGGAGAGATCAGTGTACCATGATGACTTTTTGCATTTTTTACCTCCCTGTATAATTTCCCCTCTGACTCTTTCCTTACAGAAACAAATCATTGTCGACCCCCTGGCGTTTAGTGAGGAGCGCTTCCGTCCCTCCCTGGAGGAACGCCTTGAGAGCATCATCAGTGGCGCTGCCCTCATGGCTGACTCTTCCTGCACACGTGATGACCGCAGGGAGCGCATTGTGGCCGAATGCAATTCTGTGCGCCAGGCTCTTCAGGACCTGTTGTCTGAGTATATGGGCAATGTAAGTGTCTTTATCTATTTATTTCTGTTCTCTTGCCACACCAGCACTCTCTGTCTACTACACATCCGTCTACAACAATGTTCTTTTTTGGATTTGCATTTTGCCTTTATTGGACAGTTTGACATCAGGATAGTCGCAGGTTGTAAAAAGTATTACATCAGACATGCAAAAGTTTTTAAAAAATTGAATTTACAGGGTCTTTTATTTAACGTCAAATCAACTTCATTACCTCTATGGTGAACCTATATACTAAAAAAATCATCCTTACTAAATATTGGCACACACATACGCTTACTTTCCTTACCTTTACATATTCCCCTCCAAAACTTGTTTTAGGGGGATTAATGTTGTCTTTGAGGACAAATGAAAGTCAACAATCAACACTGTCACTGAACAACAAATAAATTGAATATATAGGGATGTAGTAAAGTGTCTCTTACTTGTTAATCAAGTGTATGTAGTTGACCTTTTAAATTGACAAAGTGAAACTGGGTTTCGGTCATCGGTTGGTTGTACTATGCTCAAAAAGCAATGAGCCAAAAAAAAAAGGAAGTGTCACTGATTTATAAAGCAGAGTGTAGACGACAAGTATGTATTTACTGTATGTCAAGCTGTAAATTTGCCCAATCTACAAGTGGTGACATCTGTTGAACACCTTGTTTTTAAAACGATCCTGGAATCAACCCCACTTGTGCCACCTGGCTTGTTTTTTGGCTTGTGTTTGGGATGCATGTCTGAATTTGACTGAAATATAAGCATAACTTTTAAACATTAAATGTTACTTTTTAAGTTATACTTTAACATAAGTGCACACTGATCATTTTCTAATACTCTTGCTTTAGCTAATGGACCAAAATTGCTGTGCAGTAGAATTATGCGGTGTGTGTGTGTGCTTCTCTCTACCCATCAAATGCTTTAGGCTATAGATTGTTAGGTTAGAGCCATAGCTGGGGTTAGGCTCTGCAAATTCCAGACAAGGAGATGGGGGTTGTTACACTGAAGAAAGCAGGAGAAGGTCTGCTAAGGAGGCTCAAACAAGAGCCCAAAATTCCCTTGGGAAACCTTTAAGGGAAACAGAGGCACACTATTTAATTGCCTGTACAACTGGTCGGCTATGTGACAGCTGTGCTAAGTGATTTTGTGTTGTTTTTTTACTGAAGTGGGAGTTTGGTGGGTTTGTTGAGGACTTACTGGTTGAATTTTAAGCTACTATATGGTGGTACTTCTTAAATAGGATGGTTGCCTCTGCTGTTGTATAGAGAAGTCAGTGAATACTTCTCTAAAACTATATACTTTATACAGCCTTTTCATTAGCAAGTCAGTGTGATTCTAGGACGTATTGATGATCTGTTCTCTGACTTTTACTAATCTGTTTAACAAAGGATGAGCTGTTATGTCAATTAAATCTACATCACATTTCAAGGGTGAGAGTAGTAATTGAGCAACTGTCCAATAACATAAAATGCTTTCCTTTTTACCACGAAAAATATGAACTTGAGACCAGTCTTACTAATCAGGGTTCTCATTTTTTAACCAGTAAGCCAAATAAATCAAAAGATTAGTGTTTCCAACTGACTGTAGGTATCATAGGTCTTATAGTTTCCATAGTACATTTATGTTATTAAAAATTTTGTATGCTTTCTGCAGCACACTCAAAATGAAAGTAAATGATTTAACATACTATATATAGGCTATATATATATATATATATATATATATATATATATATATATATATATATATATATATATATATATATAACAAAAAAGGAAATTATATCTGATGTTTTTAGGATGTTATAAAAAGTAAGCGGATGGAAAATAGGTGGCACTTGAATATTCAGGGTCTGTGAAAGGCAGTGCATCATTTTTTTGCACTTTAGAATATTTCAAGAGATCATTTCAGTAGAACACTTGTTGTCTGTGTCCCTGTTTGGAAACAATTCTGTTAAAACAACCCTCAAATATCCTCCCAGTAAAAGCAGAATTCCAGTGTGAGCCAGAAGGCCAGAGAAATATCATTGTTATGGTAATGTCTTATTTATTATCTATGTGCTTCAACTTTAGCTGTTTTCTGCTGTTCTTGCTGGCTTTTAGAGGTAAAATCATGAACTGCACAGTTTGCCCATTTCATTTGTGAAGTATTGCAGTGGACCTGCAGCTGTAAAGGATGTCTGGTCATGGAGATGGGCCGGTATACCGTTCCCACTACAAACTACGGTTAAAAATCTGATGGTATCAATACCGCAAGAGCTGCATTTTACCTGACTGACAAACTCCCGCATAAAGATCACACACATCCCATTATTCCTCTCTGGTCAGCTTCAGCTCTGCTGGTGTTTGTTAGTAGTGATGTGTGTGTGTGAAATGTGTAGAGTGGCAGTCGGCATTTGTGGCCTGTAAGAACCCAGTGTAACTGTCATGTTCTATGTGCGTTTACAAATTTCTCTGCTTTTAAAAATGAATTTAACTGTTAAAACCCAGCAGATAACACTTACAACAAAGCTCTTGCACTTCAGAAATCAATCGATTAATTTCATCAGGAAAAATTCATGAATTCTCAAAGTATAAATGGGAATGTAGAATTGAAGAGACACTGAGCTACATTTAAAGTAATTTCCAGTCAACTGTCTTAAACAGCTTTTGTTTACAGTGTTTAAACTGTGTAGGTGTTATTTCTGATGCAGAGTCCAACAAAGCTGCAGTATACAGATAACAGTAGTACTAATAGTAGATATTGACCATCATTGTCATAATACTGTTTACTGTGATGTTTTTGCCCACGATAATTGTAGCGTGAAAATTTGAAACTAGCACATCCGTATCTGGACAAGCAGGGTGTGATTGTGGCTGCTAATTTTAGCATGCATGGCTAACTATCTGCCTACCTACAGTCTTAACCTTCCTAAGCTGCAAAGATGTAGCCTAATATCAGCTAAATACAGTATTTTATGGGCCTATAGGTCACAATAGAAATAGTTCTTGTCTGACTTGCACATTTGCTGCATTTCTGCCAGTCCAGGACCTATACTATAGAATTAAATAAGACAGTGTCTGAAGCCTACCTGCTTTCTGAGTAGACAAAAAGATGCTCTATCTATATTGAAGATTAATCTTTGTCTTCTTGGCCCTCTGCCTAACTCTCCATACAATGTCCCTGAAATCCGTTATGTAGGTTTTGAAGGAAAGTGAGTGTTAACAAAAACATTTAATTTGATAATGTCTCGGTCACAATTTTTTGAAGAGATGTGTTTTCACTGGGCAGTGAAAGACAAAATAATAAGTCAAATGTCAACTAAGTTTATATGACATTCTCTCTTAATACTGTCCTGTCCATGCTTTGGCATTACAGCCATGGCTTGCTCTCATTGCTCATCCAGAACACTGCCAGTTTATTTTAAGGTCCAGGCCATTCATGCAGCATCTCTGGTTTGCTTCAAAACAAGTTTTCTACTTCACTGGACTCCCCTATGCCACTCATGTAGCCCTGCGTGATTTGAGAACTTCACAGATGAAGACATCTGATCACCACAGTGATGATGAGTGGACATGACAGGGATTTGGCTACTCATTTGGTTAGATAAAAGAAACTGATGAGAAGTGTAATCTGTCATTGTCCACCTTGTGCATTTAATAGTCTAATATAGCCTCTGAGAGCTGTGGCTGACATAGTGAGATAGCTGGTGTAAGCTGGTGGCTTAAATCAGTGGCAGACAGTGTGACAGGTAACCTGACTGTGTCTGTGATTAAGCTTGACTAAACACATCTCACAGTGGCTTGATGAGGATATGTGTGCTGTTACTTTAAGACAAAGCTGTAGACGTGATGAAATATGTTATTCTCACAGGAAAATAAAAACCTATGAGCTTTTATGTGGAAAGATTATACACTACAGGCACATACTTACCACTGATTTTGCCAGGAAATACACTGTGTTTTGCTCGATGGGCATGGTTTTGTCAGCATATTATTCTGATTGTAGATGGGGCAGTGCAAAACATTAAACAGTATGCTGCCATTACAGCATATGGGTTTACACTCGCAGCTGAGGCTGTTGGATGAACTCCTAACTCATTCTCTTTCTCTCTCTCATCCCTTCTGCTTCTTCATTCCCTCTAGCTACAAGTTGTGTTTACCCCCTTCTCCATTTTCCTTCCTCTCTTTCAGACTCTGACAAAAAGTATGTTGGCAAACCTTGCCTTGCCATCTTTTTAGTTAATAATGTCAAGGTTTGAAAGATTTAGATCTGTCCAAAAGAAGTCACATATTACTATATAGTTTGCTATATAGCATTATAATATTATACCCTATAAAGTGGAGGTATCCTACAATGCTATGTAAAAGCTTGGTCTCTAGCCAAGTGCCATCTACTGTCATGTGTTATGCATGACCTAAATGGTGCCCAGTATAGTTTTAAAAGACTGAACACACAACATAGTCTTCTGCATAGGGTTTTCTATATTGTGAATGGTGACAGACAATGATTATGGGAGAAGCCTTTGTTTGTGATTTTGACATTCTTTGATATGTAGTCTAATTCATGCTGTATGACATTCCACTATGGAAACATAAAGCCCCTTTCACACATGCAGTCTATCCCTGAAATGTTCAGGAACATTTCCAGCAGGGATGGATATTCAGGGAATTCTGTACCGCCAATTTCCCACCTCAAGACCTAGTAACATTTCAGTGAAAATGCCGGTAAAGCTGTGTTGTGAATGAAAGCAGTAACATTGCAGGGACAAGCACGTAAAGTGTTATGTCCGTCTGACGAAAGACGCTTTCACGTGGAGCGAGCAAACTAATCACAAGACTTGACAAACTTTCTCATATTATGGATAAAAAGTACACTAAAATATGTTTCTTAAAACATTTGAGGCAAGAAATAGTGAACGCAGTTAACAGAATCTTGATTCATATTTGATCAGGACTGCCTAGTTTGAAAGTTTGAGTTGAGTTATGTGAGTTTCGCCTTCTTCTTCTGTTGAGTTTTATGGAGTTTGGCATCCTTAAGTGTTGCATTACTGCCATCTATTGGACTGTCCCTTGCTCCATCTATTCCGGTGTTGCCATGGCATGTACGAAAAGACGCAAGATGGAAATGTTCCTGAATGTAGCTGCATGTGTGAATAGTGAAAATTAAAGGTTATTCCAGTAATTTACTGGGAACTATATGTGAAAGAAGCTTGTGTTTACCATGATTTGAGTTCACAGTACACCCCATTAGAATATTTCTTAGTATTACGTGTTTAAGAAGAATGTAACTGTGAAGCAGGTTGACCAGATGTCACAATTTTTAAGTATTTGTTCTGGCATCCCAACATCTTTGTGTGGATAATTAAACTGAATATAAGTTTTATTTTTTTGAAAAGATAAAATTAAATTTGTTGCCATGGCAGAATTCAGTCTATATCAAGATACTATGATCACATAATACCACTGCACTGAACAGAAAAGAAACACATTCATACAGTTTCTTGCCCACACAGCTACAGCATCTTAGTGAATAGGACAAATCAAAGGAGAGAAAATGTATTAGAGCTATACATCTACTGGCTGAATGGTAGAGATCAGGTTCTTGCACACATATTATTGACATGAAAAGACAACGTTCAAGCGCTTTTGGCCTGATAACATGTTACTACTCCTCTGTCCGTTGGTTAGATAACTATGTTATGTTATTAATAAATTACTTTTGAATCTGCTTTTGATTTGCTTGTTTTGCAGAGCTAGGATGTCATGTATTTGTTGAGCTCTAATTTGAACTCTCCAAGTTGTGTGTAAGTGCATTTCCCAACAGCTAATTTACTGCACTGTCAACCAAAAGCTGCTGTTAAAGCAGGAATTTGGAAACTAAAAAACTAAAGTCTTCATTTCACTTTGCAAAGTGAAGTTGTCAAGGGCTTCTAGTTAATTTCCACATAAGTTAAAGTTAACATCACTGGGTGAGAATTTTACTCTACATTGTTGAATCATTTTCATGATGAGAACCACTAAAACTTTCATACACCACATCGATTGTTTTAACCCTTGGGTTAAACAGCACTGTAAAGTGTGGTACAAATGTATTATTATATATTAACTGTTACAAGGGAAAGGAAGGCTGACTTTGAGACAGAAACACGGCACATATTTAAATATACAGAACACAGTATGTAGTTGGGTTACTGGAATAAGTCCAAGTGTTTTTTCCTCTGTTCATGGAGAGGAGATTGTGTACAGCGTAATGATGATCATTTAACAAGACTAGAGCTTGTCTACTCAGCCAGTGATGGGGAAAGGCGGGTGAGGGTAATGTTGCCCCAGCACTGCCACATAGTGTGACCTCAATTATTCCATATTGTCATGACAGTTTGGCATTGCACGTGTCGAGTGTAACTGTTTCTGCCACTTTTTATTAATAATGCATCTCTAGTTCCCAGCAACTGTCAGGGTTTTGTTACACAGAGAGAGAGTGATGCTAGGTTGCTTTGACATATTAAGCTACTGACATTTAAATTCCTTCAACTTGAAGTGATACATTATCATTTGGACCTGGATGAAAAGGACATGTTTGGCCACTGGAGAGGGACCTTTGCCACGTCCCCATAGTTAATTTTTTCTGTGTATCTCGGTATAGTTTCCCAGTCTGTGCTCTAAAGCGTTTCTCTTACACTTTGCTTTCTCCTTGCTGAATACTCTTTCCCGTTTTTTTTTCCACCTTTGCAGTCTATTGTTCCCGTTTGTGTCCTGTTTTCTCTTGACTGCTCACTCTCTCCTACTCTCACTGTCATTTTGCCTTGGGCATCTACAGTGAGTGGCAGAGTTTTCCTTTATCCCTTTTCCTCTGTGCCTACATAGATGCCTCTCATTTTAAACACATTTTAGGTTGAGTGGACCATCTACCCTGCCTCCCTATTACTATTATTAGTCATATGAAAATGATTATTGGTTTCAAGTTCACTCTCTAATGGGGATACCAGTGGAGATTTTACATGACCTCTAATTTATGCTGGGACAGATGTATAAAACATTGGAAATTATATTATACCCAGAGGGTGAGAATATAATGTAGGTCCGGGGGTGGGGACGTAACAGACAATGTAATGGAATGGCCAAAAGTAGGGCTTTTTGTCCATACTTTTGAAAAAAAATGGAAGTGGATTGAAAGTGGCTAGACCTAATGTGAGACCAGTGTGAAAATGGTTCAATTTATCTAGTTGTAATCTCATCTAAATGCATAATTAAAACAAATTACACTCCACACAATGTAACAGGGATAAGATTTAGTGTCCCCAAGGCTTTTCGTATATTTACAGCCTCCATAAAACACTGGTCTGTCAGTAACAGCCCGTCAGGCAACGGCTCCCAGACTTGGCCCTTGATCTTTAGCTGGTGAATTCTAGTCTTTTTGATTGGCTTCGCTGGCAGGTAGATGAGATGCATCCCTTTTTTTGCAACAGTTAAGCAGGATAAGGAATGCTATGGTCTCATAAATGGATATTTTGTGATACTACGACTGAAGTCTAACTTGCCCCTTTTTCACAGTGAATGAATTAAACCCATGAAAAACATGCTTGCTGTTCTTATGAGCTTGTGTGCACTTTTTGCTATTAGATGATTTCATTGGCAAGTATGACAGCCTTTCTCTCTACATGTTAATACATATGTATTCCTTCAGATGAATATTTGATTATTGACTGGACTAATCCGTCCCCTTTTGTTGTACAGTCTGAGGCACAACGTGTTGTCAGTACGATGCAGTAATAATTTAAGTGCAATTTTCCCTCCATCCTAAAAAGCTCTCTGTTTTGACCCTTGAGATTACTTAATTCCTCCAAATATCCCTTTTGTGCACACATGGCAGATGTGGTGCTGCATAAAAATCTGATTCATCTTGCATTCTTGTTTTGAACTTGAGTATTTAAGAAAAGGTTAAAAAGGACATTTTTGAGAAAATCTTTTGATGGATTTCTATTAATCTTTTCTAGTTTTATTACAACAGAGTTCAATTATGCAGAGTTCTTCATAAGTGCCGGCTGCTGGCCAAACAGCTGAGTACTCATTTAAGTACAGCCGGCTACTTTATTATATTCATTTTTGATTCTAATAAAATAGTTTTGATTAACAAGTTGCAATTAGCTAGGCTTGTACATTTACAACCACTAGCCTCCACTTCAAAATAATGAAAGCACAATGATTGAGAAATGTGCCTGTATCAGTCCCGCCCTCACATGCTCTATATGAGTGTGTGTGCACTCAGCTGAGAGGCTGTATCCTGCTGAGTAGAGAGCGGAGAGTCGTCTTCAGTGTTTGACAAATATTAGCGAAATAATTGACAAAACACATTAAGAATTGCATTGATTGCACAGACAGGGGACATCCTCATTAGACGAGCTACTTCAGAAAATATCAGAAAACACTGGTGGCAGCAACTTGATGATTATACAGTAACTATTAAAAAGTCCATTGGAAGCGCTGCATTTTCCATATACGCCACACAGACAATAATGGGTTTAATAAATGAATGAACAAATCAGTTATCTTTATTTACATTGCGCTTTTTACAGCAGAGCCATCTCTAATACGCATTGCAAACACACACTAAAACAGGCAATGTTGTCAAAGTGACAGGCCGATGTCCTGAGGAAAATGCAGACTATGCCTCAGCCTCACACTCAGGATGATGGAGAAGATGAAGATGACTAGAAATTGAGTTGATTGAGTAGATTTACATGATCTGAGTCAAGTGATTCATGTGTTTTGTTTTAATTAGTTTTGGCATAGGTTTATTTTATAAATAATTTAGAACCAATACATAGGCTAGATAAGACAAGGGATTAAAAAGATTTTCCCCCTTAAAATAGCCTTGTTTATTTTTGTTGAATAAGAATGCATTTATGTTTTACTTATGTTTTCTACATAAACCATCATTGTGGCATGTCTTGATAAACCTTACAGTGAAGGTGTTAATAAATAAATAAATAAAAAATAACAAATAAGGACTAATGATTCTTAATTAAAAAGAATTCTGATCAGTCAGGAATAGATGTGGTTTTAAATATTAATAGCTATTTATAGCTATTTACCATTACAATAATTCACTATATGTTTACAATTGGGTAGGCAAACTCATTAAAATATACAATAATTAAGATCAGAGTATATGATGGAATAGTGGCATTAGAATGTGCCAGAGGCCACCAAATTTGGCTTTTATAGATTTATAGAGGACTTTTTTTTAGGTACAAAAACTAATAAAAGTATTAAACAACAATTGAATTTTGTCCATATAATGGCAATGGATTAAAAGTCAGAAGAACAAAGCTATTACAATTCATCTTCTCGGTACTATGAATCTGTACACTAAATTTCACCACAAACCATCTAATAGTTGTCAAGACATATCAATAAAAAACTAAAAAGTCAACCTCATGGTGTCTCTAAATGAAAAGTCTGAGGTTCGCCAAAGCTGTTGGAATGGATCATATAGGAACCTTGAATATCTGTTGTAAATTTCATGGCAATCCATCAAATATTTGTAGAGATATTTCACTCCGAGCCACAAATGTCGACCTCATGGTGGCACTTGAGGAAAATTCAGAGGTTCACCTAAGTCAGTTAAACCTCTGGGGATCACGAATGTCTGTACAAAATTCCCTAGCAATCCATCCAGTAGTTGTCGAGTAATTTCAGTCTGGACCAAACTGGTGGACTGACCCAGCAAACCAACATCCCTGGAGCCATGCCACTAACACGGCAAAAAACATGAACACATTTACATGAAAAGAGAGATATTAAATATGTATTGTGTTCCTACAATGCATGCATTGCAATGCATGTATTTTTCATCATCACCATATGCACAAATCAAATAAAACCAATGACAGCTTTTTTATGCTGAATATTAATACTGACCTGCCAACCTGTACACATTTTGTGTAGCGGGAATGCATTTTGACATCAAAGTAAGCTGGTACAAGTTGTTACGTTAAGGTATGCCAGTTGTCTTTTTTTTTTTTTTTTGCACCTAAGTAATGAATAAATATAGCCGAGCCAATCGAAACATGAAACTGGCATAATTGATTCTTCTCCTACCAATAAACTCTACTAACAGAAAACGACTAATAATGGTTTTACCTTGTTCAGTAGTTTTTATCAGTCCTGCTACACTGTGTGGACCTGGAAGTTGCTGCAGGAAGCTTCCCAAATCAGTAAAGCCCATGTATTTCCCTTTCATCTGTCAAGCTCTCAGTTATGTTTGCTTGCTTGTGAGATTATATTGACTGGAAAGTCCTTATTTTTCTGAACGGAATGAGCAATAGCACTCACCAGTTTGATAGCGATTTGACTGACAAAACAGGCGTTATAACAACAAATGCTTGCGAATCAATAGCGCTAATGTTAGCTAAAGGTGTAGCTAACAGGTTCTTGCTAACTTTGGGGCTACATAACGTGTTGCTGTCTTTTCAACCACTGAACGCTGACAAAGATGTTTTCATTACTATAACTTTATCAGTTTGCAGTGTAGGGTGCACATTAGCTAGCAGTAAACTAAGGGAAGGCTCAGCCTTCTTTCTGCTGTCTCTTGTTATATGTACACATGAGAACTAACCTTGCCAGCTTCTCACTGAGGATGCTTTGAAGTGAGGAGAGGAAGAAAGGAAAAGTCGCCATGAGATGCTGAAAGAACTGAGGGAGAGAGCTCTGTTTGTGTGTATGTGTATTTATGTGTGTGTGTGTGTCTGTGTGTGTGTGTGTGTGTGTGTGTCTAGGAAAATTTCAAGGAAAGGAAACACCCCTCATCACAACTTAAGTACACAATATGTAATATATCTGATTATGTACAATAAAGCATTGCTTGAACAGCAGTGATTCACATCTGATGCATCTAAGTTGCTGAAGTTGGACTTGCTGAAAAATTGGCAGGTCTGTTAATACACTTTTGAGGCTGTTTGTTGTCTGATAAACATTGTTAAAAATGAAAAGAAAACCAGGATTACAATCTGTTGTTTGCAGGTGTATTCAGCCAGGGAATTACATTGACTTGAAGGTGAGAGAAACTGAATTGAAATGAATAGAGCTGTGATGAATGTCTCTCACTGGGAGCCAAACCACATCCATGCATGTTTTAACACATGCACTGACATGCAGATACTCAGCTGTAACAAGTCCCTCTTGTTTTCATCAGACATGCCACTGACCTTGGTAAGAGTAAATAACTGTGTTCACAACTCTGATAATAAATGACAAAGGAGAATGGAAATTGTATTACTTCTATATTATTAATGAAATACAGCCAATTAAAAAAATAATACATGTAGAAAAGCTCTTGAACTCCTTTTGAATTGTATGCATATTTTGTTTTTACTCTATTTTTCTAACTTGAGTGTGTTCAACACATGCTCAAGATTTTTATATATTTATGTGAAAACTTCCCATTATCTACGCCGTATATCTTGTTGAGGGTCCAGGGGACTGGAGCCTATCTAAGCACACATTGGGCCAGGTTGCCACTCTATAACAGGACCAACAATGTACAAACACATTCAAACTCAAGTTCATGATTACTGCCTGTATGTGTAGAGTGTTTCCAATTCACCTCACCTGCATGCCTGAAGCACCAGGATGAAAACTAAGTAGACATGGTGAAAACATGAAAACTTGATATAGAAAAGTCCCAGTCTGTACTCAAAGAAACAGTTTCTAGCTGTCGGGTATACATGCTAACCTCTGGATGAAATCATGCAGTTTTGGGAGCTTTTCAGAATAGGGCTGTGAAACATTGACATGTGTATTGTTTGTCATCAATTTATTGGCTGGGCTGGCCACAAACCAGCCCTATAACCCTGAATGTCTGTCACTGATTGACCGACTGACTCATTGAGTGATGAAGTTACACTATTGATTGGCCGGTACAGAGTTGGAGTTTCCCCATTGGCCATTGCTCGTTCAAAATGAATCGGCCTCAGGGGGGCGTTTACAGCGGAGCCCTGAGGGCAGCTCACTCTCAGTGCAATCCCGAAATAAGTCTTAAAAACACACATTTAGCGACCAAAGCATCTCACATTGAGGCTCCAACACTGCAAGAGCACCAACCCATGGATACAAAGAGATGTGAGGGATCCGTTTTACCAGCCTGCACGGTGACAAGCAGCTAGTTAGAATGGCTAGCATCATTAGCATAGCTGTGTGTAGCCCATAGACTGTATAAAAAATAAGGTGTAGCCGTGGTATTTGGGGTTTATCGGCTGGGCAAGTGACAGGTGTGCTTACGGTGTTTTTGTGCTCTGAAAGACATCACGGCACAGATGTTAAAGTCACACAGCTGACAGACTGTTAGCCTAACACGCTAATCCTACATAAACACATAGATGAGACCATATGTTTACAGACATCTGCAGATAGAAACAGATGAAAGCAGGGGGAGTTAACAGATTATTAAAGTAGTTATAATTAAAAATAAATTTTCTTTCAAATCAAACATCCCAAGATATGAGTGGAAAGTATTGTTCTTGCAACTGCATTTATAAGACTTTTTTTTGACTCAAACGTTGCTTAACCATGTCATGTGATATGCTACTTCAGTACACTTTGACAACAAATATTACTGGGACCACTACAGAAAATTGCAGATGAACATTTCATATCCAGGAATTCACATTATACCCTACCACTGACTATCCTTGTAACCAACTGGCCACAATTTCACACATTGACCATACACAGTCCAGCCATACACTAGGTTTTCACCTAGTCTTGTTGTGTATTACTTTTGAATTGCGATTCACAGTTTTGGCCCTGGGTTGGAGGCAGCAATGACGGACTGCCCATCTGGAGTGCAGGGATTGTTCCCAGTTGGCTGCTTTACAACTGGGCTAATGCATCACAAAGAGGAAAACTAAAACAAAGTTAAATAAATGGGGTCTGTGGCTCTGACAACTGACCCCAGTGAGTGAGCCATTCTAGCAATTCGTAGCATTAATCTTCAAAGCTGTGTTGTGCTGCTGCTGGAAAGACTGTGGATTTTCAATGTCACTTCTGTTGGTCCTGGGCTTACCAGTATTTGCATCAACACCTTTTGCATTGCTTGTTAAAATAGTCACAGCTGTATTTGCTGTATAGGCGGCTTTAATCATGTCTGTTTGCTTTAAATTTTGTATTGTGGAGTTCAAGAGTTATTTGAGTCTACCGCAGACTTTTCTCATGTTCTTGACATGAGGAAAGGTGCATTTATTTAGAATCCAAAGAATGGAGTGAAGATGTTGATGACGATGTGCTCTTTCTTCATGTGTGAAGTGAAGTTGCAGTCTTCTACAAAAAGAGTAACAGGGAAGTTAAGCATTTTTCATTTCTTTTATGGTTTGCCTTTCTCTCTATTGTTTGCACTTGGACCCTTCAATGATATGGTTGAGGAATGGCTTCAAATGTGCTAAGCAATAAATATACTAGGGAGGTATTTGCTGAAGAGAGTCCTTCCTAGTAAGCATTTTCTAGATTTATTGGATAGCCATATCAGCCTATAAAGTTTGCATCTTTCGACACTCCAAACCGCTTGATGTAAGCTGAATACACATGAATGATACATCTAAGTAAACTGGTATACCTGAAAGTTACTGTCTGACTGTTATTCTCTTTCTTTGGTGCCCATTAGGCTTGTTATGTGATCTTTTTGACAAACTGGAAAGGCTTGGACTAGAGGTGTCCTGATAGTTGTTGTGCTTTGCTCCCCAGTCTGATCAGAATAATAAAATATTAAATATCTGCCATTACCAAGTGCCAATTTGATACTTATCCCTATACAATACAGCTACACAGTGTACAATACCAAAATTAGTAAAGCCAATCCAATTAAGACACAATCAACAGCAGAATGGCTCTACTTTAAGAGGATATTGCCTGAATCACAACTTCCTTTTTAAAGGTTTCTCACTCCACTTTTACTGTACTATCCCTATTCCATAGGGTGAGGAGGAGGGTGGTGGTGGGGATCAGCACTGCAGCATCCCCCTTTATCACCCAAACTCCCACTTCGACAAGTTGTTGACTAGATTCTACATGCATAACTTGTAACTGCTGCATGTGGAGTAGAGACTCCGATCTGTCTCTGCGGTGCATGTTTATTAAAAACAAAGCATCACAAATGATGTAGACTCAACTCAAACTTTAAACAGTTTTGCAAAGTTCGTTGCTTAGTACCTCTAATAGTTTGAGTTCACCAATGTTGAGAAAGATTGTCCAATAAGCACATGGAAGGTACACAAGCTGCTGCTGGTCTCCACTGGATGTTATATCTATGAGTGGGTCACTCTAAAAATATATATCCTGGCAAAAATATCTGCTTAAAGAGTTTGACTTACCGGATGATAAATAGGTGTTGTCTCCCTTCCTGCAATATATTTACCATGTAAATGTAATAGGTGGAAATTGTAATTCTTCACACAAATGGGTAATTCAGTTTTGACTTAGCCTGCTTCAGTGACATATGGAGAGATGACTTTGATCTTAACATTGTTACAGACAATTCACAGTGGATGTGGGTAAAATCAAATTTATGCTGTGGTCATTAATATATCCATGAATATAATGCAAAATGCTGGGCTACTGTGACTTCCCTGGTGGATATAACCCAGGAAATATCACCTGCTTCAGTGTCTCAAACTGCTACATGGTAGAATTTGTAGACTTGTCTTTATTAACATGCTTACAATCTGCTGAATTTGAAAACATAAAGCTGCATTTGTGCAGGTAGTTTCTGCCATGTTCACACTGCTAAATCTCTGGGGTATAAAGCTAGCATTTTAAAAGCCCATTTATTATTATTTGTTGTTCACCCTTTTGATGATTTCCTAATCTGTAGCTGTTAGCCCACTAACACTTACCTTACCATACATGATCTAGTTAATCAAAGTTGTTTTTTTAATTTTTGGTCAGTTCAGTTCTCATTTAACCTCTGGCAATGTCAACCAGTCAATTTGTCTGAGATGCTACAGTTACTCTTAAGTATTTATTGCAGATCTTATACAACAGAGGACATACTGGTTTCTTTATCATTGTTAACCTTGCATTGATTGTTTTAGTATAAATTTGGATCAATGAGTTGCCACAATACCAATCCCCAGAAGAAAAATATACTCCAGTAGAACATTAACTTACAAGTGTCTGCAAACACCCCAGTCACTAATAGGCACCAAATCCATAATCTTAAATTGTAAAAGTTTGTGTCTGTGGCATATTGTTTTTTTTTATCTTTGTATGACAAAGTAGTGCTGAAATACTAAGTTGATCAATCAGTTTTTCAATATAGTCATTTTATCAAGCCAGAAACATTTGCTTAACCCTTTCTCTGTTTTATATAAATATTAAAGTGATACCTTGTCTGTGAACAGAACTAGCAATTTGAAGACATAACCCTATGCTCTGGGAACTTATGATATATTTTTCTAACATTGAAAATAAATTAAAAATTAATTGATAATTAAAATAATCCATGGTTGCAGCCTTCTATTGAAGCGTGTAAGACCCCTTCCTGTCATGGACTGCAAAATATATCACAGTAGACCCAAGCAGCAAAGACTTTCTGCTGCATTACCTGTTCAAAGTAAATGTGGACATTCAGAACTGTAAAAACACTGCATCATTGAGGTTTTCAACCTTTTTTACATTGTGGACCCTCACTGGGTATAAGGATAACACTTTGAAACCCACATTGTTTATTTAAATGGGTCCATGTTGACATGTTTCAATTTTTTTCAGTCAAAAAATGAGTCCTGCTTAACCATGTAATTATAGTTTTTTTTCTCTCTCAAAGACTTGTAAACTGGATGATATAGTAATTATTATGCATTGGTGGAAGGGAAATGGGTTAGAATTGAAAATTTAAATTATAATATAATGTAACATACTTTCGGAGTTATTCACAATATGCCATTGCCTTTCAATTTCATTAAGGATTGGGTTTGATTTGGATTGCTTAAAGATATTTTTAAAATGTCTAATGACTTATACATTGAACCACCATGTAATGAAACACAAAACCAAGTTGTGAGCATCCATCAGTTAGCAAACACTGTAAATTATAACCATTTTATTTAAAAAATATATGTTTTGAGGGGAAAATGTTTTTTTTTTTCAGTTTGGCACATCTTATCCACTATACAGATATGAAATTGTACATATTACAATACAAAAGGAAAATGGTAAGAGAAAAGCATTCATTTTGCACAAAGAGATTGGGTAAGAGAGAGGGGATTGGTTCACTTGTTTTTCTTTTTTTTTTTTTTATTTTTTAGGCAGGATGGGGACGAGGGCTAGAGGATGACAAGAGGAAACAAAACAGTTTACAAAGAGCCAAAGTGCAAAGGGATGCATATTTCTACAAATTTTGTGAATTTTTAGTCACTTAATACAACCGTAGTCTTAAACAGTGAAATGTCAAATGATTGACAGAACTTTATAGGAATGCCACATACCCCCTCATTTTTGCTGTTATCAAAAATGAGATCTCTCCATAATGTTTGCTGAATGACATTAAGAAATATTCAACTCAATTTAGACTTTTGAACATGCAAGACAGATTAGAAGGGCAATAGTAAAAGCAGTGCGAAGCTGGAATAAAACAAAAGTAGAAACAAAGTGAACTTGCTTGGCTTTAGTATGATCAGTGTAAGCAGTGTTTTTTTTTTTTTTCATTTAATTCAAACGTGAAGTGTAACAGTTTTTGGTTTACACAAACACTTTCAGAAGTTGATGTAGGCATCGTATGAGCATGTGTTGACACAAATTGACACAAGCATTCATTTGGAAGTTTAAAGCCAATTTTCGACAGGCTCAACGGAGACAAAGCCACAAATCGTACCTCCTGGCTACCTCTAGATGGCACTAGCTTATGCGCTACATCCTAATTGCTCAAAACCAGATAACTCAAGGTGCTGTGCTATCAGGAGCATCTTGCCATCTTAATGGTGGACTTTCTCAAACACAGATAAAAGTTTGGAAAATATGATGACCTGATTGACAGTTTTAAGAATTTTTCACTGTTCAAACATTGTACAGCTCATCAGTTGACTAGTAGTGAAATTGTTTCTGCTGTGTGGTCAGTGTGCATTTCAATCAAAAGATGCTGTCAGTCAGTATTCATCATTCCATTCTCTACTACCTTTTACATGGCCAGAAAGATGCTTACTGGTTTTGATAAACTAAGACATTACCCCATAGTTGCCCCTCTCCACCGTCCCATCAATTCCTCTCAATCCCTCTCTCTTTCACCCTGCCCCCACCACCAAACTGAACACAAAGAAGTGCGGAGCTGCGGCAGCAGCTTTAGTCTGATGCTAATGCACATCCTCTCCCTGCTGCATACAAATGTGTCCTGACCCAGGCTTGCTGTTGGCTTATCACTGGATCTCCATTTGCTTTCAGGGTATTGACCACAGTTTAACTTGACACTCGTGACTGCCAACCGTGTCATAATATTATTTATCGTAACCCCATTTTTAAGATTGTAAATGGGTTCTAGTATCTTCAACAGGAAACGTGTCTTGAAATAAAAGGACCAGTGATGTTGGTGTGGAGGATGATTCCATGAGAACTATTTTTGAGTGGCTGAACAAGCTAAATGTTGCTGGATCACTGGTGTGGGTGACAGAATATTAGATTCTTTTTGCCTTGCCTTAATTGGTTCAATCTTGAGCCTGTCAGTCCTGATTAGTGTGTAAGCAGTAAAGAGCCTTGGCTACTGGGAAAGGTTTTATTTTCAGAATGAAATTGTCTCCTATCTGGCATTTGCGCTGTTCATTACCCTTTCACTCGCTACCCTCACACCTCACAATAGCTTGTCTGTATATTGATCCTGGTATATAATGGCAAATCAGCAAACTGTACTTACTAGGTTAAGCTGTTGGAAATGTTATGGTCACAGTGTGTATGGTATTTAGGAGCCAGAGAAACCATATACATTTTTCTATTCATTTAAAGGGCTATAAATTCTGTTCTTGATGTCCAATGTGAGGAAGAAATCCATGTGTTTTTTCTAAGCAGTGTAGAATATTGGAAATTAACCATAGAGGAACAACGCTTAGTGTTTCCCACAGGATGAGAATTTATTTGTGGTGGTTGGCCCTCGTGTATGTGAGCTTCATCAAACAACTTGAGTCAGCTGCAAAACAGCATTACATTTAGGAACTAACGTCTGATTAAAGAGGTCATTTTTCCAATTTATATAATTGAACATAAATTCACCATTCTGGCAGTCTTTTCAATCAGTACACACTTTTAGTTGCATTTCCTCATAGAAGAAATTTTGGAAAGCATCCAATATTCCAAAAACAAAAAAAAACAATCCTTTTTGGCTAAGGGTAAAGGTTTTTTGGGGTGGGCTGCCCAAATAAATTCTATAAACTGGAAACACTGACAGCCTTTTGTTCTGATGGAAGGTTAGACTTCCCTAATTGACTCATGTCTGATTTGGTAAAAGTAATATCATTAGTGTATACTGGATAGAATTTCAGGGCTCCTGTTTCCTCTAGAAAGGAGTTGTTTGTTTTGTAATATAACAAGAAAGACATGTATTTTTCCGTCATAATTCAGAATTTGAAAGTGGCCTTTAATGTATCATAGTTCTCCCAAAACAATGAAACTACAAAACAAAAACATTCTGATAAATTGATCCAATTTGTTTACCGCAGTGATTGAGTGTGGCTGGCTTACAGTGCCTGTGGTGCAGTTAAAAGGATGATTTCAAATATTTATTTATTTTTTTTTAAAGAAAAACGACGTAAATCACATTTCTCCACTTAATGTATTCCGTTAGCAGAGGGCCATTTGGCTAAGTATTTTCTCTGTGCTGCAGAATATAGAGACAATGTGGAGACAAATCTCACAGTTTACAATTTTCTTGTTTAAAATGATTGCCCCTGCCTGATATGAACAACCTTGCATTCATAGAAAAATAAATTTGTGACTATCTCTACATCATCCCTAAACTGTCATGTCCAACATCTGTCATTGTAGCATTCAACACTTCTCACATATTCTCAAATCTCACTTGTAGAAATTATGCTTTTTACATAAACTGGAAAAAAATCAAAAAAGCAAACCCTGTATCATCTGAAATGGTCAAATGGCAAACCATATGCTCTAGGAATAAATAAGAGTTCATACTTCACACTCTTTGTAAGGCAGTTGCTGACACTTGCACTGCCCATAGCCGTTGATGATCACGAGTGCCCCTTCTTCATGGCTGGGCTCATACTCATTATAGGGTACCTGTGTAGCTAGATCTGCCATAGGCTGCCGCTGCTGGGTCCTCATCTGTCTGCGGTTCTGGATAGCCGAACAGTGGCGTATCCGGCGCAGGGTGGGAGGGCAGCACTTCCGTGAGATATACACAACGAAAATGATGAAAAAGAATGAAAATAGAAGGGCCATAGTTCCAATGATAACCCTATGAGTCATAACAGTGTTGTCCATTGCCGAGAAGTCATCCGTTACAGCTGCCTCTTTCAATGTAGTGGTAGTTGCTTCAGCAGTGCGTGGTGTTTGTGTTGTGGTTGTTGTGGTAGTGACTGTGGTAAAGCTCCCAATATCCTCTGCATAGTCCTGCGTGGGGGTCGGCTGTATAATTCCAAACAAGGGGCTTGTGAACTCTGCAGCTGTAGTAGCGTCTGTGGTTGTACTGATGGTCTGAATAACCGGCGCTGAAAAATTCTGGCAAAGCTGGAATCCATAAACGGCATCAAGTATCTCCTCACCTTGGGCATACTCAGGACTATGGCAGAGGATGGAATGTTCCCACCTACCCTTAAAGGTGCTTAGCCAAGTGGCCAGAGAGCAAATCCTTTTGGTACATTCCCAAAGGTTGCTAGACAGCCCAATGGTACCCAGAGACTGCCACATATCCATGACTTTGGGATCCAGACTGCTTAGTTTGTTGTTATCCAGCAGCAAAATCTTTAAATTTGGCAGCGTTTGAAACACATCAGGTGTCAGGACACGAATCTCATTTCCTGTGAGGTCCAGCTTCTCCAAAGTGGACCAGGTCCACTCCATGCCACATGTTAGGTTGTTGATCTTATTCCATTGCAGATATAGAAACTGGAGGGCAACAAGGCGAGGGAAATGGGCCAAGTTGATCTTTGTCAGCTGATTGTGCTCCAAGTGGAGCTCTTTAAGCTTAATGAGCCCAGCAAATCCATTTCGGGCCAGACTCCGCAGACGGTTGCTACTCAGGCCCAGATATTCCAGGCTGCGACAGTCCCAGAATGCCCGAACAGGTGTGGTGCGAAGCAAATTTGAGCGGAGGTGAAGTATTTGGAGCTTCCTTAGTCCATGAAACAGTTCTGGTTCCAATGCGGTCATCTGATTGAAGGACAGGTCCAGAATCTGGAGATTGATGAGGTGGATGAAGGTTGTGTTGGGCAACTTGGTGATACGATTGGAGCTCAGATTGAGGTCCTTAAGCTTGTAGAGCCCTTGAAAGGCATCCTCTTGTACTGTGGTAATCTGGTTGTGGTCTAGATGTAACCAGGTGAGCTGGCTGAAGCCATAGAATTGATCAGGGCTGAGCTCAGTGATGCTGTTGTGGCGTAGCGACAGCCCCAGGGCCCCCTTGTCCACACCATCTGGGGGTGCCTGTAGCCCCTGGGTGTCGCAGTAGAACTGCAGGTCCTCACAGCGGCATTTTTGAGGGCAGGTTGTGCATGATGCAGGAGGCAGCAGGCACACTAGGAGCATGCTGATCACACACAGACACAGAGCCGCTGGTGCAGGTCCCACCATTGGCCACCTTGAATGGAAACCTGGGTGGGTTCAAAGATAAGAAAATGAACTGTGGGGCGGGAAAGCTAATCTCTGCAGAGCACTTATTACTAATTCATAATGGTGATTGTGGTTTTTGTGTGTGTGCTTGTTCTCTCCCATACATACACCGGTTAAGGTATTTTACATGACAACTTTCACAGTGTATGTAAACATGATTTCTTTGAGCTTAGGTTTAATGGAGATTAATTTACATAGGCATCTAAGATGATCATTTACATCCATTAGCTTGACTTTGTTTCCACTCTGTTGCCTTTTATATATAGCTCGTTTTCTTCATATTTTGTGCTCTGTAGTTTGGGTTAAATACATATTTTCAGCTGATCACTGTCATTCATGAATTTGTCAATTTGCTATGTTTTATACATTTTTGAGCAGCTCAAATATGTCCTTTTTGAATTTTTAGTCTTTTTTAATTGAGTTTTTTTTTCTTTATTCTTTTTCATCAGTGCAGAGGTCTGTCTCAGGATTCAAATGCTAATTAAAATGTATATATTACGAACTCGCGTCAGTGAAGAAGGAAAAAATGAAGGACAGTTGCAGTAAATAGTCAAGGCTAAAGAGCTTTTAGTCCTCATCCTCCCTCGCTCTGACTCGTATTCCCTATTCATGTCCAGACCTGCCATATAAAGGGGCTAACTTACCCATTCTTTTGTGCACATCGGAGGCTGCATTCAACTGTCCTTTTCCGCAGACTCTTGGAGCAACCAGATGGAAGAAAAATCCAAAGGGAAAAAACCCTTTTGAGTGAGCACAAAAGGAATCAGCCTCTTTGGAAATAAAGCAATTCTGAGCCCACCCAAATGAAACAAAATATGAAATTCCATGTCCCAAGATGATGATTATTCCTGTTATTTTGCTTTGAGTCCTTTAAAATCCAAGCTCAAAGAAAGGGTTGAATCTTTTCCTTAATCCCACGAATCCTTGGAATATATATTTATATATATTTTTTTTTAAGTTGATCAGTTGCATCCAGAGCGACTCCGGTGAACAGACCCCCCCCTCCTCTCCTTTTTTTTTCTTTTTCTTTTTTTACCCTTTTGTTTCCCTTCCACCGCAATGATGTCAGCTCAGATGGTTAATTGAAGATCAAGTGTTCCTCTTTCATGGCTGTGGTCTTCCAACCCTAACTTGTTGATGGCAGCCAGAGATCCTGCTTCCGACGCCGGCTCAGTCTCAGCATAGCCTCTGCAGAGTTGTGAGCGGAGCCCTCGTCTGCTAGCTGAGACGCAGGGAAAGAGAAAAAAGCAGAGCAGGGAGTCAGGGATGTTATTCTGTGCTTTTTGTTGCAGCCACTCACTGCTACAGAGTGGTGGCAGCCTGGCGTCGATCATCACTACTGTTTCTCTCTCTCTTTTTCTCTCCCACACACACAAACACCCTCTCACTCTCTTGCTCAGTCACTTGCTCTCCGCCTCATACACACTGTGTGTGCACCTCAGTCTTCCTCCACCTCCCTCTTGCACCCCCCCCCCCCCCCTTTCCCTCCCACTGGCTCGTCACCATCAGAATATTGATATCTTGAACGTGTTGCGGCAGCTTTCTGTTGAAATTAACCACAGCTGTAAATCTCAGTCTTGCCTCACTGTTGTTCTGCATGCGCTATATATGAATGTATACTACAAACATAAACAGAATAACACAACAAAGCAAAAATATAGTTTGTAACATGTTGCTCTAGACAACAAACATGAGGAACGTTGAGAAAAGGTGTTCTGCATTCCCATATCTCTGAACAGGAGCCAATATGCTATAGCAATGGTAATATAGGGTGTCTGGCTTCTATTTATAATTTACATATTCTGAGTGCAGTGCTTTAATTTTTGAGCACTGGCATGTGATGTATGACCAGCTGCTCAGAAGAAAAATTAGGCTAGCTTTGAACGTGTAATAGACAAGGCCAAATACTTGCTTGAGGGTGTGAACCACAAGGTAAGATCAAAGTAACTCAAATCCTGTTAATTTTTTTTGGCATTGAGCAACTGGATTTGATTTGTGGTTTCTAAAGACTGCTGTATTTCAGCAGCATTTAGAGTGCTAAACAGAATATGATGTCTGTAATTCAGTGCATGACAAATTCAGACTTTTCCTTAATTATTTAATGGGGGTTGAGATGGGTGTGACAGTAATCGCAATGAACTAGATTTTAAGCAGCCCAGAACTAGATACAAGAGTCTTTAGTGCTCCTACCCTCTGTTATTCTTTTATTTTACTCCAGCATCTTTCACTTAAACATAACCTCAGATTTCTGGAGACCACCACACTCTACCTTGCTGTAAATTATATATTAAATTGATTAACCTTCTGTTTTATAAGGATTTTGTTGTACCTGTTCCAATGATTCTACTTACAAAGAATTCTTTCTTGTGTGCTTTGGCAGAAGACGATAGCAACATTTTATGTTTTTCATAATTCGCATTAGAATACTGAAAAGCTAAATTGCATCACAAACTCACTGAGAACTTAATAGATATTACTACAATTTTACTCCCTTATTTTATTACATAATTCTCAGGTATTAAGACAAAACATGCATCTGGCTGTGACTTTCCGGGTCACTTTACCAACATGCGGCTGTCATTCTCCACATTTATTGTGGTAGACTACATTTCCCACTGGGACTCTCCCGCAGAATGTGAGAGTTGAAAACATGGGGGAAAAAAACACTTAAATCTCAGGGGGGCTTGATGGATTTTCCCTGGATTTGATGTGCGCTAGCTTTCAATATGGAAGTCAAAATGTTTAAAAAGCATTTTCAGAAAAGTGAGAAATGTGTGAAATTATGTATGCACGTCAAATTAAGTGAACTTGCTGAACTACGAAAAAGCAGTATCATAGAACTCTGTGATCATTTAAGACTTGGGCTATACTTTCTATACCACAAGTCTGCTCTCTGTGCTATATTTGCATAGAATGTTTCCATAATCCAGTGGACTAGTGGTTTTGTAGAAAAGGGATGTTCCTAAATCTGTCCCAAAGGAGATGGATAGAAACTCACTTGAGTATCATAAAAAATGCCGCAGAGAAACTGCCTCCATAATAAGCACCTGAAGAAGTGCTTTAGAACCCTCTGGTGTGGAAATGAAATATAGGCTAGGCATGAATGAAATAGGATTGAGAGAGTAGGGGCAGAGCAGACTAAAGCCCTACCACAGCACTGCATCCAACTGGAAAAAAATCACAGGGGATTAGTGCCGTTGGAGCTCCCTGGCCCCTAACTATGTACACAACCCCCCGCCCCCCCCTCTCCCCATGGGCAAAGGGCAGTGGGGGATGGGGCAGGTCAATGCTACCACCACCCATGGTGTTATGTCGGAGTTGATTTGAGCATTATAAGGGGGGTGAAAAGCCCAGTGCCCAACTGGTTCTTTGCCTTTTCTCTGTTGCCCTTTCCTGCTCATCTAATTTTCCTCTAATTTTATTATTCTCTCCCCCTCTCTCTCTCTTTCTCGCTCTCTCTCTCTCTGTCTCTCTCCTTCCTGAAAGTTTTAGATTCTCAACTTCAGCTTGAGCAGTTTGCAGAATGTGACTGAACATCTCTCTGCTCTCAGTGGGGAGCTGTGGTTAGGGCTTTGGCTACTGCTTAGCGCTTAGCTGTGTGACTACTGCCAATAGTGTTGAAATGTTTCTGACGGTACATAATTTACACTGTTAGCCATGTTACTTTACATTATCAGTGCTACAGTCACACTGAGGATGAAGCATTTTACAGCTGTTTTTTATTATGAACATACCCCAGACCATGTTCATACTGATGTGGAGACATTTACAACAGTATGAGTGTTGAATTGTTCCTTTTTGCCTTTAATTTAACTTGTGACCCAAGTTTAGTAAATTCACTGTGATCTAGCAATCTTTTTTCTGTGAACATAACAGTGCACTGTATGGCGCAGTGCAATGACTAATTCCTCTTTCATGTCTATGTTTCAGGCTGGAAGGAAGGACAGGAGTGATGCTCTGAACACAGCCATCGACAGGATGACGAAGAAGACCAGAGACCTTCGCAGACAGGTTTGTGTCTTTCTGTATTGTTTCCCTTGTGTCTTCATCTGGGTGTGTTTTGCTCACTGAGCCATTAATGTAAATATATATACCACCAAAATATATCACCAAAACAAATACTTTTATCTCTAATACAGCTAATATAGCTGAATACCTATCCTCTGTGTCTGTGTTTCTGTCTTCTGTATAGATTGAAGTTGTACTGTGTACTCAGGTCAACAAGCTGAACTATAAGATGTCTCTGCATATGTGCAGGGGGATATACTATTTTAACAGTGTCTTTTCTTTCTTTTTTTTTTTAACTTCTTACTTCACAGCTGCGTAAAGCTGTAATGGACCATGTCTCTGACTCCTTCTTGGAGACCAATGTTCCCCTCCTGGTCCTGATTGAAGCTGCCAAGAACGGCAACGAGAAAGAAGTCAAGGAATATGCACAGGTGTTCCGTGAGCATGCCAACAAGCTGATAGAGGTAATGTAGAGTTTTGACAGCTTTTACAGTCAAAACCTGATGCAACCCAAATGCAGAACATTCATATTTTTCCTCTCCGGTCCATCTGTTATGGACAGTTTAGCTTAGCATATAGTAAACATCAGTCTTCATCCAGCTTTCCTGTTCTATCTATGTGGCTTGTGTTCTCAGAGATTCCTGATACAACTTTAGGATTACAGTGCCTCAGAAAACAGCAATCTGGGATCTTTTTTCTTCCTAATGAAAACAAAGCTGTAAACATTGAAATTATTTTCTGTGTCTGTCTCTCACTCTCTCTCATACACACACTCCATAGTAGCATTTTGTCAATTGAAGGCAAGGCTGACTCTTAATCTGATGCTGCGATGCTATTGTGAGCAGACAAACGGAACGTTGCTATGTATGGTTATAGCAACAAATACAATTTTTGAGTGAAACAACCACAATTCAAGAGTAAGTGCTACCTCTGGAAAATGTCATCTTCGCCGCAAAAGATTGATGTACAAATTTTTACAGACCAACTTCAGGTGTGTACAATAGTGATACTTACAAAGACAAATATCTTAAAAGATTCTCACTGTGGCATGTGTTTTGAATGACGGCGGTTTTTTACTCTCCAATGTTTTACACATGGCAACAAAAATGCAGATGCAAGCGTCGAGGCAAAGTGATGACCCCAGATGGGAAACAAGCTAACAGGAACATTAGCTGTCCTCATTAGTGGTATTTCCTTCAATTTTTTGAATGTCTGTGTCAGAGCATCATATGCTGACATTTGAAAGGGACTTCTCCCCACGGGCAGATAACCATGAGTGTAGCTGGATCGGTTGGTCTAGTGAGTGCAGGGCAACATAAGCATTCACTGGGGGAACCACTGAAGCATCAGAGGGAAAAGGGGACCACGTTGGGGAGTAGACCTTTAAGTCGCTCATGAAGGCCTGAGTGTCAGAAGTGGCATTAGAGCATGACATTGTTGGACTCCCCTAATGCTCCACTACTACTTCTACTTCTGATACCACTGGGCTACAGGAAGAACACAATGCGCAGCTCTGGTCAAAAATCACTCATGTTACTGGTGAGTGGCATTAAATGACAGAAACTATTTTTCCAGTTTTAAACACTGTTGGATTTGATGGATTTCCTTTCACAATGAACTTGGAAGATATTAGCATAGAAATAGGCAGTGCTGTGTAGTGTCCATCTAAGCAGAGGAGATAAATGCCTTAATAAAGATGCACAAATGACAGAAACACTAAATTAAATGTTAACTATGAAACCAGAAAAAGAGTGCTGCAAGAAAAATGACCATACAGTTATACTCCGTTAATGTAGCTGCTTTTCACTATCATGTCTTTTAGCCAGAATATTTTATGACTTGACCAATCTCCATGTATGTGAAGTGGACCTGGCTGCTAGGTATGTAATTCTTACTAAAATATTCATCAGAAAAAAGTATCTTTCATGACACATTAACTAGGAATGGTAGTCACATGTTCGAAGAGCACCTCTGAAGAGCATGAGTGCTGTGTAATAAGAATTAGCCAAATTTGAATCTTGATATCTCAATATGATAAAGCAAAACTGTTTCGCTAGCCCAGCCTCAATGGAAAAATAAGACAGAAAAAATATTTTGTCACAGTCTGATTAAGAAAATCACACTTAATAGCAGGAGTAAACATGAGTTAAATCAAGATAAGAACAGCAGGATGGACACAAGTTTACAGAGATTATAAAAATCCTTCACATAAGGCTGATAGTAACTGTGACTTGGTTAAGTACAAACCTGCTTGGTAGTTCAGTGTAGTTGTATCACAGAGCTGTAACTGATGAACCTCTACTTATCGTTTATCAGACATAGCAAGTACCGTAACCCACATTATAGTGGAAACTTTGCACTGCAAATAGTTTTTAAAATCCTGCAGAAATCTGAAATTATTTTTTATTAAATTGATCAGAAACAGGAGATGTGCCCCTGTCATGCAAATCACATATTTCAGTGTCACATTAAGGCACCTCTGAAACATGAAATAAATAAACACATTCTAATAACATCTCAAGATAATGACGATGCACACAAGAAAGGACATGAATGTGAACAACAAAATTAATCTCAAGACTTGTTTAAAATGACAGCATAGTGAATTCTAGAGGCGTAATTGCATACAAAGATGGTGCAGAGATACAAAAAGGCGCCGGTTCATTCGTGCTGCTGTAAATTGAGTTAAAGATGCGTTTGCATGACTTGAGTGTAGTGAGGATGTTATCAGTAAAACATTTTTGTCCAAGTGGTAGCGACACAAAATGCATTGTCTTTTTTATCAAATCCTGTTTCATGTTTCAGATGTAAATTTTAAAGCATACAATTTGTTCTGTAACTGACACAGTAGTACTTATCACTTGGAAACTATATTTTACTGTCTGTAATGAAATAGGCAGAGGTTGCATGTTTTAATACCTCCATTGTTGCTGAGAGCTTTTGGGAGCAGCCAATGTTGCTGACATTTTATCATTTGAGATCAGCTCTTAGCTTACCATAGTTTAGCATTAGCTTTTATCATTATCACAAGTGCACAGTCTGACATTGCTTCATTTTTCAGTATAATAAAATTGCTGTCGAACCAGCCAACAATAATGCACAGTTTGGCTAGGCAGTAGGTAAGTCACAGTAGGACTCTTGTCTTTCATATCTGACTGAAAATAGTTGACATTTCCTTGCATATACATTGTGCGATGTTAATACTGAACAGTATTGTAAGTTGCTTTGGAAAAGAGTCTGATGTAGATGAATAGAGCTGCTATATATGTGTGCAAATTCAGTAACAAGTAACATTTTGTTACTTCTCACAGGATGCAGTGAATATGCTGTAAATGCACTGTGTCCTGTATTCAGAGGTAGGAACAGCAAAGTGCCACCACTGGCTCTGCTTGTATGACATCATGAGTTGTGCAAGTGTAGGCTGCCCTAAGGCAAATGGTCCATTAGTTCACACACGATTGTTTGAAAGCGACATTATGACTGACCCATATTCATTTGTTGGCCCCTTTAAACAGCTCCCCTACCCTTGTTTTTGAAAACATCATTCTTTTGAAACGCAGTATTTATATCATTACATCAAGCTAAGTTAGAGCTTTTACTTTATGGGTTTTTTTTGTTTTACTTAGTGTCAAATCTTGCCGATGGACTTGATACAAGATATCAAACAAAATTATGTAATTTTATTTTGACACAATTCACTTAATTTCAAAATGAATTAAAGATTGTTAAGCCCTTTGCTCTTGAGAGTAGGGCCAGTTCTTCACATTGCATTCATTATCTATTCCCTTTACTAATGTTATTAGGCTGTGTTAAAATGTAATAAAATCTAAAAGGAAAATATGACAACAAATATTCATATTTATAAATTTGCTGCCAAATCCATTGGTTTAGTGTTTTTCCTCACCTTAGTAGCCCTTTTCTAAGCTGAAACTCATCATCTTAAGAGCAGGGGGAAGGATGGACTGAGCTCAGTGTTGTTGCCTCAAGGCAATGTCCTCAAAAGTTCTAGGGTGCTGAGGACGATGTGGAGATTTTAGCGCTGAGTGAGCAGAGGAATAATGCAGCCTAGAAAAACAGCATCAGTAATGCTCTCCTCAGATGCTGTGAAATTATTTGGATTCTCTTATAACAAAAAGCAAGTGTCTGTTTATCCTAATGAGAAGATGAAAGAATGGATGGAATGGAGAAATGGGAATCAGTTCAAGTTTTGAGGCTCTCAACCTGGCAAGGAGATGGAAGTGACATCAGGGGTTAGTTTATATTATCAGGACGAGTTGATATTTGGATGCATTTTCTGTTTTTGCTTTTGGGCTTTAGATTGAAAAGCCACCGTAATGCATAGAGACTTTCAGCATGACAAGTTGAGATGCAGAGATGCTTCCATTGAGGTTTGACCTGTGATCCTGTGTACCCTCGGGAAATAGTGGGATCAGCTGTGGAAATTGCTGGAATTTACTGGGGGAACCCTACTCTGGATTTTTGTGCTTTTGTTGAAATTACACTGTGATGAAATCTTGTTTGTCATACATTTTAACACAGAATTTTACCCAAGTGTAATATGTTTTTAGATATTGATCACCAACGAAATGTTTTATTAAAGAAATTAGGTCAAGCTAAATGCCTGCCAATAGAGATGCAACGATTGCAATTTTCTTGGCTGATTCCGATTTTTTTTTTTTTTTTTTTTTTTTTTTTTAAGTCTGACCTGCTGATTTTGATTTTCTTTCTTTCTAAGAATTGAATAAGAACGAAAGATTTTGTTTTTCTTTATACATTTTCTTTCTTTCCAGAACTATAATTGACAGCATATACAAACGCTTTTGTAACTTTTCTTTAATGGAAAATTGAAACTAAATTGTAGGTTCATATAAAACATTAACTATTTAAAAATCTTTAGCTGCTTTGCCTTTGCTAGCTTCTTGAAATTGGGGCATGTCACCGCGGTTATGTTTTTTTTTTTTAAATGTCGGATTAAGTTAGTTGTTCCAAATGTTTTCAAGGTTGTTCATCCACGACTTAATTTGGACTTTGTGTCTTCTTCACTCACGCTGAAGAACTTCCACACCAACGACATGTTGTGTGGGTGTGACGTTACTGTCTGTTCTGTTGTGTGTGTGACGTGAACCATCGTGCGGCAAGTGTGTAAATTTGACCGGCAAAAAATCGGATATATGAGACTGATCAACTGGTCACTGGTCATGGCCAATCAGCTGAAAACCGTCCGGTTTCAATCAGTGGTCAATCGATCGATGCGTCTCTGTCTGCCAGTTTATTAGTATGACTTGCCTTTTATCAGGTCTCTAATCCTTTTATTAAGAGAATTACGGCTACACATTTTTAGCTGAGATTTTATTTAGTACAACGATGACATTGCATATTTAGCTTCCAAAAGACTTTCTCCTCCTCCCTGCTCTCCTCCTGTACTCTCTCCTGTCCTGACAACCAAGGGGAAATATTTACAATCTGGTGTCTGCCCCTGTTTGGCAATACTGTCTTCAGCCTTCTGCCTGCATTTTATTACGCATTTAAAAGTTGGTTCCTTAAGACGGATACAAATTATTTAGCAAGAGATTTGAGGCACAGTGTGATTCACTGAACCTGCTGTTGGTGCATAATGCTGGAATAATGACACAGTGGTGGCACACATTTCTGATCACAACAAGCTGTTTGTCATCTCATCTCTTAAAATCAACACAAAATTCATCAAGTTATACATAGACTGACACAAATAATGTTTCTTATCTGCCAGGATGCAGTAAAAGGTAGTTAAAGAGATGGGATTGTAAACCCTGTGCACCATGATAAAGCCATAAGGATAAAGGTTGGAAAGGATTGTTCCTCCTTTGTGCATCTGCCAGGTAGCATAATTAAATTACTGGTTCTGACTCGTTTCAAATGATTTAACATGTTCATTGTCGTCGTCTTAAATACAGATTCTTGATTACAAAGATTGTGTTTCATGTTTATAAGGTTGTCCTTTTGCAGGATGTTTAAGATTGAAGTGCACCCTAACATGAAATGTTTTTTCAAAGATTATTAATATTATAGAGGCGAGAATAGTTTTGTATAACATTGCAGCCTGATGAAGCAGTGTTTTTTTTTTTTCTTTTTTCTGTGGAAAGAGAGACTTTAAAACAAGTGTATTTTGGCAAGCATCTGCATGAATTTGACTCTTCTGACACTTTGAATGGTACTATGGTACCACATGGCAAGTGGAATCAAGGCTTCCTCCAGTACCTTTACGCTGGAATGACTACTTTCCCAGTGATATAACAGTGAGAGTAAGAGAAAGCTTGTGTTAAAGATCATGAAAGTAAAAACACAGGTTTCTCCATAAAATGCCTTTTTTTTCTCTTTACGTAACCACTCTCTCACCCCTCTTCCCAGGTTACTGAATGTTCTCCCTGTGGTCCCCGCATGTGTTTGCATAGTGATGTAGGATGTGTTTATATCAATGTTTCATTGCATCACCGGTGCAGTGGAATAAGTGCTTCTCATCAGCAGAATTGCTCAGGAGTTTTGAGATGGGGTTGCATATCTTCTTGTAGGATTGAGACGAAGAGGATCTTTCATTCACGGATGCATTCCACCACCAGTGCATTTAATGGAAAATTAATCTTTTTTTTTTACAGCCTGTGTGTTATTTTTATACATTTCTTCCCACATTCCCACACATTTATAATATCATTGTATCTTCCAGCTTAATTACTGAGCTCTGGTGATGTTGATATAACCCTGTAGAGTCCAGCAAGGCAAGAAACTGGAGCAATCAAAGATCACACATGTTGTAAACATCTGTTTTCCCTTTCTTACTTGGAAAGAGAAAAAAGAAAATTAATGCAAATGTTAAAATTATTTTCCAAGCTGTTGTTTATAGACGTTTATTTGGTTTTGAAAAGCTCCTGCTATTTGGTTTTGAAAAGTATCTGCATGACCCAGATCTCTGCAATTAAATTGGTGAGTAAAATTAACTGATTGGTGGCTGAAACTACAAAAATAGAGACCCAGGTTGTGAAAAAAAAAAACCTTCAGTCCCTGTTTCTGCTCCAGTGCAATCAAGAGTTGGTTTAGCCTTTGTAAATTGATTACGTTTCAGCACATTTTCTGTCCATTGGATAATCCCACTTTGGCACAGTTCCTCACATCCCAGGCATTCTGTTTCAGCATTGTTGCCAGCACATACCAAACAACAAATGGGAATCTTCAAAGTCTCTGACCTAAATTTTTGTGAATATGAGTAGATGCATAATGTTACTCTGGAAGATGCAGAAAATATTTAGAAATAATTGCGGGGAGCTTGATTTGTTGGTCAATACAAGTAAATATACTCACAAACCATAAATGTTGGCAGCAGCAAGCAAGACTTGCTTAGCTCAGCACTCCAGTTCTCGCTCGGCTGCTCGGTTTTTGAAAGTGTCAGGAATATTTGCCTCTCTGATTCCAGGAGCGTAATGGCAGCCTCGTGATTTAGTCTTTGAGAATAACCACGTCCTTGAACTAAAAGCTACAACTTTCATTTGCATTTTAAGATTTTTTTTTTGTATTTTTTTGGAAAATCAATACAAAACTTAGCTTTTGTTTTCCCTCCTACTTCTCATATTTCCCATCTGTGCCATTGTATTGTATCATTTTTTCAGCTTTATAAATTAATCCTCAGCAGTCGGTTTGTATTCCACAGAGATTTGTAGTATTGCAGATCTGCTCTATTTCTGAGAGAGAAGAATCTCTAAACCAGGCTACCATAATGAACTTTATCTAATTTAAGTTTAATTATGTATATATGTATGTATTGCTCTTTCTCTTTTCTCTAAAAATAAATCTTTGTGTCTGAATCGCTGTCTGTGTCTAAAAGTAGTTTTGTGTGCATTTTCCCTTTAGGTGGCCAACCTGGCATGCTCCATCTCCAACAACGAGGAGGGAGTGAAGCTCGTCCGGATGGCAGCATCTCAACTGGAAACTCTTTGCCCCCAGGTACCTGTCTCTTTTGCCCCCGATTTCCAGCCAGCTCATTGAGTGTGTACCTCTTTGAGAGTCTGCCACATTGTCTTTTAATACTACTGCTAAGAGTGGCCAAAAAAGGCTAGGCCATTATTATAAGCTTTAATTAAAATAGGAGCTATTCTGTGTTTTTTTTTTTTTTTTTTTTTTTTCTCCATATGACAATTTTGATATACAGCTTTTGTCAATCTTTCAGCCCGACTGACCTGGAATTAAATATTTTATAACCAGATTAGGACAATATTTAATTTTTTGCAGCTTTCATTTACAAATCTTAATTGGGTTACCAAATCAAGGTCGAGGTCAGAATGTGAGCGTAAAGCAACTAATAGACCTGGATTACAATGATTTGCATACTCTGCAATTTATTTCCATATCTGTGCCAACTGGACAAAGAAATGTGTGTGGTAGTTGTCTTTCTTCCCACAATGTATTAATTAAAATAATAATATATGGAAAATAGTCACAAACATGCCACACAAAAAGTGGCTTAGCTAGTGGTGTTAAGAGGAAAAACAAACAATCAGTTGAAGTTGCCAGTGCAGGCACATGAACAAACACAGAATTTTGTGTTTGTTGGAACATAAACCTTACTGAAGGGTAACACTACCTGGAATTCAATTCCAGGTCTCTGTGGTGCTAAGTTAGAAATTCACCCCCGTGAAACCTGTGGACCCCCTCCTGTGTCAAGTTCTGAACACAAGAGGAATCAGAAACTTGACAGAGAATATCTTCCTCTCTCTATCTTTATTTTTATACATATATAAATATACGTAAGAAATGGTGCATGTCACAGAGTCACAGGGCTCTGCTTGCCCTGCATGTTTTATTAAACTGTGAAATACCTTTGATTAAAACAAATGAAAAAGAATAACTTTTAATCCAGAAGTTTGTGGGTATGTTGAATCCAGCCAATAACTACCTTAAGACACAGTTAGATGAACAACCTTTAATTAACCCTGTCTCCAACAAAGCTCTGACTGGAAAAATATCCAAGTAGAAAGACTGCAGTTATTTTCTTAATCAGATAATTTGCCATGATTATTTTGTAGTGTGCATGTGAGTGTATTGACTGACTGTGCGCCCCCCCTACCTCACCCCTCCAACCTGTGCTGGACTCTCTGAAATCTACTGGGTCTGTAATTGCCAGTCCCCCTCCCCCGCTTTCAAAACTATCAGCCATCTGTGTACAAAAACCCGCAGTTCCTAATTTAACTGTTTAGATACAAAATTTGTTAGTTCATATCAAAACAGCAAATTGTTTGGTCCAACTGTGTGATTTTAATTTCACACATGATATAGTGGAAAGAGCAGACAATTCAGGTAGAGTCGAGGGGGAAAAAAAACCTTTACCATGCTAACTACTAGTCCCTCATCTGCACCTCTGAGCCTTGTCAGCTCTCTCCACTGTGCTGCCATTGCTCTTTTTAATCTCATCTAATGACTCCCATTCATCCTGAGCTTTGATATCCACAGATGTTTCTTCCCCCAAAACAGGCAGCTATTAGTTTTATTTCATTCAATCCTTCAAAACACTCTGTGTCTATAATCACTCCCAGGAATGAATTGGCTTCATGCTGCAGTCCCAACATTGGGGTGGGAGAGCGGGGGGCTTCGTGCAATCAACCCACAGTATGCTAATGTTGTGGCTGAGGGCTATGCCGTAATGGAGCTTTAATGGCTGTAATTGGGTGATTACAGGTGATTAATGCAGCGTTAGCCCTTGCTGCCAAGCCCAACAGTAAGGTGGCCCAGGACAATATGGATTTGTTCAAGGAGCAGTGGGAGAAGCAGGTCCGCGTCCTCACTGATGCCGTTGATGACATAACATCCATTGATGACTTCCTCTGTGTGTCTGGTGAGTGGTAATTATTTGCATGAATAGATATGTTATTCATCTGTATTTGTTCAGGCTTTGATGGCTGATTAAATGTAAAAGAAAAGGGTAAGAAAGAAAGAAAAGAAGTGAAAACAGACACTTCACTGTGTATAGACTGAATCACTGTGACGTCATGCTAACAACAACAGTCACTTCCAGGTAGACAACTGGCAGTTTAACTGAATTGCAGACATATGTGAAATTGGCAAACTTGTTTATTTCTGTTGTCGTTTTCAGCCGTAACTGTAACGTTTAAAGATGTATAGTTAAACACAGTGATCCGACCTATCTGAAGTTTCTGCTGTGCTGTCTTTGTTAAACCAAATCTACTCAACAGTGACATCTCACCACCGGTCGGACTAACTGGTGGCTGCATTACCACTGCTTTACTCATTCATACTTACTTATGCTTACTTTTAATTACTTTTACAACTTACTGTTTATACTTACTTATACTTATATACATTTGCTTCTTTGTTTACTTCTTTATTTGATTAAACTGTCATTTATTTTTGATCAGCACCATTTAAATTATATGTACGTGATGCAGGGTTGTTGTAAACAAACATTGAGATTGGTTCTATCGTTAGCCAGCTCATTTAGTCTCCTTTTAGATGGATTCTTAAGAGGAGGTAAAATAGCTGTAAAGGAGCTGAGGTATTAGTCTTCTCTGATGAGAGCCATGCGTACCAAGAGTGATTGAACTGAACAGAGGAAAGCACTGAAGCATCAGCAGAACTACAGCTGAAATTGACATCCTGTCACGTGTGTTAAAGCGCACAAATGGTTTGTCAGGCATACCCTTAAAGAGTTCTCATTAAGCATTAAGCAGAGTGACTTCTCTCACCTCCAGCCAAGGGCAGACTGTAATTTACACAGTGGACATTTGCATTTTACAGGCTCTCCATTAATAAGCAGTCTGAGAATTTGTCTTCAGCCCTCCCCATCCTATCTTTGTGCCTCCCAGTAGCCCTCTTAATTTCAAGGCTATGCAAACAGCGTGAAGGCTGGGGATTTCCTCATTTATACTGGTACAAACATGTGCCATCTTTGGTTAAAGTATGTCTCAGTTTAAAAAAATGAACATATTTCCACACTAACTTCTAACCTTTGTATCCAGGCAGGCTCATGGCATGTTTGCAACAAGGTGGTTGACTAACAAAACATATAAACAACTAACTGCATCATTGTTTTATGTCCCCAGAGAACCACATCCTAGAAGATGTGAACAAGTGTGTCATCGCTCTGCAGGAGAAAGATGTGGATGGTTTGGATCGCACTGCTGGGGCTATTCGAGGCCGTGCTGCCCGAGTTGTCCACGTGGTCACTTCTGAAATGGACAATTATGAACCTGGAGTCTATACCGAGAAAGTCTTGGAGGCCACCAAGCTCCTCACTAACACAGGTATGACACAAACATTATGTAATGAAACTTGCACTTATGTGCAAGTGATTTGAATTTATAAAGTATTCAGTGTTCACTTAAACAAGATTATGGATACAGTCAAAGTGGAGAGGCCATATCCAGATGTGTTCACTCATGTTCTTACTCAGGCGTCTACTCTTAAAGGGTTGTTTGAACATCTTAACTTAGCACATCGTTTCAAGTTTGAATGGTAGTGACATTTAAAAAAGCAAACATGTTTAAAGATACACCGAAATATGATGGAAAATGCAATTTTTTGAAAATCAGAGACTGTTTTCAGCCACTTCCTCAACACCCAGTATACATTGTGAATGCAAGATTGTGAGATCCAACCACTTCTGACACAACTGATGCTACTAATCTGCACAGAAGGCACTGTTCACTTGTTGGATACCCCTGAATATCTTAACCCAAGTTATGTCATAGAAGTTGTTTTTGTTCATATACTGTCATATATCATTATCAGCCAGTATGCGTAAGCTGTGTTAGCCTCTATCTCAAGCAAGCTAACAAGATGGCAGACTGCTTTGTCGGTTGTCAGACCTGGAAATGGCTTGGCCCTCTTAAAGCTGGGCCCATCAGAAATAAGGAATCGCTGGCTGTAGTTCAAGCAGGAATCTCTCCTGTGGTTTAGAGAGGTGGTGAGCTCTGGAGACATAAACTGTCGAGAGAATTTTTGTCAGACTTTCCCTCGTCCCCTCCACAGTAAAGTGAAGGGATTTAGGTGTAAACTCAGACTCGACCTTTAATTGTAGACTTATGCTCTGACATGCACTGTCATCTGTCTGACCAGTGTAAGTGCATTAAATCAGGTAAGGTGGTGAAATTGGAGCATAGTTTCAGAGACTTGCAGGTCATTTAAATAATGTGGATTTTATCAGTCAGTCTTATCTCACTGGTTTTAATGCTTTCTGACTCAAAGACAAAACATGTTTTTTTTTCCTTTTACCTGCCATGAATAACAAAAAATAGACATTGTATGCAAATGTCTGTGTATATATTGGGCATTTATTAAACATCCTAGTAGCAAAAATCAAATTACACCAACAAATCCAAAGCATGACCATATTTCACAACACAGTATCAAAATAAAAACAGCAATTGTGGTCTTAAGTGGCTGACAAAAAATAAAATATTGAACAGTGAAAAAAAATCTCTAGTCTCTAGATCAGTGCCAGTTTACAAAACCTTATGCATATGTAATCTCATCATGTTCTTTTAATATCGTGATGCATCTGGTAGTAGGATTCTGTCACATTCTGTCACTGAGAAAAAAAGATAAGACTAATGTTTGCAGCACTACAGTTGATTAGTTGTACATTTGAGATGGATAAAATGGATGTTGTCTTTTTAATATAAAGGTTCACAGTGTCACAGGGTTTTTATATTTCCTTTTAACATAATTTTCATACAGAAGCCTGCAGGTTTTAAACTGTCTCTAAGCACAAACCAAATCCTCTTTTTTTTGCTTCTCTGTGCCTTCACATCTGCATCCTGACTTCCATGTCTCTCCCATGAAGGCCCAGCTGAATTCTAAATACTGAATTTCAAATACTATTAATGCAGATGTGCTTGAGAGCCCTCTGGAGCTGTTATTATATTGTCAATGGGGCAAAATACATGCCCGCTGGGGCAGCTTTGCAAAACCTTCTATTGGAAAACTCTGTCATGCTAAATCTGGGATCTATTCCCTCAAGCGTTTTGTTCCCTATTTCTCAAAGACGACAGCGAGTAAGTAAACCAACAGCACAGAATTTAATCTGTCAAAGGTTAATTTAATCACCACACTTTTTAATAAATTATTCAGAGGCTACTGTTTTCACAGGCATAGAAAGAAGTACCCTTTGATAACTTGTAATCTCTGGTAATGTCATAGATGTGGAATAGAAAAGAAGCTGGGCTGAGGCACACTGCTGTGGTAAAATCTGCTTTCACAAACCCATGGACTCTTGTGTGTCGGAGGTGGTGGGTGGGCAGTGTGTTTATGCAATTAGTCATTCTGTCAATGTCGAGATTTTTTTTTTTTTTTTTAATTATTCATGTGGTATAACATTTCATGCCTTACTCAAGGTATATAAACGAGCTTTTGCTGTCTGTTCTTTTACACTGTGGTTACTCTGGAAATGTTCCTACCTTCACTGTGTTTTTTGGAGTGAATCTTCTTTGATATTGTTTTTCCCACCTTCATCTCACCCTCCTTCAGTCATGCCACGGTTCACAGAACAAGTAGAGTCTGCAGTGGAGGCCTTGAGCGCAAACCCCTCGCAACCTGTGGATGAAAACGAGTTCATCGATGCTTCCCGTCTGGTATATGATGGCATTCGCGACATTCGCAAGGCTGTCCTCATGATCAGAGTAAGTCATACTGGTTTTTTTTCCCCCTCCACTAATACAACAGAAGACTTGATTTTCTGCCATGAGCTTAAAATCCATATTTTTTTATTTTAAATGACAGTATAATCCCTTCCTTATTCTGTGTTAAACCTGAACTGTGGGAGTTACATTTTCTCTCTAGAGCTTGGACACAGTCCTAACTGTCAGGAGTAATGCTCCTTCACTTCAGGATTTGTTTTCATGTGTATAGAAAGGTTTACCTTCAGCATGACTTGCCTTTGATCACATTAAGAAGCTGTAACTCCATGAAAGCCACACAAACCCAGTGTAAAGGTTAAAATGAATTATCCGAGGATGGCATTAATTTGATGCAGTTTCTTTTAAAAAATGTCAACAGAAGTCATCTAATCCCCCAACATTGTGTCGTTGGTTATTGTAGTGTGTGTGTGTGTGTGTGTGTGTGTGTATGTGTGTATGTGTATGTGTGCATAAATAAATAAAATATGGCCATTGGTCTCTGCACCAGATGTTATTTTTAATGGTACGTGAGAAACAGTATATGCGTGTGGTCTTAGAAGCCAATGATTAGCTTGTCTCAGGCAAGAGCCGACCTAATTGACCAGACTTGCTATCTAGCCTTAGTTGTCTGTGGGTTAATGGCCTTTGCTTGAGTACAACAACTATAACTGAGACAGATGGTAGTTGGGTACCATTGAAGCGTTACCTAATTGACTGACAATGAGCTGACAACAAATCCCACTGCAGCTGTAAAGAGAAATGAATCGTTCTTAAGGCTTTATAATATAACTAGTTTAACTACTTAAAAATGCCAAATTTGATTTCTCATATATTAAGAATTAAGTTGATTTGTTTAAACTGGTCCTCATGTGTAACAGCTTAATTATGTATTTACTATGTGGAGTTACAATGTGCTGGTTGGTTGTATTATGCCATCTCCCATTATTTTCAACACTTTAATCTTTTGAATTGTAATTATTAGTCCTGACAGCACATTTTGTGTTGACAGTGGTGCTCCAAACCCTGCTTGGGCTCCTATTAAAAATGCCGCTTAGACATAGACAAAAACCAAATGAGAGAGCAACCATTATGCAGTATTTGCATTATAATAAGCAACTGATTTAAGATGGAAGTTTTAATTAGCATTCTTTAGTTGGACTGCGAGCCAGAGAGCTACATTCGGTCTCCCTCTGCCCCAGCTCCACTCTTGTTATCTAGATTGATTAAGCTGTTAACACCGGGCCTGTGGGGCAGGCTGAACGCTACCAGGTGGGTGGTTGTGTGTTGGTGTGCATGCATGTTAAAAATATCAGAGGATTTATTAAAAAAATGTTGCTTACTTATAATTAATCCATCAGATACATTCTGCCATTGGCTGAAAGCAGGAGATAGTGATGTGACTCAACTTCATCCATTATCTGAAAAAACAGTATGTAGCTCCCCATGAGCTTGCCAGGATTTTTTGATCAGGTGTGAGAAGTAATCACCGCTGGTTTTATAGTAATTATTCAGCAGGAAATGGCTCAGCTGCTTAGTCGGGTGGAATTTTCAGTAGCATCTACACAGCCGTCTCCTTAAACTCACTCTAATTGGTGTTGTTTGTAATGGGATTAGACAAGTGTATCAAAAACATTCATTTCTATCTCAAAGAACCCTTTGCTTGGCTAAACTGTCCTTCAATGGTACAGTTTACACATGAAACCATGTATGTTTAACTCTGAGTCTATAGAAATACGAAACATTCCGAATCCACTTTGTTGAGAGCACTATGATGCAACTTCTCGAGGGCATTTCCACTCACACACTGTCTCTAGCCATCTTTCTGTCAACCCTCACATGCATGTGCCGCACAGTGACCTACTCGTAAATCAGAACAGACAAGTGTGTGGTTGGGGCTACTCAAGATAGACAAGTCTTTAACCTCTGTAAGTGGTGCACAGGCAGCCTATGTTGGACGTCCCTTGGATATTTGACAGGTGGACAGGACCTTCTCCTCACCTACAGCGACATCAGACAATACGCCTCGCAGACATCAAACTGTCTCAAACTCGCGGAGCTGCTGACAGCGACATACAGGGGGGCAGCTGTTGCTACCTTATGATTTTTGCTGTGCATCACGGCCCAAGGTGATTTTGCCTGCTCTTAAAAAAAAAAAAATTATGCGCTACTTACGGAGGCTGTGAGCCGAATGTCACAAAAAGAATATCAATAGGAGATTTCACTGTTTGACTGCACTGTATATATCTATAGCAACAGACAACAATACCAGATAGAACTCCTTTCTAGCGTCGTCACGATAGAGACAGAGTACAACATATCACACTCTGAAAAGTATGCCCACCGGAGGGGGAAACTTTCAGCGCCATAATATACAAGCAAGGGCTCAAACGCTAACAAAATGCCTGTAGCTAGCTAAAAACATTAGATTTCAGCATGTCAAAGGATTATTGTAACACCTTGTGTCTACCAGAGAGGAAAAGGCACTTTATAGCATATGCTGAAACATGTTGCATTAAGATGTAATACATGAATGCAAGGGCTGATATCACGTCTACAGTAGAGACAGTACAACTATATAGAAAACCCCACTATGTAACAGACTGGCATGACATTTTTCACAGCTCATATGGTGAGTACAGTTTCTAAACATAGGCGGGGAAATTACATGCACAGATATGCAGTCATTTCCCATTCAGACTCTTTTTACAGTTAACATTTCAGCTGAATGCAGGTTAGCTATTCTGTTATTTTAAGGTCTATTACAAACACTGCATACCTTTCAATTAAACAGCTGTTCTGTTTTTACTTTCAACCTGCATGTTCTCTGTGACTAGCAGCGTGTCCAGGTATATGTGTCAATTTTACGGAGGTTTTTGAGCTGCGGGCTGTCCGTGCAGCTCAGGTCGGATCTGTCTCTTCCACCACACAGCACACAGCTCTGTAACGTTATCCACTTTTATCTTCTTAAAGGCTCAGTTTTGTGGTTCGGCAGCTTATAAAAACTTGTATCTGGGTACTTTACCCTGCTGGTAGTGCATCCCACTGCACAGCAGCTTATAGGCATTTTTCTGTTGTTTGCTAGCAGACAGAAGTGACAAGGAGGCACCTTCACTTAATACAAAGTCAATGGAGAGCGATGAATTGTTTTCCCCTCCGTGGTGAGCGGGACTTAATTGCGCTCTGTCTCTGTACTGTAATTTCAGCTCTCCCCTGTCGTCTCCTAACTGGCACTTCAGATACCATCTGGTCATGTATGCCTCATAGAGGTGAAACTGAATGTTTCAGCCACTCACAGTGGAGATACTGGACATTACAAAATTAAATATTGATTCATTTGTTTTGCCACCGTCTGAAAAATGGAATGAAGATCTCACTTACTCTGATAAAAGCCCTTTATTATCAAACTACAGGCTACTCTTGTCACTTTTCTACAGTAGTTTCCCATTGGGTGCCCACCATGAGCTATCGTTTCTGAGCCTCCCACATTCACAGGTTATCTGTTGCACAGGCCACAGCAGGTGATATCTCTGCCCCACTGAACAGCATTGTCTGGGTTGAAAGAGATGCCTATGAGTCACTACAGCTTTGTATCTGAAACCATACCCCTTATTCCCTGGAGAACAAGAGCATCTCTACATTCCATAAAGCAGAGTAAGGTTGTTCAGAGACCTTCAGCTATTTTTAGATGTGAAGGCTCCAAATCCATTACAGAAGGGAGGTATTGAGACAGCTGGATAAGCATGAGTAGCGGCACAGGCGTGATAATGCACCTTTATCTGTCCACATCATCTTCCTTGTGTCCGTATCACCACCAGATACATTTTCCTGTCAGGCAGTATTGTATTTTGCCGTAAGCATGACCTGTTGAGATAGAAATTCTTTTGAATATTAATATTTATGGAAAAACATTTGCTCATGGCTTGTTTTGCATTCAAAGCTAGGGAAGAGGTGAAGGATCACAGATGAAGTAGCAACACTCTAGAAGAGTACAACTCATGTCTCACCCTCCTTTCTACAGATAGCGGCGACAGATGGGACTCAGAAGCGTTTTGCTCCCAATATGTTTCATACCAGCTCGTACCTTCATTTTCCCTCTCAAAATGCGCAGGCAGCATATTACACTTGATTTACAAATTCATTTAGCGTTTACAGTTTCTTTTACCAAGCTACAGGGAAGAAGACATTTATCTGAGGCTGTCCTGGCTGGCAGCACCAAGGCATTTCTCATAGATAGTAAGCAGGTTGGTTATTTAATAGGGCTCAAAAGGCTGTTGTATGCCAATATTATTTTATATTCTCCGCTCACAACAGATTGTTCTTACCTTATTTTTCTTTTATACTCAATGAATACTCTTGTTTCTCCTCCTCACCTTGTACATTTTTCCCATTACAGACTCCGGAAGAGTTGGACGACTCTGACTTTGAGACCGAGGACTTCGATGTTCGCAGCAGGACCAGCGTGCAAACGGAGGATGACCAGCTTATTGCCGGCCAGAGTGCTCGGGTGAGTGTTACTTTTCTACTTGTAGTATTAACAGACATTCCCTAGTCTGCTCCCTAAACAGCACATACCCTGTTAATGGTCTGAAATCTTCAGTTATCACATGGCATCAATTATACTTTGTGAGAAATGAGGAACAGTATGAGAAAAAAACACATACACGCATTAAAAATACGCACATTTATGTTTTTGGTATTTCCATTTAGCAGAAAGTGTTCAGTAGAGCCCCACTGAACAGAGACGTACTTGAAGAAGGTTAAATATTGACTTGCATGCTTTAGTTATATGCTTAAGTTATTAAGTTGAATATTGCTGTCCAACTTGTGTCAATTATGTGTTAATTCTCATGTGGCATGTTTGACAAAGCATTAGAGAAAAAACTACACTCACTTTCCTGGTACAATGAAATACTTTTGTTTTTTTTTCTTTTTAGAATTTTTTCAAATTATCCGTTATCAGTGCCAGCTAGTTTTCAAATGCCATGTGTGAACCCTTGAATTTGTGCTGGTGGTTGATTCATTGAATGTGCAGGTCAGACTTTTCAAGCACTCTGCTGGCTACCAGAAAAGACTCTCATCAGATAATAAGTCTGCTTTTGTTTGCACTCCTCATGGCAGGGGTGAAATGAAGTGTGAATCCAAGCTGTTTTGAGCCTGGATTGCTGCTCTTTCTGTTGTTTTGTCTTGTGCAGTGATGCTACAGTGAAGTGGATAGGCCAGTATTGTCATTGTGTGTATGTCAGTGTTTGCCTTCTTACAAAATAGCTTTTTTTTCCATTTTAAGATCACACTTTAACTTTAGAGGCTAACTGCTTTAATGTCTTAAAAAAGAAAGAGTGATAAATTAATCTCAAAAATCCCTAATGGCGCATCAGTACATTTCCATGCTGTTTGTTTTGATCACTGAAGATTATCTGACTGTTTTGTCTGATAGGCGCTTTCCATCTTTGCACTGCCCTGAAGAGCCTTACTGAAGCTTAGGTGACTCTGGAGAGAGTCCTATTTACCAGTAATGGAATGAACGCTCTTGCGATGATATTCGATTTCCTGCTCTTAAGTGTCTATCCACTTCGGCCTCACAAGCTCATTCATTAAATGTTTGATTGCCTGTTTGGAAGTTGCCCTTTAACATCCACCCCAAGAGGATGTATAGGAATGATGCTAAACACATTTGCACATGGTAAACAGTAAATGGACTGCATTTATATAGCACTTTCCTAGTCTTCCATCCACTCAAAGCGCTTTCCAATACATGCCAACATTCACCCATTCACACACACATTCATACACTGATGGATGAGGCTGCCATGCAAGGCGCCAACCTGCTCATCAGGAGGAGTTCCTAATGCTCATTCACACACACTCACACCGATGGCACAGCCTTCGGGAGCAATGTGGGGTTCAGTATCTTGCCCAAGGACACTTCAACTGGAGGAGCCAGGGATCGAACCGCCGATCTTCCGATTAGTGGACGACCTGCTGTAGAGCAGGTCATGATATGATATTAAGTACTGCTAAACAAATGCCCTTATATTGATCTTCTTCAGTGGCCAGAGGCACTGAGTTGAGTAAATATATATTACATACACATAATATTACTTCATGGCTGGCAGCCCTGTTTTGAACCCAGTTTTTGTGGTTAAAAAAAACAAACTAAAACTAAACTATTTTTACAGTCCCCACTTACCCAGAGCCAATCAGAGAAATGTACATCTTAAAGCACTGACAATTCATGCAGCAATTTTTCAATCTGAAGACTTCATTCCAACATGCCTTTTAAGCATCTAGATGATTAAAATTCAGCACTAAGAGTTAAAAAAAACAATTGACTGTCCTAATAAAAAATGGAAGTGCATGTAAAAAATGTTAGAATGCACAGAAGAAGTTACAGGAGGAACAGTGTAGTCTGCGGTACTCCCTCAGTGGTTCTCTGCTGTAATCTCGCACAACACCATGCTCTTGCCTGGCAAGAAAACTTGTGTGCATCCATGGAAACCATAGGGGATGATGTAAAACAAAATGCCCCGGAGACACAGAAATGGCCTCAGCAACAGTGTGTTGAGGTCTAGTGTGCTAACCCTGTATGCTTTCCATAATTCCTCCTTTAGGCTATCATGGCCCAGTTGCCCCAGGAGCAGAAGGCGAAGATTGCAGAACAGGTGGCCAGCTTCCAGGAGGAGAAGAGCAAGCTGGATGCTGAGGTGTCCAAGTGGGATGACAGCGGCAATGACATCATTGTGTTGGCTAAGCAGATGTGTATGATCATGATGGAGATGACAGACTTCACCAGGTGAGTTTGGACAAACAGCTTGGCCCCGAGCCATTTTCTCTACTAGCAAATGGTCTGTTTTTTAATTGTAGATAGGAGAGAATGGCTGAGTAAATGATTTGTGGCACAATCTAAATAATTCCTTTGATCGATGATCAGTCTATCTACTAAAGGAAGGAATCTCTGTCTGTGTATTTGTATGTCTTTATATCCTTTGTGTATCTCTTGAACCAATCATCCGATTGACTCCACACTTGGCAGGTGCATTGCTGGGGAACAAAGTGAGTCAAATTTGGTGCAATTTGAACGCGACACGTTCAATATTAATAAACTTAAAATAAACCAGCAATGAATGAGTCATTTCGCTCTGTGCAGGGGCAGGGCGGAGCTTCAGGGCTCTGCCAACTCGAGCGTGTCAGATAGACCAGAGTTGAGGCGTGAAACGATTCATAGAAAAGTATTCTAAAAGGAGAAAACTAGACAGTGAAAACAGAGCTTTTAATCAAGAATGGACACTCCTACCCCATGTCTAGACAGAAAGTATAGTGTAAGCAGCTTGTTTAGCAGATCAGCAACAGCGTGTGACTAGACAGAAGGCGTTCAGGTACATTGTTGAGCGTAGGTCACCCACGTTTTAGAAGCGCTCAGAGCCCAGTACACAATGACTGTAGTTAATGTGCATAAAACAGAGCAAATACTTCCATGGGCAGTTCAATTTTGTGAAGCACCACTACAGACAAAGCAAACGTCTTTTGGGCAAACATAGCATGAGCAGCATGTTTAGCACATCAGCAGCAGCAGCAGTGCATGAACTGTTGTGTTTACACAGGAGGCGTTCAAGTACATGGTTGAGCATAGGTCACCTGCATTTTGAAAGTGCTCACAGCTCAATACACAATTATGGACACATGTAAAATGAAGGGAAGACTTCCCGCGGGCAGTTCAAAACCAGTTTGTCTCATGTGAAGTGGCACTACAGAAAAAGCACAAATCTTTGAAGCAAACATATTCACTCAAATCCAAACTGAAGGCACAGAAAATAAACAATCTAAGAGCCAAATATGATTGATCCACTTTATTTCAGGATGCACAGTATTTTATTTCTAAATGCAGCCCTTATTTTACTTCAAATGAGAAAAGAACATTTATTTACTATTATAACACTTCTAATTTATAACATCTGTGTATAATAGATTGTTAGTTTCTTTTATGTTGTTAATGTATATGCTCATTCACACCTCAAAATGACTGTATTCATTTTTCTCTGCATTGAAGCAGCGACCGGAGGCCAAGCAATTGACCCGCTCCGAACAGGCACATTTTGAACGGGCACTGCACTAGTGTCAGTTAATGTTTGTAGTCTGGAGTTTTCGTAGTCTGGAGTTTTCGTAGTGCTTTCTTCATTCACAGGACCAATATGCATATGCCGCCCTACCCTCTCCTCACATTAATATTCTAAGAGTTGTGCAATTTAAGCAAAATGCCTTCAAGACAGAAAGCATGTTTAAGTTAAGCCTGTGTCAAATACAATCACCCAATAATCCCACATTTGTTTCCCAACATTTGCCATATCTGCACAATACTATGCTCCAGTTTAACACTACTGTTCATGCATCAATGCTCTTCATTTTCCTTGAGCAGCACTGTAGGTAGGATTTTATTCTTGATTATTTTTCCACCCTCCCCTAATCTTAATATGCACAACCATAAGCAGTGCATCAAATCTCTCTCTAAAGCTGGGTGTGCACAGTAAATCTAAAACGGACAGCCTCTCTCAGCAGAGCTGCAACAGGATGGCCGTATTCACACTTGTCAGTGGTTTGTAGAGGCGATAAAGCTGACAGAGAAATCGTTGAACCAAAAAACAATCTCAAGAATTCTGAATGAGCCAGGTCTAGGTTAGTGCTCTGTATGTTCAAATACCACACAACACTGAAGTAGTCATTGTTTTAATTACCCTAGGTATGCATCCTACTCCCCCATGCCTCCAGCTAAACAGCTATAACATTTTAGTGATTTTCCCTCTGGCAGCCTATTGCGAAGGATGTGACATTGATAAACAATACCTAAAGGGACTTTTAAAGAACTTAATATAGAAATAAAATTACAGCACTGAAGACTGGTTTAGGCAAAGGAATTGAGAAACTATATTTTTAAAACCTCATTGGTAGATGAGGTTACAGTGGCTGCATTATCTTGTGTATAAGACGGTGTACATGATATTTGAGTATGAGGCTAAGTGTGGTAATATTAATACTTTTAAATTGGGGCAGAATTTCCATCTCTGCATGCTCGTGTAGCTCACACTGTGTGTGGAGGATGTGAGGGGACATTTTAGCTGGCTGACTGTATTTGCACCTGACTATATTTGTAGGACTGTGCCTTTTTAAATTTTCAAGTGAATTACTCAGAGGACATCTTGTGCTAACTGAGTCACATCCATCATGACGATCAAAAGCTGCCTCTCTATCTTCATCTTCTGAGAGGGTCAAAAATCCCGTTTCCTTAGCCTAAGCAGTACAATACTGGCAAAGTGTAGCAGAAATCAAAATACTAAGACAGCCAGTGATCTGACTGAGGTTGCACAGAGCCCTGCATATTTTTTATTTGGTCCCTTTTCAGCTGAAGGACCTCGAAAAAAATAATTGCTGCCACTGTAGACACACATGTTAATGCAATGCAAATGACTCTGCCTTCCATCTCAACATGCCTTCCATGTTTCTTTATTAGATGGTGTCAGCTGTGTATATATATTTTAAGAGGTTATTGATTGCAGTGACATCTTTATATCAACATAAAGGCTGCTTCTCTCACGGTTTAGCGATGTAAAGCAGACCCAAGGAATACAAATGAAAAAAATCTCTTAAGGAAAACAACCCACTGAAGCTTTTTCAATACTGCATTTAATATAAATGGAGATCATTACATGCTGAGTATTATTCTTAAATGCAATCATTTTGTATAATTTAAGCTTATGCATTTTGTAGCTTAAAATTAAAATCGTTAAAGTAAAAACAACAAAGCAGGCATAAAAAAGCAAACAAAGCAAAAACAGAATGACCTCATTTTGAATGAAAATGTGGGGACTCTGACTAGGAATAAATGCTTGTAACTTTTGAGCACTAAATCAAGTATTGAACGTTGGTAGAGAATGTAGGAACAGATTTTGGTTGTTTATAATATGTTGTCAGAAAAGTATTGTTTTGGTACTGAGAATCAGGGGTTAGCTGATATCATTTAGCTGCTCGCAATCATGAGCACTAAATAATTAAGTTTATTCATTGGTCAGTTCGACTCAAGAGAATGGCAACTTGCAAACTACATTAACGTAGCGTAGCTTACATTTGAGTGATGCAAGAAGAGCAATATTGTGTTCTGCTGGATGCCTGACATGAGGCATTTTATAGACAGTGGTTGGATTTTAAACTATGAAAAATCCCAAGCCTCTTATCCCCTGCACATTTCATCTAGGATTTAATAACAAACTGCCGCCGTAAATCATGTTTTTAGATTGGGACGCAGCTCCACTGGTAGCATTTTGTGGATCCCACCAACCACCAAGGTCTTTCAAATTAAATGTGTATTGGAAGCTGGATTGGATTTTTTTCCCCTGCAAAACTAACTAGGTGACTGCAACAACACATTCAGGTCGTAATGTTAAAGTTGTAGCTTGTTACATACTGGTAACGTTACACAGCTTTTTGGCATCTCTGAAATGCTTCATTCTTCTCTCTTCTTCCAACACGTACTGTAAGCGGACATGCTGTGATATATTTTGATGATCATTAGGCCTAATAGGTTCTGGTGTTCAATCAATTGAGAACATATGAAGTAAAGCTGGTGTTCATGTCCAGTTTCTCTATTAAATATTTTATTACTTGTTGAGTTGTTCACTCTAGATTATTGTTTGGCTTTATTTAAGACTGCTCAAATATTAAGTTCCTTTGGATTTGGCTGTGAGATTTCTCTGTTACCTGCCTGGTGAAGAACCAAGGCTAATCTGTGCTACTGTCACCTAGCAACTGCAACCATATGACGTATTGAGCTATATGCATATTAACATGGTTGTTCTGACTTCATGTGCACATAAAAGCCAATCTAGCATCTGGATCTCCCATTTGATAAACCAAACTAAGCAAACAGTTACTTTATTTGTTCTAAACTTTAACTTATTATATGTATAATCATAGAACATTTTGATTGAATGTGCTCAGTGTTTTAATACCTTAAAACCAATTTTCTCATCTGGTGTTGCAAAGTTACACAGTTGCTTGTGGGAGGTGTTGATTTTAAAGTGTTTTGGGTCGAGCTTTAATTATGTTAGTGATGGCCAATATTTTTATGTTTGCTGATAATTACATTATATTCCTTATGTTAGAATATTGCCATTTGTCATTGTGGGAATGGCTTTCATGCCTGTGTTAATAGTGCAGTTATTCTGAGAGTTAGTTCATTTAAGGTGCTGGAACACAACTTAGTGTCGTGACTTTTCTTATTTGGCACACTAAAACTTTGGATCGCTCCCTGTAGGCCCGTGTGTGTGTGTGTGTGTGTGTATGAGGGAGCACACATGAATGTTTTCCTGGCTGAATATATATCTTCACATTATGCCTTCACTCTCACATGCGGCAGTAGCACATGGAAGGTCAGTAGCTGGCTAATTCAGCCCGCGCCCAAATTATTGCCCCCTCAACCTTGAGCTGGCACAAAGCCTTGCCAAGGTTAATGCTGTATGAGGTAATTGATCCGGACCCTCTCTCCTGACAAATCTGCAGAGAGTGAGAGAGATTCTTTCTGACTCCTGCATTGCTTATGGCTGTACGGTGGCTCTCATGAATAAAGCATGTGTGGCTTAGGATCATGCAACGTATTTGGGAGCCACCTGTCTTAGAGCATTCTGTGCTGTGGAGTACTTGGTCCGATGTGGCTTGCACCCATCTGGAGGCCTGCAGCTGTCACCAGACCTGAAGTCCCCAGACCCCTCGCCATGTATAAACCCACTGTTAAAATCTCACAAGGGTGTCCTCCTGTCAAGAGTACTAGTGTTTGTCTCCGTGGCTGCCTGTGTGCTTTTCCCTATCACAACACAGTCACTTGGACACCTAGGCAGAGCTGGAAATGTGAAGAAATTTATCAGTTGGTCCTTTCAGTTGTTAAATATTTTAGGAAAACATCAGTTGTTAGGGAGAAATCAGTGGCTGCTGTATTTATGCGATGTGAAGCATTTTACTAAGATCGCTCTTAAACACTCCGTGTAGGCTTTTTACCCAGAACCCATCACAGTGCCTCCAGCTCTGTCTCCAGGGGTTGACTTGTCCCTGGAGAGCTTCCAGTCTGTGCTGTGACGCGTGGCCTCTTCCACTAGGACCCTGACTTGCTTTACAGCAGAGCAGCAGAGGGAGAGCAAGAGAAGGGAAGGGTTGGAGACGGGAGGGGAGAGAAGAGGAAGCGAGAGAACAGAACACAAAATTCCATCTGTTCTGGGTTGGATGGCTCATTTTTTAGCCTGGAGAGAGCAGCTTTGAATCCAATTTGTGCCTCTTGCCAACTGTGCCCCAGAGTCCCTTGTGGGGGCAGAAAAACTGCAAATGGCTGACAAGCTTTACAGTAGGTCGGGTCAGGGCTGGACTGACCTGTGTCGGGACTGGCTTTGTTTGACTCAAGAAGGGTCAAAAATGGATGTATAGCATTAGGACAATCACCAAAGTTTTTAAGTTGAGTCAGACTCTCATGTGTCTTCTTTGAATACATTTTTGTTCATATTTCCTTTGTTCCATAACTGGAAGAAAATGACTTTAAAAAAGAAGAGCTGGTGATGTGTGTTAGGTTCTTGAGGCCATCCTATATACATCAGCCAACGGATATGAAACCGGCGCAGTGTGTTTTTTTTCTTTGCCTTCTAATAAACCCTTCAAAGCTGCTTGAAGGACAGGGGCCAAATAGGTTGAACAAAAGAATTTCTGTTTGAATAGAAAGCACATGGCAGTGCTGACAGCTATAATATGATGGCCTCTTTGAGTCAGGGTTTCCCTACAATTCCTTAGTGTGATAGTGCCATTAGGTTCTGCATATTATCCATATATGTTGTGTATCAAATGCTAAAACTACAGGAAAATAGCAGTTTAACACCTAACTTTAAAGGTGTGATAGTATATTGTCGTGATCCCATTCTTTAAAAACTGTGCCTCTGCATTTAATGGGTTATAAAACGGTCACAGCTCAAACTGAAAAATATGGTGTCAGAGTGTGTTTTGTGTGCGTGGAATCATCTTTGCACCAACACACACACATATATTTCTGCAGTGGTTCCCTGAACTACTCCCATAAGTCATGCCTCTCTATCCATACGCGCCTCTGACCAAAAAACAACCTTCTAAAACAAACAGCCGCTCCATGACGGAGATGCTGCTCCTGCATATTGAATGAGGCTGCAGCAGATCAGAAACAGTGACTGATCTTTCTACTTCTTCTCCCCAGGGGGAAAGGGCCACTGAAGAATACATCTGATGTCATCAGCGCTGCCAAGAAAATTGCAGAGGCAGGATCAAGAATGGACAAGCTGGGCCGCACCATCGCTGACAATGTAAGTTGTTAATGAACCTCCATCCCAAAGGTTTTGATGGAGGCCTACACCTTTGTGCTAGCGACCCCAATATGTAATTAGAATTGTAGCGATGTGCCTCATCGACCCTGTTGGGGCCAGATAAATTAGCAACAACTGCAGCGACATAAAGGACAAACATTCTTGTGCAGAAAAATGGTAGCTGACACTTTATAACGCAACACTAATGTCATGTCTGAGGCAGAGTTGCATGGTTCAGGTTGGGGGAGTACATGGAGAATGTTGTTAAAAGAGAAGCTACACATGTAATTTCCTTTTTTATAAAGCCTGTAACAGCATCCTGTTAACTTTACTTCCTTGTTGTGAATTTGTGGTGTATAATCAAAATGAGAGGATGCTGACCTATGAGTGATTGCTTTGTTCGAGGACAGGGGCGCGTACGTCACTAATGCTACTCCTGCCAACAAAAGCTTCAGTTGTGTATCAGAAAGGTGCTTTTCATCATCATGGAGATGCCTACTTAACCTCAGTAATGCAACATGTTACATTTTCTTTGAACTTAGTTACTGCAGTATTGATAAATTGACATCATGGTGTTGGAGTCTCCTATGTAGACCGCTCATTCTCTGCACTTGTGTTACTGAAGGAACTGGCATTGCTGCGTGCGGTAGTGCTCAAAAGCTTTCATACAGATGCAACTTGACACTCCTTCCTTTTGTTTTTAAATTAACAGCCCTGTTTATAAGCCAGATTTAAAGACTCACTGTAGGAGGTGGTGATATTAATATTCAGTGCTCTCTTTACTCTTAAGCCACGTCTACAAAATGTGATAAACAAAACAACATTCAGTACATGTAATTTTATTTTTTGTACAAAGGCTTTTTATTTAAATTTTTCTCATTTTCATGTTTATGAGCTAATCCAAGTAAAAGGCTTACGCTGTAGAGTCCTACTGATGTTAACATCTGCCATCATTTGTGTGACACCCCCAGTCTTCACCAGTTTCACTCAGGATCAAACACCCCACCCCCCCACCCCCCCTCTGGTCCTTCCATCTCCCACTCCCCAACTCCCGATTCCATCATCTCTGCACATCTATTCCTTACCCCAGAGACTGTGGTCCTTGACACAGGGAAACACGCATTCAATTATCCATGGCCTCATATTTCACTTAAATACTTGCACTGTACTACTCCTCAGGGACACTGTACTTGATTTATCCCCCAACTTATTCATGTGCCATCTCATAGGCACAGAGTTATTTCCTCTGTGTCTGCTATATGTATACATTTTGTTGTTAAATCATGAAAGAGTTTAGTCGTGATGTTTGCAACACGACATGGCTGTCAGATCGAGGTCTTCCCCGGTAAAGACGTTGCTTGTTTCTGTGGTTGAGATGCACCATCTGTGGGTTTCTTCCACTTCAATCCAAGAACACACAGTCGCTTTAGAAGGCACACACTGGCTTTAGATGTTTGCTGTAAGATTTCAATTTCGATAACATCGGATGTGTTGTCAGTCTCTCTTTTACTCTGGTTTTGTTGACATCTCTACTGATATCATGCTGGCAAAAGGTTGAAACAGCATAAAGCCTCATCGTTAAGTCATGATTTCATTCAAACTGAATGATTCATGGCTCACTACAGCACATGGATTTTAATGCTTTGTATTGGTCATTAAGAAATCTGTTTGACTCTATTTTGCGCTATTAAACATTTGTCTCTAAACAGTCAAAGTTTGCCTACACAAAGCAGTGGTCAATAATTGATTTAAGGATTATGTAGTTTTACGTCATAGCTGTTTTTCTCTTGGTGGTTTGTGTAATGAGAAGAGATCTGTTGGAGCTGTTCATGCACTTGTGAAGTATGTTCCACATGTAATGATGCCGGCAAAACAAAAAACAAAGAGCCCCTGCTCATAAAACATTCTCCCTAAATTTTGCTCAAATTCAAAGAGGGTGTAAGATGTATATCAAATAGTTTTGTCTCATTGCTGCGCAGCCAGGGGTTTCTTCAATTATGCCAACATATACTGGAAACATCTGCATCTAGCTTTCAGCAGATATCTCTCCCTCACGCTCTAATATAATGAGCTGCTGGCCTCCAAGAGCCCTGCACATCTGATATTTTATTTAAGGTGCCCTCAGATCCTTAATATTACAGGCCCATGTCTATCATAAAGTAAAAGTCTTACCTGCACTGACCTAATTGCATCCGAATCATCTGAATAGGGAATAAGCCGTTCTGGAAAGTAACTTTTTTATGCCTCACTGCCGCTTTTGAAGATGCTTATTCACTTTAATGAAAACAGTGTTATCCCCCAAAGAAAACAGATGGGCAACTGTGCAGGTGTGTTAGCGTGCATATATGTGTGAGTGTGTATGCCTACGTACAAACACGTCTGTTGACTGGCCTTCCTCTCAGCAAACACATGTGTATTGATGTGTTAGATTTGAGCGGCTGTTTTATTCTCTTATCCTCAGCTATTTGTAGGTACTCATCTCTTTATCTTTTTTCTATGTATGTTTGTGTGTGTACACTATTAGGGGATTTTGGGGTTTGAAGCACTCAAAGTATGAATAAATGAAGAGCTTTGGCTGTTGGAACAGAAGTCTTTGCCAAGAGTGAGGACCCCTCCAGCCTGTGAACCCATCCAGCTGTCCCTCTTAGCCTTTCTCTCTCAGCAGAGACCAAAACACTAGCAGACCAGGCGACACTCACCCGAAACACATCAGCCAGGGCTCCCAGGGATGAACATGGGGTAGTGGGGAAGAGAATGACGGAGAGATGGGAGAGAGGTAGAAAGAAGGGGCAGTGAATTTGTGTGGAGAGAGGAACATCCCTCCTGAGAGATGAATCCATTAAGAGTGCTTTGCCTTTTAATTAGCAGTATAATTGCCAGGTGGCAGTTTTTTAAATTTATTTATTTACACAGGCGGTTTATATTTAGGGCCATATCTCGAACAGAGCAGGAGGTGCCACAGGCCCACTTACAGCAAAGGCATGGCACGTTGTGATGGTCTGCATACTCCAGCAGCAATAGTTAAGTGAATCAGCATCAAGATGCACACATACTGACAGAGTCAGAGGAGCAAAGGCAATGCTGGGACTGCTCATTAACCTAGGCATATTAATCACTTGTGCTCTGTGCCTCTGGCATGGAGGGCCTATGAGGGTTTACTCCTCATAAAACACATCGGCAGATGGTCCCAGACTGATAGCACAGCATCTCACCCCACATTTTCCTTCACAAGACTGTCATGGCATGTTTTTGTATTTGCGTATCATGTTCAACAGAGACGTGCAGGTGGACATGGTCTAGTTTGGGGTTTCTGAAAAGCCTGTTAAATATGTGTAATAGAGCCTTATTAAAGTTTAAAGAAATGAGTGTAGTGCAGAGATGAGCTGCAGGATTTAGGTCAGTGCCGTACAAAGGTCTGCACTGCAGTTTATTAAGAATTTATGACCCTCTTCTGCAGGGCATCTTATGAGAATTCCATCTGAGCAGGCTGGTAAACAAATAATGCTATGTAATTGAGATTTATAATGCAAATGTGTTAGCCACTATGTAGTCTATAAATTTCTGCTGCTTGCCTGCTCACCACATAAACACTTGCATGCACACATACAAACACATGCACATAAAACAGGCTTGCATATTTAGAGAATGTGCATGTGCTTGCTGTGTGTGTGCAAGCTTTATTCCCATGATGTATACTGACATACATAGTGTACTTTTCCAATTTGCATTCAATCAGTGGAGATTTATGGTGATCCATGGGCTCTGTTGCTGGTCACAGTCTAATCCCGGCTCTGGCCCTAGTCGCTTAACAGCAGACAGGGTTGTAAATTACCTACTGCAGTGGAGAAGCAAAATCACCCAGAGAGTCCACAAATTCTCAGCTCAGCAGTTCAAGGGTCAGCCCTCAGCCAATTGCAGTTCAGCCCAACCAAGAGCAGCTCACCTTATTTTATGCTTGAGAAAATGTATCAACTCCCAATTGATTGTTTTGAAAGGCATTTAACCATGGTAATTCAATATTTATTTTTTTCTGTCAATCCTGAAGGCCAGTAAAAAGAGTTGGGTCACCAAAGAGCTCAGAGAGGTGGAGAATCCAGTGGAAGGAACATGAAAAGAACAGCCAAAGTATTGAGATGATTGTATGAAGTCGTTAGTTCCTTTCCTGTGGACAGAATCTTTATAATTCAGGAGAGGAATGGATGACTATGATTTGGATTAAACAGTGTATAGCTATTTAATAGATTTTTGAGAACTTTGTAGGCTTTGTCTTTCAAACTGAAATTGCAAAATAGCTGTCAGGTTTTCAGTTTCAAAAAGGAGTAAAGGGTCAGCCCAAATAAAAGTCAAAATCGGAAGAGTATAATGTATAAATGTTTGAACATGTCCGTTTGTAGTTATATATCCTGTAGCCGCCATGTTAAGTTATCAGTTTTGCTTACAAGCACTACAGTGAAATGCCTGACTGACAGCTGCAGGTGCATGAACCTTAAAAATTGATGACGGCCATTTAATTGGTCCCTGTGGTTGCCTCTAAAGTCAATCTTTTTGGCTTGCCCCCAGCTTGATTTTCTCCTGTCACACCCAGACTCTCTGTCTGCTTCAATGTCACATTAACATTCCCAGTTGCCAGTGTGATCGAATTGGCCCTATGCAAATATGGAGCATCGTTTTAGCAGATGCACTGAGGAGAAGAGATCTGACTATCATCATTCAGTTTGAAATGGATCTTGATTGATATTGGTAGACCATGGCAGTTTTATATTTAGTCATCAACAGTAACAGGATCAACACCAGACAGAAGAAGTCTAATGTACAGCACATAAACTATGAAGCAGATTAACAAGGTTGTGCACAGAAAACACCAACGCACTCAACCTCATTAGAGGTCGTGTGTGTGTGCTCTGTTGAAGAGTTTATCCAGCAATAAAACTATTTTCATTTTCTTACTTTTAAATCCTCTATATTCATATATACGTTTGAGCCATTTTGTGTTCACAGCCACTGTTTTCACAAGTTTTAAATTTAATATATTAAACATGTTTTATTTTACAGTGTGTTATATTTTAGTGCCTGCATACTACAGATTGGAAACGATAATTTTCTGTCACTATCTCCTACTTCAGTTTCTGCCTAAAGTAACAGAATGGTCTTTCCAGCGCGTTGTTTCCTGAATCTCCTTTAACTTTGTCAAGGATCCCAGTTGAAGTGTTTTTCCCAATGGCACTCGGCACACTGTAACATATATCTCTGGATCCTTGTAACCCCTGTGGCACTTTTGAGGTGTAGTAGCAGATAAAGGTGCCCTGTAGCTTGTTGTTCTGAAGGTCCTTTCTCAGGTTAGGCACAGTTAATTATCCACAACCCTCTACCACACACACAGCCACACAAATGTCTGATTTTTTTTTTTTTTTTTTTTCCCCTGGTAGATGTTTTATATGTCAGAGCAGTAAAGCCGCATTGTGGAACGTGCTGGCTGGTCTAAGGTTTTGGATTTGTTTTCCTCTCTATGCTATGAAAATCCAGCCACAACACTACACAGTCAGGCTCGGCTGAATGAAAATATTTGTGTTTGTTTGAGCTTGTCTTTTAACAGTGGCAGGAGAACAAATTGGGTTGTCAGTACGTTGTGATATGGGATGATTTATAGAGTTGAGGCATAGTTATCAGTATACATGAAGAAATGAAACCCTTTCTGTTTACTTTTGTCACTGTTCTTAATTAAAATAACCCTTATAGAATAGATGAAATAATGGGTACAAAATTTAAGTTGTTGCCATTTTAGCATGGTTTGGCTGTACTTTGGTTTGATAAGCAGGTAAAGTCCCTCCAGTGAATACACTAAGATCTAAAAACAGTGGGAGTATCAGTTTTCTCATGACAAGAAGTTACTCAAAAACCAAACGTATTAGAAAATACCTCCGTGTTTGTTGCTGTGTGGCACTCCCCAACAGGTTGCTGCCAGCGGCACATTAGAATGCTGCCGTGTCAGTAAATATTGGAAATTGGCATTTCTTCTGGGTGATGCATCCTGAAAGGTCAGTGCTGGGCGGCAGCAGCACAGTGGCTCTGGCTCTGTCTCTGCTCCGTATAATGGAATTCAGAGAAACTGCATGACATTTCCAATGATGGGACCTGACCTTCCTGATCATCATTTATATCATGGACATTACCCAACACGTAGCACAGTGAATCCTTTTGTTCAACATCCTGCTCTGTCATCCTTATTGCCTCATTTACTGCGTCCTCTCTTATTTTGTGGGCTGTGCGTTGTTAAGGGGAAAATGTATTTTTGCTTTTATTTGCACTGTGCTCTGAACCGTCTCTAAAGCAACAGCTTATATGCAAAGCAATGCAAAAAGGAGTGCTGCCCACACACTTGCAAAGTTAGACCCTCATGAATATGGAAACAGTAAACTAAGTCATGTAAGGCATTTTTACCAAAGAGATTCAATTAGGAAATTAAAATCATGATTCACTATCCTTTGACCCAACGTTGATGATTCACCTTAATTTTTCTAGAAAAGGCACTTAAAGTTAGCAGTGAAGAGAAGGGATGAAACTAATGATTGTTTTTGTAATCAGTTTAGAAATTGCAGCTTAGTTTCTCAATTAAACATTCATTGTTAAGCCAAATAACATCAGAAAATCAAAATTTCCTAGAGTCCAATGTGGTGTCATCAAATGTCTTTCTTGTTGTGTCCCAACCAACAGTCCAAAACCCCAAAATATTCATTTTACTACAATGTTAAGACAAGGAAAAACACTTCACATAGCACAAGAGAATGTTTGAATTCCCACTTTAAAATGATTTAACCACTTAATGTCGCGACGGCCCGTCCATGGGCCATCACACTGTTAAATACAGTGGGTACTCATGCAACACATCTTTGGAAAGCTAACATTCTCATGATTTGATTGATGCAAACCATTTCAAGATACAATTACAACAGAAGGTACAATTAACGGCTCTGTCAGACCACCAACAAACAAACTATTGCGAGGTGCCTGCCCCTCTTCTTTCTTTTAAAGACTGAGTCTGGTGCTTAAATAGCCGATGAAATTCTGACCATATGCAGCTTTAGTGGTTTCTAAAAAGCCACCACATGGAAATTATGTAAATATAAATAGTTTGCTGTGACTTACTTTTGATATGAACAACTTTTCCACAATAGAACTTGTTTTGAGTCTTTTATATGCACAGAGTTTAGTTTCAACAGGGGAACAAAGCACTATAGGCTAATGTGTTTATGCTTCAGTTACTCTGAAGCAGGGGTTATTTGGTGTCTCTAAAAGGCCTTTTATATGAAGACGCCTAGACACAGACCCTTAGAAAAACAAAACAGTAATTTTCTGTGGTATTGTTATTAAATTTGAACTTGGACTAGGTAAGGCTCCATGCTGTGGTCCCATTGTGTTTTCCAGCTAATAAGTCACAGGTACAGGTCATCTGCAGGCATCTGTTTGCAAAAAAAAATTCAGGTGGAAATAAAAACCTTACACTTCAGTGTGTTCAAACTTCTATAACTCATTGCCAGTAGCACTTAGTGATTCTGACTGTTGGGGAAAAAACTAAAGTGTTACCTTTCAAAAGAGACCAAAACCATACATGTACTCCTAATGGTTCAAGAACAGCTTTCAATTTACTTTATGTATGCCTTGGATAGGTGTTTTATGCTAATTTTACAGTAATTTAAAGAAATGTTTAGGGGTTAAACAATTAATTATCAAAACAGTAGCTGATTAATTTTCTAGATCAATTAATCAACTAATTTTTAGCAGCTGTACTGAACAGACATGAAGCACTCCACAAGAAGTATTGATGGTTCCTGTACTGCTGGCTCCTTCTGAAAGATGGGGACTCACCATTTCTATTAGTTTGCCTTGAATAGATATCCCGAGCTATGTGATGAAGTCCCTAGTGCCTCTCTTCCTGCTTTGCCATCTCTCAATAGTAGCTGACCAAGCAAGGTTATCTGTCCCAGCCCATAACTGGCCACACAGCATGTGGGAATAGCAAGAGGCTATATCATCAGGCTTGGGGGACATTTTACAGCAGCACTCAGACAAGATGGGAAAAAATTACAATGATGGCCTCTAATGGTTGAAGTCACAATTAGAGGAGCACATGAGAGAAGAGTGATGATCCTTTTCTTTTTCACACAAGAGTAAATGCTCTGTGGAATGGGTATAGATTGTTTAAAGTAGTGAGGCTAGATGTGGTTTTCAACATGACTGCCCAGTTATGGTGTTTGAGAAATGTATACTGTACAGTATATTGAACAAATACACCTACGTTATATGCCCCATTCATTATTTATTTATTTATTAATTATGCATACCATCAAGTGTAAAAACAGAGACCTAAAAGGTGTCCTGATGAAATGTAAGTAAATGAATACAGTGAATAAATGAAGTACAGTGAATGTAGTCCGTCAGGTACTGTAGTGTTTGAATCGTCATCAGCTTGTGAATACCAGCTGAGTTAATCACACACACACAGGGCTTCTATTTGCATGACCAGAACAATCCAAGGTGTTCTTGTCTCTTCTCTGCGCAACTTATGTATTCACATGTCAGAGTCAGAGCAGCCTTGCAGAGTTTCCTGAGTGCTGAGTGAAGCCAGCAGCTGAGCTGAGTACGAGCACAAGTGATGCTTTCACAGTGCCCTGCTCTCAGCCGTCTGAATACTTCCCCAAGCCCTCATTAGCATGGCTGCTGCATTCAGCCTCATCGCAGGTCTTTGCTATTGTATGTGTGCGTCTGTGCACACACACACACTTACACACACTCTCACTCGCGTATCTCCCCCTCAACTACAGTTGAATCCTCCTGTCTACGTCTTTTCTCCCCAGTTGGATTTCTCCCCCTTATTTACTTCTCCATACTGTTTTCCCTCCGGCTCACTCTTCATCCTCATCTTTTCTCCAACTACTTATTTTTCTCTGGTTCTTTCCTCTTTTTTTCTTAACCCCCACCCCCTCCAATTTTCTCCAGTCTCTCAGCCATGTATTAGTCCTCTGCTATATGATGATCATCCCCTCCAGCTCTTTCCCCTCATCTCCTCTTGCATACCTTTCTTTAATAGAATGTCAACTCTTACATTTCCTTCCTCTCTACTTTTACTCCATACTTTTATTAATCAAGAGAGGATGGTAGTGATTTTATTAATATTGTCACAGGACATCTATATAGCTCTGTATAGGACTTATTTGAATAGGATGAAATGATGTGTTCCTTATATATATATTTTGGTGTCATTATTGGGCAATAGTATTCCATCACTCTGATGTATGCTGTATATGAATGAGCACAGTTAGGCTGGCTGAGATTGTATGTAAATGCATGCTTATATGTCTGGGAGTGAGTGCACCATATTCAGCGGAGCGCTCCACACTCTCACCAGGGACACTAATGTGCTCAGCAGGATTAGACGCATCATAAGTCCTAGTGTGTTTGAAGTGTCCAAAAATCATGATCCCAAAATTGTTTCCTCCTCCTCCCATTGCATATTGAAGAAAAAGGTTTTCTTCACTTTCTGTAAATTAGTATAATTTCTGTGTTAGTGTAAATTAGTGCTATGATCATAGCTGATAAATGGGAAAAAAAAAACCCTGTAATGTCCACTCTGTGTCATTTGCTCACTTATAGTCAGAATGCCTCTTAATTTCGTCTGGACCCATGCAAACACTCTTGATCACTTCAGTTCTGCAGCACTGACCTCGCCAGCTCCTTCCTACCGAGATTTCATCAATTAAAAGATTGGCTGCTATTACCTCCCTTTCACCTTTTCCCTGCACTCAGAATTAACAGCTGCCAAAGGACTCCTCCTTCTGACAGCCAAGCACCTGCAAATACTGGTGTTTTAGCCAGTATTTTCTCTTGGCTCGCACATTCACTTGGTCACCCCCCGGTGCTTTTCAGAGGTAAAGTTAGTTAAGTAGTTGATGTGAAAAGCTGTTAAAACTCTGATTACCTATAATAGTCAGTCTGGCTATGTCAAGATCACTGCTGCCATACTGTTTGTGCGTCAGGTCACTCTGAGATTTAGCATCTCATGTAAAGTGTCAAAGCCCAATCAGGGTGTTTACGTCATTCACTTGATGAGCAGAAAAGCAGCGTACTGTGGCCTAATTACTATGCTGGCAGAGGGCTTGTTTAGCAAACTAGGAAAGGGATTGGAAATGGTGTTCCAAGGTAGCGCCCAAGTCTAATTATGATGAGATGAAATAATTCAAAAAGATTGCCAATGCTAAATGAGATGCATTTGCAGGGCTCTTCGCGTTCTGCCACTTTCAAGTGGGTTTTATGATAATTTATTGGCTTTCTTGATGTTGAGGGATTTTTTTTTTTTTTTTTTTTTTATGGCTCCCATGTATTTTGTTTTGTGTTCTTAGCTTACTTTTGACAACATTGCTATGCCTGGTTGGTAACAAGAATAAGAGGTACTGGATTTTCAACTTGGAACTGACCTTATGGTCTCAAAATTGTCTTTACCACAGAGTTTTAGCTTCCTCTCATCCATTGCATGTTCCCCTGAGGACTAATTGTATTTATGGAAGCCTGTTCAAGTGCCTTTCCAACTTTAACAGTTTATTCTCACCTTCACACCTGAAAGGATGGCTGGGGGGTTTCTGTGTTTTTCTTATTGTCAACAAATCTTACCTGCAGAGCCAAGCCAACAATGAACTGCTTACAAATATTGTGTGTGTATCCTAAGCCTGATATATCCTACTCCTCTGTGCCGTAAACCCGCATTGTTGCCCAAAAACTATAAAAAAAAACACATCAGTGAGCTACACCACTGCATTGGGTGACATGTTACTTCATCCCCATGGTTACAGTAGCTTGCTTAGAAACGTCTCCAAAGAGTAAAAAAGCAATAAGATAGTAACCTGCCATGGCGCCATGCACGGAAACACTGTTGCATTTACAGAACTTTGCTAGCTTGTTGTGCTACATAACACAACCTCAATAACACAACCAACCAACCAACACATAAAGTAACCACATTTCTGCATATGTACAGTGGCATCTGTTGTACTAGGAACCTCACTCCTGAGGGTTACTATCTTATCACTGTTTTTACTCTTTGGAGCTGTTTCTAAACAAGCTACAGTAACGACTGTCTTCAGGGATGAAGGAACATGTCACCCAGTGCAGCGGTGTGGCTCACTGATGTGTTGTTTTTAATAGTTTTTGGGCAACAACGGAGGTCTACAGCACAGAGGAATAAGCTATATCAGGCTTTGGATACACATGAGATTTGTTGACAATAAGAAAAATGTAGAAAATCGCCAGTCATCCCTGAAGTCGTTGCTTAAGTTGTTGGGATGGAGAGTTTTCTACCTTTTTTTTTTTCTCCCAAGGATCCAGATTTCTGACAACTGGGATGATGGCTTTAATTCTGAAAACATTTCTTATCTATGAACAGGACTGCTGTTTACACTCTAGATCAAGTATTTTTGTTTCCAAATAAACTTCACACAAGATTATTAGCACCACCTAAAAGTAACAGATTGACATCAGCGTTTGCTTTCTAATAGAATTAGCATTCTGTGTGAATTGATCGTGCTTAACGCTGTGAAGATGAGTTATCAATCTACCAGATTGTGGGCGTGCGGTTGTCATTTTGGCTCCAAGCACATCCCTAATGTGGGTGTCTACCTTACCTGTCACACTGCTGCTAACTCATCTTGATAAAGTGTGAGATCATTGTGTCTGTTGAATCACATAAATATTCAGATTGAGTAGTGCCAGCAAATGACTAAAGTGACAAAAATTGATTCATTGTATCATCTGCAAGCAGGTAAAATACAAGTACAAACCTGTTTGTTTGTGCTTATATATTAATTGATTGTCTCTCTCTCTCTCTCTCTCTCTCTCACACAGTGCCCCGACTCTACCTGTAAGCAGGACCTGCTTGCCTACCTGCAGCGTATTGCCTTGTATTGCCACCAGCTCAACATCTGCAGCAAAGTCAAGGCTGAGGTTCAGAACTTGGGAGGAGAGCTGGTTGTCTCGGGGGTAAGTTCAACATCATTTTAACCATGGACACCAGGGACACATCTATAATTTACAGTCTAAGGCCCCACAGTAACTAAAAGGAGTGGAGCAGTTGAAATGGGAAGTTAAATTCAGAACTATTCAGAAAACACAAGCTTTTGAGTTGGTGACAGTATTGCAGGTTCAAACTGTGCAGGTATCAAAACATTCATTGAAAGGGATAGCAAATGTAAAGGGAGGCCAGAAATGCAGTGTTTTTTCTCATACCTGAACGATACGCCTGATATATTGTGGGTAGAAACAATAAATGTAAACAAAACTGTTTGTTCACACTGAAATCTCCACAGGGTACCTTTAATTCCTAGCTGGAAAGATCATTAAATCAATAGAAAACATTGGCTACTTTTGTAAACTTTTATTATCAGGTGTTCTAAAATAATAAATATTAATTAAAAATACTAAGATTTAATGGCATGGGCTGCTGGTTGTGATTACTTAATGATTCATTCTCTCACACTGTAATTTGCAGCTTATATTTTTTATATCAAATAAACAGATAACAGAAATAATAGCTTTCTCTGTGAGAAAGGACAAATGTTTTTTTTCTACTTAAGATAACACTGTACAAAGCCAATGTTTACAGACCCTTTTAAGCATTAATTAACCACTTACTTGCCAGTCAAATTAATTTAAATATGTCGCCTGTGTGTGTGCAGGAAATAATGAATCCCTCCCTCCTTCCTTTAGGGCTGAAATGAGACTGTGCTTCTAACACTTCCAGTCAAGTGTCACCAGTGTCTCTGAGGCTATTAAATTGCGGAGATTAAATTAGTGTGACCTTTTTCTGTATTCTCAAATTCCTCACATCTGTTTGTATGCCATACAGTCTTGGAAAGGTCGTTGATTCTTGGGTACAAACATTTAAGCCTTGCTTTTCCTCTGGAAATCTTGCCATGCAAAACTGTTGTTCTGCAGCCACATGAGAAGGGCGAGAACAGTTTACTTTCTTCAGACATGAATTCAAAAAGGATGTAAATTAAAAGTATCAAGCTTTGCTTTCACCATTTTACAAGACTTACCATTTCTTTTCACATTTCTCTTCCATCAGTTGGACAGCGCCATGTCCCTCATTCAGGCCGCAAAGAACCTGATGAACACAGTGGTGTCTACAGTGAAGGCCTCTTACGTTGCGTCTACTAAGTACCAGAAGAACAAAGGCATGGAGGCCCTTAATATGCCAGCTATTTCCTGGAGGATGAAGGCCCCTGAGAAGAAACCTCTGGTGAAGAGAGAGAAGCAGGATGATGGCCAAACCAACAGAGTCAAGAGGTCATCTCACAAGAAGCATGTCAACCCTGTGCAGGCTCTGAGCGAGTTTAAAGCCATGGATAGCATCTAGACTTCCATATTCTTTATTAGAGAGAACACAAAACATTGACCAAGGAGTTTATATATAGATTGAGCTTGTCATTCTATCAAAAAGAAAAGGTTTTGACATATTTGAAACTCTTATTCCATCTTTGCATTGATGGCTTGTCTATTTGACCCATTATATTCCTACTCTGCCTCATTCCTATCCCGTAAGATCTGGTTTTCTCTAGTCTATAGCGTTAACTGTTTCTTCTGTGGGAAATACAGTTAGAGGGAAATCAACTGGACAAAGGCATTTTTTTTTTTATATTTCCCATTTTTTTTCTCATGTTTATGAGAGAAAAGTAAGCGGATTTCATAGATATTGTAAGAACTAATTCCAAGAGACTTGATTATTTTGTATTCTAACCAGCTTTATAGTAATACTGTGGGGTCTCTGGTATTTTCCACTATAACGTTTGATTATGACACAATAACTTGTGTAACCGACACTTCTGTACTGCAAATATCAACTATGCAAAATCTCATCTGCCTTATTTTAATTCAAGCAATAATCGTAGTTCATTTTGGATGTGCAGAGCTAACTGGTGAGATTTTAAGTATGTTTTAGTCCAGCCAAAGTCGATATATTTCCATGTGTGCCTGCATCTTTCTAACTTTATTCATACTTGGTTATGCCACTAAATACAGCTCAAATGAGTTTAAATTGTCTTTGTGGACTATTTTCGGTGCTGTATGACTCATGATTTGTGCCCCCTTTTTCACATTGAGACCGGTGTTCGTCATCTCTTTATATAAATACGCATCTCAAGTTTCACAATGTTTGTTTTTTTCATGTTGACATGATGCAGCAAACCAAAGGTGAATATTCTTCCCAGCCTTCTGTTTTGCTACATATCTGATGCACGTGTTTAATCTCACACTAAAGGCACACAGATCCACCCAGTCAGTCAAACTTAGAAAATACACCTCAACAACTCCAAGCCTGGGAGAACCCAGTGCGCTAAACAATGAGTAGACATTTGTCAGTACTCTCCAAAGCTGACAAGCCTCATTGACTGTCAATGAGACCAAACACCTCCACAATCTGAGAATGTGTCCAAATTGAGGGATCAATAATGTTTTCACTCCACAGCCTAGAGGTGGGCGAGGAAAGGAGGGGATTCACTGACTTTAAACTCTGCTTATTATTTGTATTCCTTGTCCTAAAGCTTGAACACTAATCAAGATTTTATGTCATGCACAATCTTTATAAAAACCTAGAAACATTTTGAGATTTTGCCAGGTGTCAGAGCTTTAAAATGGTTGATAAGAGAAAGTTTTTTTTATTACTTCAGGTAACAACTTTGGGATGGAGTTGCTCTGTGCAGCTAGTTTTCCAGTCATACATAGTATTCTGCTGCATAGTGGTGCATTGGTGTTCAGTGGGGCTTTGAAGTCCTGCTGCTCTGGTCTCGGGGCTGAATCTTTGTTTTGCTCGTTTGACATTTGTGAACGGTAGCAGGATGAGCATGTTTGACAGATGGATATTTTTTACTGTAGAACCAATCATTTCGAGGATGTTTTTCACCACGTTTTTTTTTTCCTCACAGTTTGTCTTTTGCTGTATTTGAGTTTGGATTTGAAACTGGAGTGATATCAAACTACTTTGCTGTGGAATTTTTGTTATTGAGAGCTGACTTATTAGTGCACACGTTTCTTATATTCATGTGCCTGCTTTATATCTTAATAAACAATGAATGAAATGAATCCACTTTTTCTTTATTTCTTTATCTGTACCCAGACTAAAGTAGTGTTTTCCTCCCCTTACCTGACCCCATGTCGTCGTCATGCTTTGTTTTACCATTGTGTTGTTGTAACAAGTTCTATTACTTAGAAGGTTTAAGCCCTAAACAATCATTTTTGCTCTCAAAGGTAAAATGAGTTTTAGTCTGTCAAATGTTTTTTTTTTTTTATTTGAGCATGTTGACATATACATAAGCACATATATACATATCTATATCCCACTATATATCTGTAGTGGGAGCTAGTCTGTTTTACCAACGCATTAAAAGCAAACCTCTTTGCAGTGATGAGACTATAGTCTAGAGAGCGTTTCTGGGCAGTGCTTAACTTTATAGCATCATCAGAAGTTCCTAGAATAATAGTGAGTGGATCCGGTTCTAACTGGATTTGAAGTATTTCAGATATTGATCCCATAAGTCCTAACTTTGGGGCACAGTGAAGCTGTGGAGCAGTGTGTCATCTGCTGAAAGGCATATGTCACATGTAGAGGAGATTTCAGGGTATATTCTGTGTAACCTCTCCTTGAAATAATGAAGACAGTGTAGAATTGGATTAAACAGTGCCTTGCATTAGAACATCGATGGATGTGCTCAAAGCTTCCCTCCCACAGAGTGTCTAAGATCCCATTTCTTCCTCCCATTTTATTTTTTCAAAATAAGTTTTAGTGCACTTCCAAATTTGCTGCTGTGCACATTAAGGTATAATATCATGTATACATACTTCACACCTTACTGACTAGAGGGCTATATACAGTTATGCTCTGGTAACTTCTATAATTGGGTTGCCCTACTGTTGTGGGGCTTTTTCTCTTAAAACAATAAGTGCAGCTTTTAACATCAAACACATTCCTCCGTCTCCCGGTGGTGTTTCTTTAACAGCCTGTGAAGAAAATGCAGTGGGGTACCAAAGAAAGTTACTAAGTGAAGATAAATATATGTGAAGCAAGTCCATGTCATACCACTACACAGTTCATACTTTAACACAAGTATCCGTATATTTTAGACTTTGTTATTAAATATAATTTATTGAGTTAGTGAGACATCTTACCATAACTCATCTACATCCATCTGAGTTGGTTATTTGTTTATTTTGATTCCCCAGAATAACTGGACAATACATGGTGATAGGTGAGGAGACCAACAGTGGCAGCATATTGAGATTTTCATGTCTGTGATCACTTAAACATCCATGAACACCATGAACATTCTTGATACCCCCTCGCTTTCATATCATATGTAAATACACTGACACTAATAAATAAGGATAAGGTATTACAAAGCCAGATGTAAAAGTAACAAAACTGACCCAAATAATATGCTTAAGTGCGGTTTGATGGTTGGAGGCCATGTGGCAACAATACTGATTACTTGAAAATTGAAACTGGAATCATACTGGGGAGGTATAGCGTTTGCTAAATGGACTATACAGTATGTCACTCCTGGCAAACTGTGCAAAGGGGGAATGTTGACTTGATTTTTGTCGGCACCTTTTTCCACATGGTTTGGGATTGCGCAATAATAAATGTCCTCTGGGAAAATGTTACAAACTGGATTAGATTATAGGTCATAACGTCCCTTGTGACCCAGTGTTGTGTTTAAACTACAGGCTCAGTATTTTATCTAACCTCAACAAACAAATGAGTGTATGACAGCAGAAAAACAAAGATGAGCATTGAATTGGAAGGATGCTTGATGATCCTGATTTCATACAGTACATACAACAGTTGCTACTGAGAAAACAGTCATTTAAAAAAAAAAAAAAAGATGTTTGTGTTTTTATTTGTAACTATTTCATATGAGACTGCATTTAGATATAAAGATAAGAACTCTGGTACTGACAAGTATAATAAGAGTACTGTATAGAAATACTTTGTATACAAATGAAGGTGTAAAAAGGTGAATCCATGTTTTAAATCCTTTTATAACTAAATTGACTCTGACATGAAGATCACAGAACAAAAAACTGCAGACATAGAGACTGTGTTAGCAATATTGCATATATATTATATTACATAATTTATTGTGTAATTATGTATTCATTATTCATATTATTGTTATTATTATTCTATTGTATGTATTATTCTATTTAGTATTTAATATTTATTGTATTTGTTTTATCTTATTTTACCACAATAAATTTTCATTCTATCCCTAGCTGTGAACATCCAGGTGGGCGGGTCAGAACACTGGAGCTCAAAGTCTGATTGGGCAATTTTCTGCACAGGTGTGACAATTAAGGTAATTAGAAAGGAACTAGGTCGAGGAAGATGCGAGTGAAGAAATACAGCTGAGCTTACATCTGTTCAGACACCTTTTAATGGATTCAGATATTCAGAGTTCGTCTTCCTCGTATTCACTGAATATCAACAACCACGTTGAACACATGCAAGACCCAGCTACTGGCACTATCTTGGACCCACCTGACCTTTCAGAGAAACATCTGCAGGTAATTATCAATGGTGCAACCAGTGCTGCTGCACTGGGGCCCAGAGGCTGTCAGGGGCCCATTGATTGTTTCACACAGTCTTCAAAGAAACCATTTAGGCCTAACAATAACTGAAATCACTTGTAACTGTGATAGCTACAGTTGTATTGGGCACCCCTTAACAAACAACATACATACATACATATGTACATACATACACAACACCATTGGTGATTTTTTTAAATTGAAAAGATGTGTAAACACGATCTCTCTAGGATATGGAAAAAACAATATTTTTAGCAAACATTAATACATAGTTTCTTTTTATGTCATAAATTGAACAACAACAAAATAAATAAATAAAAACATCAATGTGGTAGGTTTGGGCACCCGAAGAGTTCTGAAGTCTTTTTTACAAGGTCTCAGACCTTAATCAGCTCGTTAGGCCTGAGGCATGTCAGCAACTGTCATTAGGAAATGTCAGCTGGTGCCAATTTCAAAGCTTTACGAATACCCTGACTCTTCAAACTTTGTGCAAACACAACCACAAACATTAGTTCCTCTAAGCAGCTGTGAAAGACTCTGAAAATGAAAGTTATTGATGTCCACAATGCAGGGGAAGGCTACAAGACGATATCAAAGTGTTGTCAGCTTGCAGTTACAGTGTGAAATGTAATTAAGAGATGGCAGTTTAGGGGAACTGTGGAGGTCAAGATGAGATCTGGAGGATCAAGAAAACTCTTGGAGAGAACTGCTCGTATGCTGGTCAGAAAGGCAAATCAAACCCCACATTTGACTGTAAAAAACCTGCAGGAAGATTTATCAGACTCAGGAGTGGTGGTGCACTGTTCCACTGTGCAGCGATGTTCACACGGACAAGACCTCCATGTAAGAGTCAGTAGAGGAAAACCTTCGCTGCATCCTCATCATAAAATCCAACTTCAGAAGTATGCAACGGAACATCTACAGAAGTCTGATGCGTTTTGGAAACAAATGCTTTGGACTGATGAAGTTGAAATAGAGCTCTTTGGCCACAATCAGCAAAGGTATGTTTAGAGAAAAAAAAGGAGCAACATTTCATGAAAAGAACACCTTGCCAACTGTTAAGCATGCAAGTGGATCTGTCATGCTTTGGGGTTGTGTTGCAGCCAGAAGCACAAGTGGAGGGAAAAATGGATTCCACTAAATACCAGCAAACTATGAAAGCAAACTGTAAAGCTGAGCTGAAAAGAGGATGACTTCTACAACACGATAATGATCCTAAACATACCTCGAAGTCCACCACAGACTACTTCAAGAGACACAAGCTGAAAGTTTTGGAATGGCCCTCACAGTCCTCTAACTTAAACATAATTCAAATTCTGTGGGTAGATCTTAAAAGAGCTGTGCATGCAAGACGGCCCAATAATATTGCAGAACTAGAAGCCTTTTGCAAGGAAGAATGTGAGAAAATCCCAAATACAAGCACTGAGAGACTTCTAACTGGCTACAAAAAGCATTTGCAAGCTGTGATATCTGCCAGAGGGGGTGTTATTAAGTACTGACTATGTAGGGTGCAATAATGTTTTTATTTTTGTTCAATTTATGACATAAAAAGTAACTATGCATAATGTTTGCTGAAAATAGTATTTTTTCCATATCATAGAGAGAGTGTGTTTACATCTTTTCAATTAAAAAAATCACCAAGATAGATTATTTGTGAAGGGATGCCCAAACTTATGGATACAACTGTATATATACCACCTTCCCACCTTGTGCATAACACTTATGGTTTTGAGTCAAAGCCTATTTTTATGTATTTTATTTGTCCTTATTGAAATGTTCTAAAACTGCATGTTTTATTAAAAATGAATATAATTTCTACCCACCACTAATTTAATTGGTTGTTTTCTTCTCAAAAGTAACAAAGGAAGAAGGCTTGCTGGAAAATGCTATTTAGTCCAATGACCTTGCGCCCTGTCATTTTTGATAACTTGTATGGACGTCAGTTTTTTTTTCTCAACCTTTTTAGCAAGAAAGTTTTTCAGCAAAATGACAATAAATTAGCAGCATTATGTTTAGCAAGCCGAAAGAAAAAAGTGGAAGAGGAAGGATAAAAGAGAACAAGATGAGTGTGCTGCTAAAGTGATAGAATTAGATTAGACTCATACCCATGCTTCTTCGAATGCTAGCAATGTTGAGTTCACGTCAGCTCACCATTGCCATCTATTGTAGCTCCACAACAAAGCTGAGCATAGTGCTCATTCTCCAAGCTCAAGTTAAGACTCAGTGGATTGGCTATTCTCCCAAAGAGAAGAGCAAAACCAGGATTTGGACTTGATCAGTGTTGTTAATGACTTTGCTGAGCGCAAGGCTCGTAGGATGAACTTCTAATGTTCAGGTTTCTCTTCGTTATGGAGTAAGGTCAGGGATTTAAATCCATAGCATTGTAATTTTTACCTCTAATATGTTGGGAAATGTGCACTGTAATCTGTGTCTGTGATTTGGCTGCTGTGCTATTAATGATTAATGATGAATTATGTTGAGCAAGCTGCGGTCTGAGGTAGGCCCACAGTTAGACTCATATCAATTTGCATACAGACACCACAGAGGCACTGATGATGCAAGCAATAGTATAGTGCACATGGTCATTAAACATCTGGAGAATCTCAAGGCCTATGCCAGACTATTGTTTGTTGATTTCAGTTCTGCATTTAACACCTTGCAGCCCCACATATTGCTTAACACACTGAATCAGCTCAATGTCAACCCATTCATCATTTAGCGGTACCATTCATTCCTTCCCAACCGCATCCAGCATGTCAGAGTGAACAGAACCGTGTCTGAGCCCATGGCCATCAGTAATGGAGCGCCCCAGGGGTGCGTTAGCTCACCTGTGCTGTTCACTCTCTACACAAATGAATGCACCAACCGTACGGAAAACCAATATATCGCTAAATTTGATGACACTACCATCCTGGGGCTTGTGCTAAACAACTCTGATGTCCAGGTGTATAAGTCTACCATCCAGAACTTTGTACAGTGATGTGACAAACATCATCATCCTAAACACACACAAATACACACACCCAAAAACAGAGGAGATGGTGTTTGACCCCAAGTCCCTTGGTGATCACTCACCAGTGGTCATCCATGACCATACCATAACACAGGTGGACTCCTACAGGTACCTGAGCATCCACACAGATAACAAACTGAGATGTCTGCTCCAGGGTGCAGCAGAGGCGGCTCAGGACCGTTGAACCGGGAAGAGCAGCTTCTATTCTATCATGCAGTGGCAGAGAGCCTCCTGCACTACAGTATCTCTTCGTGGTTTGGTAACCTGATAGTACAGTCAAAGGTCTAGATCCTGACTTACACAGACAGCCATGAAAATCATGAGTCCATCAACATCCTAGTCCTCAGCAAGGTTATTATACTTAATCAAAACTTAACTAAAAACTAGGTATGAAAAAACATTTTAGTTAAAAGGTATAATATGTAATTATTCCACATTAAAATGTCTAAAAACAGCTAGACCTGTGTTATATATTTTGTTGAGTTGTGTGCTTACATTATCCCAAATGTTTCCAACAATTTTCAAACCCAGAGAAATCTGTAATTTAATCAAAGTAACGGACCGTTTCATTTGGTCGCATGTCAAAGGCGTTATACCTCCTCTACCAAAGAGTAAACACACACAAGATGCAAACGGTGGCGCTGTATTTGTCCGCTACAATGGCGTCTACCAAAGAGTAACTCACACACATACAAGATATACATCAGCGTTGTGGTTGTTCCACGGAAACTGTTATAAATTTTATTCAGTTTCAAGCCACATTTTCATGATAAATTTAGATCGCTCTCAATTATATCATTTAGCCAGAAGAAGGATTTTAGTCATTGGACGTCTGGATCTTAAGTTATCAGAGAAATACACTGGGCAAACGTTAGCAGCAGCTCGGCTAACAGCCCCTCCAGGAAGTCCGGTGGTCACAAAACATCGTTGGAGAAATATTGATTTTTTTTTTTTTAAAGGTGAAACAGCTTTAATTAGTATTTTTAACGATTTCAATCTGCGTGTACATTTGTTTTAGGAGAGGAGAAGACCTCTGTGGATAATTCGGCTCCCGGGAGAAACCGGCCGAACGTCTGGATCTAAAGTTATAAAAGAAATAAACCGAACAAGTGTTAGCAGCAGCTCGGCTAACAGCCCGTACCGGACGTCCGGTGGTCGCCGTACATCGTCGGAGAAACACTGATTTTTTTTTTTTTTAGGTGAAACAGCTTTATTCAGTGTTTTTACATGTAATTTCCGGGTCCGTTTGTTCTGGAGAGGAGGATACCTCTGCGGGTAATTCGGCTCCCGGTAAAAACATCCTGAATGATTCACACTGGGGTAATCCTGTCCCTGTGAGGCTGGTTATTTAACAACAAAGACAACAACTCCCATGATCCCTTGCTACTTCATACCATCATCACACTCCGTCTTTTGTTATTGTTTTGAAAGAGAGACCCCTAGCGGCTGAAATTACATATTGTGCGTTTAACTGAAATAAAAATAAAAACTAGACTTTAGAAAAAAACGAAAACTAACTGAGATGATATTGTGTACTTACAAAACTAACTAAAATAAAATAAAAATATGCAGAAAATGTCTTCAGTTTTAATGTTTGTCAATTTGGTCAAATTTGTCAACACAGCTAGTATGAGGAGGCATTGGTTACCTTCACAAAGTGTTGTGGTTGTATTGTAAAAACTATTCTGACTTCTTAAAACTCGCCCTTTACAAATACCCCCCATATTATAATAAAATAAAAATAAAACTAATACTGCAATTAATAAAAACTGAACTGAAACAAACAAACCCACTCTGGAAACTAAGTGAAACTAAACTGAATTGAAAACAAAAATTAAAGACGAAATAAAAATAAAAACTAATGAGAAATACAAAACTATATAACTCTAGGCTATTTTTCAACAAACCATAATCAGACAGGCCCAAAAAATCATCTCAGACCCAACTCATATTCTCCACCCCGAGTATCAGCTCCTCCCCTCTGTTTTAAACATCCTTTTGTGCCCCATCCATTAAAACCATGGATGTAAAACCAAGCGGCAACCTCCGGGGCTGAAAAATGAAGCCAATGCGGAGGTGCCAAAAACCTGCATTCTCTCTAATGGCCATCAGGGGGAGACTCCACTGGCTGCAAAAAGAAGTCCGATTGTATGGAAGTCTATGAGAAAATGACTCTACTTCTCACTTGATTTATTACCTCAGTAAACTGTTTCCTGGTTAGCTTATGGTCTCAATTGCTAGTTTCAAGTCTTTTTCAATACAGCATGATATTCATTTTGTAAATTATGGCCCCATTTAGAGTAAAATAGACAATAAAACAGCGTATGCTTTAGGGCGTGGCTACGTGTGATTGACAAGTCGTCACCACGGCGACGACGTTGCTTACGTAACGTAACCATTGCGTATGGACGTAGCTGCTGCTATTTCAGTGTGTTTTCAGTTCACTAAAGTTAATTGTAACATCGTGGTCGCCTAAAAAAGTCTTGTTCAGCATTTGGTTGTAATAAAAGACCCTCCAATGAGTCGGATGATCAGTTTCTCCGGTGAGTACATTTTCTTTTGACGGTTTTAGGCCTGTTTTTCGCTAGCGAAAATTAGCATTAGCATTATCATTATCACTGTTAACCATGGATTGTAAATACATCGTGCTAATCAAGCTAGCAGCTAGCGCTATGGTCAGCTCCACCCTCTCGTTCAAATTCTTCTCGGTCACTTCTGGCTCCAAAAATCAAACATGGCGACGGCCAAATCCAAGATGGCGATGGTCAAATCGCTACACTGGAGCATGGATGTATACATCCATGCACTGGAGGCTTCAAAACGGTAGCTCGCAAACCAATGGATGACGTCACGGTGATTACGTCCATATTTTTTACAGTCTTATGATTAAAGCCCTTAACACAACCTAAGCTGAAATATGTGTATGCCTTAGCTGTCCTTGTCGTTGATCACTGTTATATATTGAACTATGTGTGCACTTTTTCTGATGTAGATGGGCATGTGCAATTGATGGATGAGTTTGTTTTTTGTTTTTTTTAATCTTATCTTATCTTATTTTATCTGTCTAATTCTTTTAATGCAAATGATTGTGTGATCAGGTGCTGTCCATGCTTATGCATTTATTCATGCTGTGTAGGCCTGTAATGAGTTGCTGTGCTTTTCTTGATTGCTATTTATTGTGTAAGCTACTTTTGTGTTGATTTGTTAGTGTAGGCTGGCTAAAGCTATTTCAGATTCTTGATAGTCGGAGAAACAGTCTGTGGAGGTTTGAGTCCAGGGCAGGCTGTTAGATTAGCGTTGATAAATTAGATGCTTTGGCTGCTGTCCGTGGTGCTGATCAAAGACTGGTTTGCAGAATGGGAGTTGCATGGTGAGCCTCTCTGTGGTGACATAGCAATTGTCTGCTTTGCAATTGTCTGGAATGGTTGTGTGTGTCCGTGCGTGTGTGTGCACGAGCTTGTGTTTGGTGCAAGGGGGCCAAGAAAAAATATTTGCACTGGGGCCAATCACAATTATGTTACGCTGCTGGCAGGTGTTCTAATAACTGGAAAGATATTATCCTGAGACTGTTCAACACTCAACACTCGCCAGCTTCAGCTACTTTTAATGGTGAATAAATGTTTTTTGGTTTGTTTTTTTTAAACCACTGCCAGCTTCTGTTGTGATGTAGATTGTTTTGTACATGGTGCACCTGTTGCTGTCTGTATTGTTGGTGGATGTAAGACAGCCATGCACTGGTTACACATGACCTATATTTGGTACATGATGTGGTTGTGCTTACAGTACCAGTTTAAAGTTTGGACACTCAAGGGAATGGGAAGGTGTGTCCAAACTGTTGACTGCTGCTGTATGCAGTTCTGGTTTGATGTCAGTTGATGTCTGGTTGCTCCTCCTTGTTCAGAAAGCCTTGAAGCTTGTCTATAAATCTCTTGGTTAGTATGCAGTTTTTTAGCTGGTGTTATCTGAATGAGGGCAGTGTCTGTGTGAGGTAAGTTTGCTTTTTAGTAGTCAAGAATTGTGCAAATGCAGTTTCTGGTACTATTTTGAATGCAGAATAGAAATTGTTTGTTGTGTTGCCACATTTTACTCAAGTAAAGAATATGAACACTACTTGCACCACCACCACAAAGTTGAAATTTTCCTCACTCCAGAAATGTCACTGACACCAGGCCTTGACACTTTCAGGGAACTTGTGGTTTTATTAAGTGGATCAGTATGTGTTACCATGCACACACGGCTGACTGAAAAAAAGAAAAAGGAAAAAAAATGCCTTGGCAGATCTAGTCAGCATGGGCTGTACATTTCTCAGTGCTATTTAGCGCTGTACAATACATTCATTGAAACACAGTTCCAAAATGAGCCATTACTTGTATTTATTAGCATGAATATAATTTGAAAATATAAATCTCCCACTTCATCTCTGTGTAAAATGGGCCCTCACTGGCTATAACGAGTAGCTATGTAAGGAGTAAATCTGTTCCCTACAGTGCTAATATATCCAGGGTGGTTTGAATTAGTCTGCCTGTAGAAAGAAGCAGTTAAGTTTGAAACTGTAAAGGCTTCACACACCATCTCCCATGTATTTCAATGAGTCTTGTTGATGTAGCTTTTGACATGGGTTGACAGAGTGTAGGAATGCATGAAGAAAACAAAATGACACAAAAAACAAGTGAGTCTCCTGTTCTGTTAAAAGCTGAAACGACTTTCATTCAACTACGCACAGGTAAATCCTACATAACAAACTTCATAGGATAATTAAAAATGTACAGAAAGACAATAATTCAAGTTGTAAAAGCAAACCTATGCATAAATGTGATTGATGCCAACTGTCACAAACAAACACAACTTTCACAACACATTTCTCACAATGTATCTCTCCACAAAGTATATATATATGGTCATGTCAGATTACATAATGAAGGTCATTTCACACTTAAATGTGTCAGCATAGTTCAAAATTTAATGCAAGATTAATATAACCCTGTGCTACCTTCACATATTTGAACATGTAGCTGTAGGCTGATAGTAACCATCGGTTGGTCTGAGGTGGAGCTGTCCAGTCTGCTGTGGTGCTGATTACTGTTTGGATGCAGTAGCTTGTTTTCCTTTTCTCAGAGTCATATTTTAAGCAAGTTTCAAAAATATCTGACATCTCAAATGTGAATATTTGGTGGTTTTCTTAGTCCTCTCTGAAAGGATCTTTGAGTTTTCAACTCAAAACAAGCAAATTGAAAACATTAAGTTGGCTCGATTTTCACTGTCTTTTAACATTTTATAGACCAAGTGATTAATAGATTAATGCAGAAAATAACTGGGAGATTAATTGATAATGAAAATAACAGTTACACCTACGTCATTTTTAATTTGTGAATGTGCATTTGTATAGTTTATTTATTATTTTAGATGATGCCAAACTCTTGACTTTATTTTTTGGTTGAAACCAATGGGGCAGTGTTACCATCATAATAGTTAACATCAGTGCTTTGTTAGTTAACGTATGGCTCATGTACTCTCTTGTTAAAGGTTGTTTTCTTGGAAGCGTTATGTGCATCCCTGCAAATCAATTTTTAATTTTAGTTTTTTGAAATCTGCATTGTTTACATCATTGTTTAATTTTCAGTCCTCTTCTTTCCCGCCTTTACTGGCAATATGACCATATAAACTAGTCTACCATCAGAGATTTTGCCACACTGTTTATACTTGATTGTATTAAGCCATTGTGGGCAATATTACAAATCAATTAGCAGGACTGGTATGAGACAGTATTGACTTTATGTGATTTTTGTCGGGTATTTAATTCAGTGGATTAGCCAAAAACAGACATTCCTATCTGGTATTTTATCCATGACCAGTTTCTCAATTGATTTTCCATAAAATTTGCAATATTGCGGTTGATTACATATACTGTGCTGGAGGATTGTACCCGTATGGCCCACCCATAGCTGGACTTGTGTGGAGTCATCCTGAATACTTTCATACCATGTCAACTGTAGCGAAGGCTTAGAAACAATGACACAAAACCCATCTCACTTTACCAATGCCATCAAGCGAGTACAAAAGCCCATCCTGTAGGACTGGGAACACATAATGCCCACACCTGCTGCTACAGTCCATTTGAATCAGGATTTGTTTCAGTTCTGCTAAATTCATGCTCTATTAGTCAAGACTTCTGGTGATGTTAACAAAATGGTACTCCCATAAATGATTGCTCTCACCAACCTCACGTTTAAGCCAGAACCCACCACAGCAGTCCCCAGATGAGTACAGCTCTGTAAATATGGCTGGTCCCGAGGGACTACTTGAGTCTTGGCAGATAATAAGAGGATGGGTTCTCCCCTGATGTGAAACAGCAGACCTAAATCTACCAAGGCCTTGCAGAATGAAACAATACAGTGCGACTGTATGAAGCATTTGAATGCAGATATGATGCAAAGGTGAAAGCACAGAGCCAGCCCTCATGTCAAAACCCTCCCTTGCTGCTGGTTTCCTCCCATTTGTGTTTTGCTGTGTCACTCAAACTCATGTCGTCGCATGACATGTTTGAATGAAGTTTTATCAATCACAGTGGTCAAGTGTGACAGTTTAATCAATAGGGTACGTTTTCTCAGAGATTCCTATTATTTTAAAATTAGAGGACCTGGGCTGGGGGAGGGAGGAAGTGGTGTTTAGGAGAAGCAGGGGGGGTGGGGGTTGTTGTTGGGCTTAAAGCTGTCGCGCCATACATAAACACAGGAATAGAGAGGCTTCTGAAGTATTAGCCCTGAACCAAGCGGGAGAGAATTGGCAAACACAGGCTGCTGGACTGACAATCTGTCAGTGCAGAGCTGGATGTCTCAGATAGATAGACTTTGCTCTGTTGGAGTATAAATGTTAAATATGAATGGTTGAAAGAAGCAGTGAACCAGACCATACAGATGCCAGAGTGCAATCATGCCAAATAAGGAAGTCCTTTTCTAAAATGTCAATAGCTTTACACAGGATCCAAGAATCCAATGAGTCCAGCATTACGAGCAGGGAGACTCGTCATGTAGTTTTAATACTCTCTACTGCTTACAAACACACCAGCATGGCTCTTTTATCTTTTTTTGGCTGAGCCACTTTGTAGAGAAATCATTTGACAGTTGAAGGTTTCAGATGTACAATATCAAACCAAACGAGATATTGGTTCAGTCTGTTTTATTCAGATGAGTTACTTAACAGTCAGAGCAGACAATGAAATGTCTCTACCAGTATTAATTTAACAAATACAAGCAGTAACTGGGCAAGAAGTAAGTGAGATCTACTTCATCCATTTTGAAGGTTTTCCATCAGTTGCCCTGACCTTATGAGTTTAACCTTTCCAGGGCATCATTAATAATGACATCTTCACATTAATAATAATTTTTTGCCAGGAGCTGTCTGAAGGGAAAAGGTTCCAGAAGTCCCCTAAAGCCACAGCCAGAGGCTGAGATCTGGGAATATGGGGGAACATTAATTACCTGAGGGCCAGCAGGAGCAATGGTAACTGTTATAAGGAACTGCATTGTATATTGGCCTGTCTGTGTCAGGTTTATTGTAGCACAGTAACCCACTTATCATGTTTAATGGAAGTATTGTCCTTTGGGGGATTTTCTTTCAGCTTTTTTTTTTTTTTTTGTGGAAGTGTAATTAGTGATGTGGTATCTTCTCAATGTTGGTCTTATAAAGCTGAAAATTTTCCCTCTGTTGGCAGGTCAGAGACTTTTATTGTGACTGACTTACAGCCAATCTTTTTATAGGAATAAGTCTGCCAGTGGTGAGCCATGTTAGCCAGAGACAGGAAGTTCAGCATTACACGCAGCACTGCCACTCAGCTTGTCAGGACCGGTTATGGTGGCAAACCTTTGACTGAACTCTAGAATATGTTATTAAAATAGGACTTTAAGTGGTGTGTTTGAGAAAGTGATATTTGTGATGAGATCTAAAAATGAAACTCCCAGTTGAAATTCATAATCCTTAATGAAAGGTGTTAAATACCGATGGAAATGCCTCATTTAGCCATAAAATCCATTACCTTCGGCCATACAAGCTCCACACACATGATTGTCTCACTGAACACAATTTCATAACCTCACCTTTTCATGACGTGGCTTCCGAGACCAGTTACATAAAATCCATATCGCCTTCTTTTCTAATGTGAGACTTGGAAGCTATGTAATCCAGTGAAATGGTGCCAGCATTAAAAAGGGCACTATCTTTTCATTTAAAGTCACTTTTATAATCAGCTCCCAAGGAATCACAAGAAAGGGCAGTAAAAAAGTAATAGAATCAGCAGTGGCACAGACATAGGTAATTATGTTAAACTCCTTTCACAACAGAAGCTTGGAAAAAAAAAAAAAAGAAGCTTAATACTGTAAGCCTTGCAGTGAGGGCCGCTGTCATTGTATTGCAAATAAATGGCTGTGGTGAACATGTGTGTGCTGTCCTGGACGATTTGCGTGATGTAATTAGATGTAAAATGCTTTTTAGCTGGCTCTTTAATTGACTTTTGGCTAGAGTGATTTGTGGTTATCAGGTTTTCCCTCGTGGCACGGTGTGGTCTTCAGTCAAGGCCGGTGGATTATTTGCAAACACCTAAATCCAGTTTCTTGAGCTGGACTTGTTCGATCTGCTCTTCAGTTCTCTCTTGTGTGGAAAGGACTTCTATAACCTTAAGGAAGAATTGCTTTAAATATATTTTCCTTACTTTGGGTGTTAAGAGTCCCTCAATGATACTCTCAAGTGTCGTACTTGAAATACACCCTGACAGCTATTTAAACAGACCCAGATATTAAACATTCAGTTGAACACCTTTGCATAAGGTAATCCAGTAGTGTCATACAGCATTGCTGACTACCAATCATCTCATATGTATTCCGGGTACCCACTTTAGCCAGCACTGTATTTTAATGGCTGACATCTCAGGGCTGCAATTCAAGTGTGATTTATATCTTCTCAAGTCATCAGTTACAATCAGACCCAAGGATCTGACTTTGTGCTCACTGGACAAGCATAGCTAATACAGAAAAGGGGAAAAAAGAAAAAAAGAGCCATGCCACATTCCCAATTTTTAGTGAAAATTTGAATCAAAGGTGCTGCAGTAGAGGTGGAGAAGGTTAGATATAGAGAGCAAGAGAGGGGTGACAGGGCTCCGCATTGATACGCAAGCCTGTGTCTCATCCTTAAACCAATTTCCTTCCTCAATACTCTGGGGAGTGGTCTGATTTGCACCGTTTCCTTTCTCAGAGTAAGTGTTTATCCTGCTTTTACAATTAGATCTCGCTCCCAGCTGCAGCATTAATCAAATAGCCAGACATATTCTCTACATTTAGAGATTGAGGGAATGTGTCCTACATGTCTTCCTCTGTGGTAACAGGCTGTGTAGCAGCACGGTTATTTGTTTAGTAAGCGTCTCACACATATTGTACGCAGATTTGACCGGTCAAGAGGATTTCAGAGAGCTCTGAAAGGAAGCCAGAGTGAAGGTTATTTAGATATAAACATGTGTGACCTATTCATTATATAAATACTGCTTGTATTTATCTTGGTTTGGTATTTTGCGGTGTGTTTAGGGAGTACTGAAAAGCATAAAAATGATGTCTTGACATCTTCAATAAATGGATTATAGAAAAATTTTGTAGAGCACAGTCAGAGTTCTGGTGATATCTGGTACTTAGAAGTAGAAGTGTTGCTCTAGACCTTGAAAAGTAAAAAGTGAGGCAGGGGAATACTTGGATAGAGTATTGTTTTTGAGAGGCAAAGTGTCTAGCACTACATAATAGAGTAATTTAGCAGAGAAACCATGGACCTCATAGTTCATGGTTGCAGTATTGTGTGAGTGTGGGTGCATTCCTCTCTGCTCATAGCACAATGTCAATAGAAATCCACTACAATCACTTAATGTACTCTACTGCTCCACTCTACATATGGGCTTTAAATGCTTTAATCGAAGACCTGCTCATTTTTATTGGTGTTCTTTATAGGTAAGGTTAGTGATGATTTTCAAATGCACTCAGTGATTTGTGGCTAATTAGGGCGAGAGTTAGTCAGACCACAAAAATGTATGTTTGCTCGGGGGCAGTGCGCTGCAGTGGTGAAACAAAGGCCACAATACACACTGGGACCGGATCCCGTTTGTAGACACGGAGCGAAGGCTATCTAATATACTACAGAGTGCGGATAAAAAGACCAGAATGTAGTGTAGTTATTACTATACCAGAGGGGAGAGCAGCATTGTGTCATCTCGCAGAAAAGGATGATTTCCCAATCGGGCAGTTGCCTCTGTCACCATGGTTACCTATGAAAGTTGTGACATTCAGCCAGGGACATGCATGACAACTAATTTATTAGTCCAGAGTTATTTCTGATAAAGCCAGTATTAGAAGTGATGGAGTGGGATCGTGTAGATTTGAATCACCAATTGGTCTGTTTCTTTCCCTGTGATGCTGTGTGCTGCTGGTGTCACTAATGCTAAACTGCTAATTATCATAAGACAGACCTGCAACAACTCCAGCAGCAAAGCACACTGCTTATTATTCACTTATTAACCCCTCCCCAGTTCTCAGCTTTATCTGCCGTGAAACCTGTCCCTCTACGCTGGTGGAATTGTTTATTCTGTATTTTTCCGACTCACAGCCGTTCCTCTGCCAACTTTATAAGCAGCTATTTTGCTGCGTTGGCTTAAATGATCTGCATCCAAATGCAAGTGGCTAATGCAGCCCTCAGGTGGGGAGTTAACGCGTTATGTGTATTTCAATATTTAATGAGCTAAATGCCAATGCTTCCAAAAGAGTCTCATAAAATTCTGTGAAATGAGCACAAAATTGTTGATGCAAATTAGTTGTTGCGGACAGGAATTATGTGAAGATAATGTTCCTCCACCGCAAATTGGGTTGTGGCAACATCACAAATTGGACAAGTTATTTCCATTTGTGCGTCATGTGGAAGGGAGTGTTGGCTAACGGTCAAGTGTAGGCAACCAGAAGAACTGTGGGTATGGTTATGTTGAAGTTTATACCACTAAACTCTGATCAAAATATAATTACATTTATTTTAAACGTGATTTCTTATTCCTTTTTCACTATTTTATTAAAAGGATGATGCATGACAACAAATCCACTGAAAAGACCAAAAGCAACAACGTGTTAATCCGTCTCTCAGTATTTTCTGACCTATTCTTTAGGGTACTGTAGTTTTTTTAACTTTTTTACTCAAACAGCAGTGAAGAGTGCATTTGTTGGGGGCCGTTATCATCTGATTTGGTTCACTAGCCAATATTTATGGCACCAGGACGATGTATGTGGGATTGAAAATAAACTACAGTATGCGTGTGTGTGTGTGTGTGTGTTGATGATAATGGATGAACATGTCACAGGGTATAATGTTGTGGTTCACTGATGTGTTTTGAATAGTTTTTGGACAACAATGGCGCTGTATTCCACAGAGGAATAAGCTATACCAGGCTTTGGCTGCACAGGCAATATTTGTTAGTAGGATCAAATCATTGTTGGTTTAGTCTTTTCATGGGATTTGTTAAGGAAAAGAAAAATATATAATATCACCAGCCTTATCCTTTCAGCATCTACATTATTACAGTAAAGACAATAGCAAAATGAAGAAAATTATGCTCAGGTTAACAACAACAAAAAGAACAATTCTTTGAAGTTTATCCTTAACAACAGTTTGACCAAGTTTAAGGTCACTGTAAAAGAATTAAATCCGGCATAACCTCGGGCATAAAAAATACTCATGGCACAAGCTGGGAGTTGAACCCCGGTCGTGAAGATGAAGACCTAAGATGATTCTCTGACCTTAACACCCTTATTTTGCAGTTATCTTCAAATGTCAAACTACAGTACTAATCCTTTGATGTTGAGAAAAGTTTCTTACTTGTGCATCATCCTTATTCAACAACATTTCGGAGGACCTGGCTAATTAATTCCATGAAGGGCAGGTTTAACCTTCAGAAAAACGATTCACGCCTCTGCTGCCTTTTACTATGGAGCTCATTTAGACTAATGCACCACAAAGACCAGCACTATTCCTATTCTGCTGTCAGTTCCCATATTACCGCTGTCATGTATGTTGTAATGCTCGTAGGCCGGCAGAGACACCAGTGAGCGTGGGTTGAGCCTGAATGGACACAGACACAAGGCGTTAGAGCTGCTGAACTGAACTGAGCTTGAAATACACTGAGTGAATCAACCTTCCATTGTAATGAGCTGCCGCGTAGGCTGACTTAATTAAAAGTGATGTTAAATAATTTCTCTGTGGTGATGGTGCCATGATCAGCTCAGCCTCACAGTGTGACCTGCTACTCTTTTCCACGCCTGATTTCAGCCACCATGCACAGTTGAGAAGCTGTGTTTTTTTTTTTAGAAAGGGAATGTTTATCTTAGGGTTGGGTGATGTGGCAAATATATCATATCAATATTTTTTCAGGCAGGATCATGATCCACGATCTTATCACAATTCTTTTTCATGTTGATTTTTAAGACTATTTTGCAAGTTACTGAACAGTACAACCAAACTATTCTCTTTAAGAATAACAGACCATTTAGGCTAAAGTTTGCACAAGTCATATGCTGACACATAATGTTACACCGTTGTTGCTGGGACAGTCTGAGAGGTCTGAAAATTATCACCGAACTTGTATACCATGAACACCAGCGGGACACAAATGGTTCTAGGCCCAGTTAAACATAGTTAAGAGTAGAGGGAGACCAAAACAAGGCTAATGTGTGACTGTAATAAATGGAAATGCTCATTCATGGCATGTTAACACTAGCTAACTAGCTGCTACCAGCTTGTAAGCCATATTGTTTGCTAACATTGACTCAGCTTGTGTTGGCAAAGACAGCTCATATACCTAGCATGCCTCCCTGCCAGCTAACGTAAGACATCAGATAAATTATATATCCAGGAGCTAGCTAACTGTCTGGCTCGCTGGCGTTGTCCTTTCCACCAGTTGCTAAAAATACCCTGTTTCCTCCAAATGTCAATGCCTCCTCCAGGCTCGCATATATACAGCTCTGGAGCCCTGGAGCAGCAACCCTACATAGGCCTGCCCAACATAGTAACAACTTACACTACCTTAAACTTGTTCAAATGTCAGACTAAACTACCACTTTTTTTGTTTTCACACGTTTCCATCCATTGTTCCGTAAGAGGGTTTCATAAAAATAATAAAAACTTACCTCTGACCAACACCAACGCCGGATGTGCGTATGAGCCACAGAACTACAACTGATAGAATGTGCATTGTGGCTAAGCTACTAACAATCTCTCTATAAAGGCAGATTGTGGAGATGTTCACGATTTAATATCGTCATATCGCACAACTCTAGTTTTCTTCTGGCCTAAGAACATACCTAACATTGAATTTGGATCTACGCATCTGTCCCCCAACCTCCTCAGTGATACCTTTCTGCAGGGTGAGTGAATGAGGGTGATAGTCTGTTTGTATATCTGATGAAGCAGGATGCAGAACAACACAAAAATGAGGCTCTGCTATGACACAGTGCCTCAGGAGTGTCTGCTTTCTTGCCTTGATTGCTCCGTGTTCCTCGAAGGCTCTGTAATATGGACGACAGTTCAATAGGAAAGTAGAGGGAGGGAGTACTATTAAATTCGACTGAGGGTTCAGTGAACTTGTCATGGCATCTCACTTACACACACACACACACACACACACATACACACATACACAGAGTCCTATCCTGTTTTTCCTGGAGGTTGATTCCATCTCATAGGCTTTGGATGAAGTCATATATTACATGATTACATTACATGATTCAGCTTCATTAACTACTTCACACTGGTTCGTGCATAGTGCTGTAGACATATACTCAATTTAGAAGCAACTAATAGGATTTTTTTTTAGCTTAATTGACATGGTGATATCATGTCTATCTGTCATGCAAGCGGATCAGAAAATACATGCAGGGGTTCCCTAGTAGTAAATTAGCCTTGTTGATAACACTGATTAGATTTTTTACTTTGGACATCAACTGAAACATTGCAAAGAAATTGTTTTTAAAGAAATGTTGTACTTACATTGTCAAATAAGAGGCAAAAAAAAAGAAGTTTAAGTTGTCTCAAGAGAATGATTCAAAATTAACCAATATCCCTCAATGTATAGATACTTAATTTAAAATATAATTATTGTTGGAAGTGTGTTATTTAATATTCTTTATCTTGTCATATCATCAGTCAGCCAGTTCTCAAGCAGGCCCCATCAGCCAATGGAACAGCAGAGTGCTGACAATGCAGCCGCCGTCACACTGCTTTTATAATAGCATACATCAAGCCTTAAACGCTTCGGAGAAACACTCAAACATCTGCGTGCGGGTTATTTTTGTAGCCCTATAGATTCTGTCCAGACAGACGGAGCGCAGAGTAATAGGTGTGCAAGGAAAATGAAGAGCACGCACTGGTTTTAGCGGCAGCAGTGATTTTTTTTTTTTTTTTTTTTTTTTTTTTTTTTTGGACTTTGGTAATCAGTGAGTCGGTGGCATCTGCAGAAGCCTCCTGCTTCTGCTTTTGCCCCCAGGCGGTGCAACTAACTTGGAGTGCTCCAGTATGTAGAATGCTCTACAAAGGGCCGTAGTGTAAATACTTCATAGCATGCTGAGTGGTCCTATGAATATGTAAGGATACAGGCACCAATTCAAATTAAACGATACACGGAGCAACCATTTGCATAAATGTGTGCTTTACTTCAGACATAAAGTTGCACCCTTGTGACAGTATGTGAATAACAGCAAATGGTTGACTTCATCTTTGAATGCATTTACTTTTATGCCATCTGGTTTTATCTATTTTAAATTACCTTTTAGTGAGGTGTGATAGTTTGTTTGTAAAATGTTTTGTAGCAGTCAGACATGGCCAGCTTTTGGCCACCTGAATTACACTGGTGTTCAGGGTGACAGCTGCACTGGCAGCCGTCACTGCACATCATAACTGATGTTGTGCTGAACTCAGTACCCATGACTGCAAAAATCACTAGTTAATTGACTTGCAATGACTCTGGTCAGCGGCCCATCTCTCCCTCCCTGCTCTAACAAGTCCAAATATATTCTGAAAGACAGCAGTTGTATCCATTTATAAATAAACACACATGCATTGTCCTGTTGTTTTTTCTTTTAATTCTGCCCCTGGAAGACACAGTAATGCAGTACATCCCAAAAGCTTATTAGTTTGTCCCACAATAAGTGTCAGCATGTGTTGGTTAAGTGTGTTGGTTGACATGACAACCATGCCCTGAAACACAACATCTGTTCAGTCAATAATTGGACTTGAGCTCCCTGTTAAAACATCTCACTATACTGAAGGTTGGTTGTTCCATCTCTGCAAACCAAACCTGTACATTACATCAGCTAATTCAGATTTCACTGCAGACCGGCCACTCAGAATTTAATCAGAGTTCGTGTTTTTCTGGTTTCAAGTAACAGACTCCTTTTTAAAAATGTACTAACACCTAGCATGAAGTGTTTGCTCAAACTAGGACAGCGCATCCGTTTGTGTCCTGCTGCAGCACACGGTGCACTTACTCAGTGAGCATTTCACAAATGAGGTCCATTGTGGATAAGTACATCATTTCCATAGACACTTTTAATTTTAGTTTTTTTGTGACCGTGGAGGATACATACAAGCAAACCCCAATTAATGAAGGAGTTAAATCATGAGCAGACTAGACTTAAAACACACTACTGGCCAATTAGATTCTGCAGCAGGGTGTAATCCGAGGCTTTGCACCACACTGCCTCTGGCAGTTCTCTCTCATCCTGCTCAGAGTTTTGTGAAGTCCAGCGCATCACCCCACGTGACCTGGAACTGGCTGAGTCTTACTCTTTTGTAGCCTTCCAGTTGCAGACTGACAGTGACGCATTGGTTGCTGCGAGCAGAATTAGATAGATAAATACAAAGAAATCCGTAACACCCAAACCTAGAGTCCGTGTCTCATTTATTGATCTGGTCACGCACCAGTAGATTTCCATTTGCCTCTACTGAAGTACATGGAGCTTTTCTTGAGGATGACCCTGAGAGTTTTCAGATATGAACAAAACTACCTCAAACTTACTGCATGTAGCTGACATGACAGGTACACAGAGGGAAGACACAACAAAAAACTTTTAAATATCATCTCCTGCTAGTTTTTTCATGAAATGTTTATATATTTACAGTGCTTATTCAGATTTATCCCTGTAGTGCTGAGCTCTCACAGAGAGACTATTGTAGGCACGGAATCATGTGACAATGTACAATGTCAAGTTGCTTTTATTGCAGCTTTGCTGCCAAAGCCCAGTAGTGTTTAAACTGGATCACAGAAGTGCAGAGAATGATGGATGTTTGGAGCTGCATTTCACTGTGTGGTTATTACACAGTCGTAGTGTTAAAACCATTAAGTGAAATGTAATGTTATACAGGATATTCATACTAAAATGAAAAGGGCAAATTACAATAGATGTAGCTTAGGAAATAAAGATCTGGTTTTATATACACGACATCTGTTACTGTAATTCTCATCTTCAAGTGTAAAGTAGAGAAGCAATGGAAAAGGGTAAGGAGGAACCTTGTCGGAGAGAAGTGCTGAATGTATCATTAAATGTTACCTGCCGCTGTGTTGAATCGATTTGTCTTCTTTTAAATGAATTACAGACTGAACCTTACAAAATCACAAAACAGAAAGTGCATCTTTCAACCATTTGTGTGCTGTTGCATCACATGGTTCTTTAATCTCTGCTAAATATACCATCGCTGTGAACAGATCACTGCATTCTCACAGCTCAAAGCACAAACCCCTGCATCTTTATCTGGAGAGTGTACTCACTTTTTCACAGATTTAAGGACTCTGGACTCCTCATCTGCATTTATTTAAGCAACCATAAAAGCTGGTTTCTTGTCTTTTTGCTTCCCTCTTCCTTGGACAGTCTTGCAGAACAGGAATAGAATTGAGATGCTGGCATAGGCTACTTACTCGACGGAGGCAGCAGCTGCATAAACAATGCTTTATTTCACATCCTCTTAATGTTTATTCACTGGCTCCCATTTGTACACTGATAGTGCTGAGTCACACCCTCATGTGCACACTCTCTAATTATTCTGTACCATAGCAACCGTAACTTAGCAATTGCTAAACCTCTTCCATTTGAGAGGTTTAGAAAAATGTCATTATATTTCTCTATTTATCCTTTCAGACTCAGGGAAGTATGAAGTAAAACCAGCAGTGGCTACATTATTATGAATTTCTATCTATCCATCTCTCCATGAACACTAACCCACAAAGTCCCTTTTGTGAAATGCTGATATAAGGTCTTTAGAGATGAAGTCATTAAAATCGACGTGACTAACTTGTAAATAACTTGTAACTTTATGTAAAATACAGAAAGTACAATTGTTTCATTAAGGTATAGCCTAGTAAAATGTAGGAAGTGACTTATATCTGGTCCTTTCTGCACAACCATGCAGCGCTGTCTGGAGAAGAGCCACTATAATTCTGGGCTCTCTGACAACTTGTAACACTCTCTCAGCTGATGTGTCTTATACTTGACACACAAAACGCAGTTTTGTATGTCAAGTATAAGACAAGTTTGTGTGTCAAAATGACTAGACGCTCATTTAGTGTGAATGTTCATAACAAAATTATGGTAAAAGGTCAATTCTGGGTTGTTTTTTTTTTTTTTTTTTGCAATTCATGCAAGATCCTGGTCTTTAACTGTAGTTAATAGACAGCAACTGTAGTTGATAAATTGCTAATCTGGATGAGTTAAGTCGCATGATGCTGCTGAAGTAATTTGGCAGTTGAAAGCTCCCATCTGTAGTTTATATAAGAACATTGGTCACTATTGCAACCTGTATTCACCCTCTAACAGCTGAGAGGTGTCTTTCAGACCTGCGTAGAACACAAGTCTGGTGTAGGTTTTATGCAGATCAGATAACCTACATTGACGGTTCACAATGTGAGGGTAAGTATATCTACAGTTCTTTTTTTTGAGTAAAAACCATTGTGGATACCATGGATGCTGCAGTATATTTTTAACATAATATGTGATGTAGGTTTTTAGATTATACGACTACAAAATTTGCCCAGTTTGTTTTGGACCAACTTTTGGTGAAGTGTGGCAAGATCTTAGATTTTTGTGATGCGATAAATTGCTGTTAATATCTAATTAATTAAATATATATTAACCAGTAATGAAGACGAGAGACAAATTGTTCATGCTTAATTGACTGTTGATTGTTAATGTGGCCAACTATTGATTAAGGACATTGCTTAAAATTTGCATCTCCAATCCTTAGTTATTATTCATTAAATGTTCAGTATTCAAAAACTTAGACATTCTTCCTCATCAGGACTGTGTGGGTGTGGTTTGATCAGATTTGATTGACTCGATCAACTGTTGACACATTCTGATTCAAAAGTTGCTAAATTGTGATTGGTGCACATAAACTTTCTTTCTTCACTTGTGGCAGGAGGCTGGCTGATAAAATAGGTTTTCAGGGCCTTTGAGAAACAACAGAAATTGGTGAACATCAGTCTAAAGTGTGTTCATTTCGGGAAGTTTGCCTTTCCAAGAATGTGAAGACACCATGGAAGAAGTTTGTGGTTGTTTCACGCAGTTGGTTCAGACTACATTGTGACTGGTAATGAAATGCACCGCAGGAGCAACTTAGTGCAGTTATATGGCGCATACTAAATAATGCCATTGTCAACACCTGCTCGAACAGCCAATTAAAAGGAATAAACTTTCCAGAATTCAAGTAAGAAGCTAGAAAGTGCTCAGTGTGAACACACCCTTATGCCTAATGGCTTAGAGAATCACCTTGTCTGTCCCGAGCTTCCCTTTCTTCAAGATCCCCTGAAAATTTCCCCTCTTTTCCTTCGTTGACTGTCTTATCTTGTTTGTTACTGGCCAGTCTCAGAGCTTGACTGTGCCGGATACATTCTATTCATGCGCGCACACACACACACACACATACACATACACACACATATATAGACACAAACTCAGAGCCAATCACGTAACCCCACGTGCACACACTTTTCCTTTCCTGCCCTCGCCTAAGGGTTTGGTTTGATTCATGCCCTTTGTCAGAGTTTGAGTGGGTCTCAAAGAAATAATGGTGTGACTTCTCTGGGAGTGTGGTGCCTTCCATAATTGGTGTCTTTCCTCGCATGTACATCACATTCGCCCTTGTTCACTAGAAATCACACATCAAAGGATCTAAAAACTCCTCTCCTGCAGTGTCAACTTGAAGTTCATACCACCGAGGTCCTGATAGGAGCTGCACATCACAAATTTGGAGGGAAGTGAAGGAAAAAAAAAACAATAAATCGGAGCCGACCGGCATTATATCTACAGTACACATCTAGTGTGCATAGCATTAATTCAATACTTAACTGACATTATCCCTCAAACGTGACTTAAACACTGTATTTTTATTGGTTAAACATCCAAATAACTGCAATTTCTGCATAGTTACATGAAAACAAATAGTCTGTGTTGAAAGTAGTTGAAATTGCAAGTTTAAAAAAATCTTTGATGTGTCTATGACCGGTTCAGAGCTTCTCTACAGTATGAACACACAATGTTGTTGTCACTTATTATTCCAATGTGACTTGACACATGCCCTTTAATCTTGGGGAAATGTGATTTCCCTGTACCACTTAAGGCAAATGTTGTATGGCATAGCAGTGTGTTTAAGTAGTCCAGCATTGCCAGGCCAACAAAAACCACCTTTCTACATAATTTATAGCCATTTTTTAAATGTTTCACATGTTTTATCTGATTCCATCAACATGCAAAGGATACATAAAGCATACTGCACTAATGTATATGTTTTGTTTACAATTGTTTGTTGACTACAATCATGAATGAATGATCTCTCTGGCTGAGTCTCAGTGGGATGGTGAAAAACAAAACAGCTTTCGAATGGAGTTAGTTGTACTGAAAATTATGTCAATCACCCTAAACTGTGAGACGACATCTGAACACAGAACACGTTTGTAAGAAGACAAGTAATTTGAGAAAATAATTGAATGGATCATTTTAATGAAATAAATGTTATGTCTTTCCCAGCTGCTGCAAACCCTGTCTTGAATGATGGGGAACATACAATATGCCTCGTACATGATGGTTGGATTTAAGCCGCGAGGTTTTCCCTGTCACCAGCAAAAATGAATGGTCATGTTTTTATCCACTCAGGTGTGAAATTGCTGCTGTATTTGGCAGATCGGTGTGAGTTAATGTACTCTCTGAGGTCCTACTTCCTATCCCTTTGCACCGCTCCGGCTAGCGCGTGCAGTCCGTATCACACATGGTGTAGTGGTTTCATGGCGGCCACTTCGGTAATAACAAAAGATTTGTGAGGGTGCTTGTGTGCAGGAATGTGTCCAAACGCGGAAACATGGCTGCAAACTGTTCTGATGGATCTGCCTAAATGGCCGTAACTCTCCAATGGTCATGTTGGCTCATTTACTGGTTCTTCCAAATAAGGACAAGACTGAAGTTTTTTCACCCACAGTCAGAATGATAAAAGTGGCTGTTTGATAGCACATTGTTTTAGGGGAAGGGGGCAGGGAGCCATTAAAATAGCCTTGCACCTGCCTGCTCTGCAGTGCTCACATCTCATTCTGTTGTGCACTCAAACGCCTCAGTTGGAGTCATTTGGTAACTGGTCTCATCTGTGCATTGATTGTTCTGTTTTGGATCCTCTTTTATCTATAAATAAAGCAGTCATCTGCAGAGTGTACTCCCACTGAAACCCCCCTGTTACCTGCACAGGGGAGGCAATCAGCCCTACAAGGCATGTCACGCCTGTCTATGGTAATTGTTTTATGGATGGCATTTCTCTCTTCTCTCTCTTCTCTCTGTGTGTGTCTCTCAGTCTCTCTCTGTGACAGATGATTGCATGTTTAATGTAGACCTACAGTTCAGGGCTCTTTGTCCCAGTCCTCCTGCATCTGAAATCCTCTCACACCTACCCCATGAAGATCACTAACACTGCATCAATGGGCTGGAGCACAGAACCCACTGCTAATAGCCAACTCCACTAGAGGGGTAAATAAAAACAAGAGTTGACTCTCTTGCCTTGTATTTGCCTGCAAATATTGCCCAAGTAACAATTTCTCTTTTTCTCACTCTCTCTCCCTCATTATCAATGCTTGGTTGCGTGTCTTACCCAGTGTACTGTAAATGCTTTCAATAGCAATCTGGGAGGGCTGAGAGTGTTGAGATTTCCATTCTGTTGCACATTTCTCTCTGCTGGTCTCCAGAGAGAGACGGGGGAATGCCGGGGCTCCCCCGAGGTTGGACACCAAGCCGCAGGCAGTGTGAACAGATTAAGTCCAAGATGGAAATTCAGATTTCTTCACTTATTTTTTCTACAACTAGATAAAATCCATACTGCTGTTTGTCTGCCACGGGCAGGATTGGCGTTTGGTAGTTCATCTTGCTGCACATTGTAAATAACTAAACAGAAATGTTGTCATTCATGATATATGTTCGCATGCGATGTGCTGTTGTCAAGTTTTCTTGAGAAATGAGATGTTATATAATGATGCACTGCAGTTGAGTTTTTTCTTCTTACATTTGCACCACTTCACATTAAAGTATGCAAATAATGCAGAAGTTGCAGAGCTGCTCAGAGATGTTGAAGCTCTTCTCTGTCATATAACCTGTGGTGTGCCTTTCAGCAGCACCTGGAAAATGTGGAATACCTCAGTTTGTTTTATTCCTTCAGAAGGCTGATGCTTGATTCCCAGTTTAATCTGGTTCTCAGACTATTCATCGCCAAAGAACTGTGTGAATATCACATCAAAAAGTAGGACTTATCCTTTAATCTTTCTGTTCACTGCAGCACCACTTGACATAGGCCATTTCCCATTATGCGACTTTGTTGTTAGGATTAGGGGCAGGGTCCCCTTCTATAATGAAATGTGATATCTTAAGTAAGACTGAAAAAAGAGAAATAATGAATGAAGCAACAGAGAAAAGCTTGGAGTCACGTGTTTGTTTCAGTTGCTATTTAATTCGCTGCCAGCTTACACGTGTTGCCAGAAAAGAAATTAGAATATTTTCCCACAAGAACTGCATGGGGCTGAATTCCCAGTGTTGCACACAGTATGACCAGACTAGATATCTGTAATCTCCTGACATTTATCCTGCCAGTCCTATAGTTTCTTTGCTCTCGAGCGTATCTCTGTGAGAATACTGCTGCATACTACAAACTGATAAATTATTCTGTCGAGGTTTTGAAGACACGCTTGGCTAAATGGCTGCCCATAAACAAGACTCTGTGGAACCAAATCACCCTCGCAATCATCCTGCTGCTGTCACAGTTCTTGAAGACAGGTACGAATCAGTGTTGCATTTGCTTCCCTGCAGAGCTGAATAGGAAAACTAATGAGAAGAAACAACTGTGAATGCCAGGGCTTCCTATAACAACCAAATCTGTTGATGAAATGTGGCGCCCGATGTTGAAACATTTTAGGCTTTATTCTAGTTTTCTTTTTTTTCTCTGAGATACATGAGACATGAAAACTGAAAGCATTGCATGTGATAAATAATATATATCCTATTTTGACATGCCTATTAGGGTTTTTCCACTAGCCCAGGTTAGTCCGCTTTAGTCCTGCCAAGCCAACCTGTGATGAAACACAGCTCCACTGCAGCCTCACAGCAGGGGAGAACTGTGTCGAGCTGCGTTGCCACAGTCCTGCTTGACTGCGGCCAACCAGTGGCGACCTTCCCTCTTTCCCTCAAACAAGCGGTGTGTTGCAGACTCAACATGTGCTGGAGACCAGAGAGAAAACTTTCTTTTTGTAAAATATCTTTTAGGGCATCTTTGTGCCTTTATTATAGTGACAGTGGAGAGAATTGGCAGGAAACGAAGGGGAGAGAGAGATAGGGGGTGACATACAACAAAGGTCCGCCGTCGTAATGAAACCGCGAATGATGCTTTTATGTGGTATGCGTCTTAACCAGTAGGCTACCGGAGCGCACTGAGAAAGCTGTTTTTTAAAGTCTTTGTTCAGCTCTCAGTACTTTTCTAGCTTCTAACTGAATCTCTGTGGTTTGAAGTTTAGTTTCTCTGCTGTTTCCCTGTTTGTACTTTCAGATATCTGTCTTGTTTCCTGATTGCTTTCAGCTGTACAGGAGTCATGTTAAGTTGCTGCTGATGAAAACCCAACATTTCCTGCTGCTTCATATTAAAAACTTTTAAATGATAAAACAACAGGACCCTCTTTCACATTTGGTTCTACTTTTAGGGTTGTAATATTTGACTTTATAGACGCCACTAATGGTTGTTGACACACTCACCGAAACCTTCAGATAGGCTCATTGGCAGTATTTGGTCTCTGAAATGGTTTAATTAAAGGGTCAGTTCATCCCTAGTGGCATCAAGCCCTGCAGATGGTTTTAGTTTTATGTGCTGAGGTTTTGAGATATTTGCCTCTGAAAGTTCAGTTCAAAATACTTAATTCATTTTGGCAATTTGATGAAAGTGGGATTGGAAACACAAAAGCACTAAAACAATCTAACAATACAATGTTTGAAAATGGAAAGAACAAAAGTTGAATACACCATGATTAATGGTAGTGATCAATCCATAGCTGACCAACGATATCCAACATCATGAAGGCACATTATGTCAAAAACTACAGTGCACTTATCAATCTGTATGTAAAAGAAATTGATCATCCAACTGACTACAATTAGCAAGATTTAAAAATGCAGTGCAGAACTTTTGTAAATAAATGAATGTCCATTACATTCAAGCCCTTGAAGCGCCTTTACTTGAAGTTTACCAACTTTTATGTAAACAGTGTCACAGCTCTTGTCAATCAGATGTATTTGTCTTTTAATTTTCCTGTGTGTTTCTCATTGAAACAATCTCATCATCCCTTATTATTCCTGGTGGCATTAGCTTAAAATTGTCATAAAGGACATTTATTGGGTCATTGGGGTCTTTGATGAGGACCTGTTCAGTATTACGCTGTGCAAGGGAACTCTGTGTTTCATCAGTAATTCAATCAGTAATTTAGAGCTTAGGTTAACAATGTGTTGCAATAGTTTTTTGTCCTTTTGACAAAGGGATGAAACCAGAACAATATATTAAAAAGTTAAAGTATTTTCAGAAAAGCACAATGAAATCTGTATTTTCATTAAATCTCCATTTTTCAACAAAAAACGGTGTAAGAGTTGGAAGATATTGCATTATATCATACCTGTGTGGTGATTTTTACATTTACTACAATTATCTGTACATGAAATGAAAAATAAAAAAGGGAGAACACAACTCTGTGGTGAGCCAATAGAAGTACAAAGGGATTAAGGTGCTAGAGCATCAGTGCTGTTGAGAAAAAATAAAATCCATCTGATTAGTTGATGATGTCAATGGAAACAAGAGGAAAAACTTTTCCACAAGTACGTGAGGTTGCATTGTATTAAATGCTGATGACGTGCTGACAAACGTTTGCCTGACAAAGACCGTACAGGTTAAAATGTTGAAGTAATAACTACTTTGGTGCTTGAAAATTTCAGTGTAACATTTCTCCTTTTCCTTTGTTACTGCGTTTTGTCCACTATCCACCTTTTTTTTCTTCCATCACTTTGGCTTCCCCCTCTTTAGAATGTATCTATAAAATTGCATTTGTTAGAGTAGACCATTTTTCATTTAATCACAATTTATTGTGGTTGAAAAGAATTAAAAGCACAGTTTAAACACAGTAATAAGATAAAATAACTTTTTGTTTTATGTATATGTCAAAATATTTACACCCATAAACACCCAGACAAGTTGTTTTGTTTTATCAGTGAAATATGTTTATAATTACACATTATGATTGTCATGATGATGAGGATCTGTAGTGTTAACAGCAGCAGTGGTCGTGCTTCCAGCCACAACATAAAAATTACATGAAAATCTTGCTTTGCTCTGCTGCTGCACATGGACTGGGCCGACAGTCTGACACTCTCAACCAGCATATTAATACACAAGATTAAAATACAGGAATTTTGCAAGTGCAACAAAAATATCAAAGAGAAACAAGAAAGAAAGAGGGAAGGATGTAATAGCCCCTGGATAAGTTGTGCTTAATAGTGTAAAAACCTTTAAAATTAATTGAGCAGCCAAATGTTACTTCATCCTTCTCATGCATGCTTGCAGCTATGGAGATTCCTACTGCAAAGGGAAATGGCTTTGTCCTTTTGTCTCAGAGCCCAACGGAATGTGTGGACATTGTATTCATCACATTATTCTTTTTTATTAGGGTCCCTGATATTAATGTTGCAAATACTTGCCCCTGTGTGTGATTGTACAGACGTGGTAGGCTATGGAAGACAATAAATGGCATGCTGCAATATTTTTACTGTGATCATATTAAACACCAACAATCAGTAATAGCACAGCAATCATCAGCTATTAACTGGATGTGGATTTGCATAAAGAGCAGATAATTTACATGATCAGACTATACCACATTTCATCACTGCAGGCAGACAGTTCTCGCCGTCTTACTCCATGACACAAGACATGCATGGCACAACCTATTTAAATGGCAGTGTAGCTTCCTTTTTTTTTTTTTTTTTTTTTTTTTTTTAAATTGAAATAGGAAATTTGACCTTAAAGTACACTGAGAGCCTGCGAGTAGACGATGTGGGGTCAGGAGCAGTTTTGAGACACAAAAAGCTTCAGTCCAGTGTTTTCAATTATATGTCATCTCAGTTTGCTGGGCAGTAGGGTGTGGGCCAATATGAAACTCAGGCCACTGTATCTGTGTGGTCTGAGATTGTTAGCTGACCCAGTATTCAGCCAGGGCTTCATGCTTCACAGAGCCTTGCTGCAATCTACTCCACTGTAGCACCCAAGAAATTAGGAAAGGGAGGGAGCTACAGTAGTGTTGATACATTTCATCTTTGCTCAGAGGGCTGTCTCTCTCATGCAATCAAAAAGCTGGGGCCAGCAGCTAGAGCGTCCTGCAAAAAAGGGCTATGAATCCTTACTAAGCCATAGGGGTTTTATCGGCTATTCCCTGGGAAGCAACAATTATTCCATTGTAATGAATGCATGCGCAACTGTGGTGTGGCGTACTACATGACCATCTTCCAGACTATGAACACATCTGATGCCTATGGCAAACATTTCAGTCTCTTTAAAAATGATTGTACGCACTGCTGTCAGAATGGCTCGGCTGCAGTCATTGCTTTACCTTTATAATATCGTAGAAAAAAAAAAGGAAAATGTACCTGAAAGCCACAAATGGCCTGATATGGCACTTATAAAAATACCAGCTCAGAGGAAACATCTTACAGCCACAGAATTGTAAAGATGATGTGCGCTTGTCAAAGACAAGACAGAAATTGCAGTGTTATGCAGTGACAATGACCACGGCAACTCTACATGTTCTGTCCCCAGAGGCTCCATGGTTCATGCTCTTCCATCTCAACTCAACGAGTGGGTAACGTGGATCAAGCCTAAGATCAATCATATTGGTTTAAATTGAGCAATGATCAAATTTTTGAAGGGACAAGAGAAGAGGGGAAAACACTGATCCTACAAAATGCAATTTTATGACTCCTCCTGTCACATCTAGTTGCTTTGTCAATTTAGCGCGAACACTGCTGCCTTGGGGCCTCAGCATGGAGACGTGGTGTGTAGATGTACCAGCCCCGGTTGCCTCAACCGCTGGAGCATGCAAGAGTCCACTTTACATTTCTTATAGTTGGTTCAGAAGGTCAGACATGGGAGGAAAACAACTCAGTGCATTTCTAAGCTGAACAAGCTTTTAAACAATTAGTAAAAAAAAAAAAAATTCCAACATGAAGTCTTTAAAAAACTCAAATGTGCAACTAGGAAGGCATCCTCTCTTGGCCATGATGTGGAATGAATGCCACCATGACCAAACATTTGACAATTGTGGTCACTTAGGGACGCGTAGCTGAGAGTGTGTGAGACTGTGTTTAGCAGCTGCCAGGCTGCGCTGTGCTAAATCACTTGAGGGCAGAGAGGGAATTTTACAGTATATTTGGTATCAAACCAATACCAGTGCTCTTTTTTTTTCCCTAAATTTAATATCTGTATACTTCGCTGTGTTTAACTCATTGGAGTCATTTTATTGCAAGGCAACATGAAGTCAGGGATTGCAGGGGTACTAAAAATGGAGTTAGAGCCCCACTGTGACTGAATATAACTGATAGTGGAAACAGAATTTTATGACAACATGGATCAAGAAATTGTATTTAATGCGGATCGGTCACGTCTGGCCAATCCACTTAGTAAGGTCAGTACTGGTCCCAATACCATTCTGGGGAATATAATCGGTGCATCACTAGTTGTGTCTGGGCAGTATAGAGTTATACTCACCAAGCTAACGCATGTAAAAACACAATATATGTCTGCATATTTATCATTTCAGCTGAAAGCCGGTGAGAAATCTTAACTTGTTTTTGACATAGAGGAGACTTTTCTCTTTTGATGCAGCTTTGTACTCTTTTCCCAATGTTTTTATTTTGGTTGACTGTGGTTAGCTACAATTCATTTATTTTGATAGACTGTAATGGTCTGTAATGGGGTATGCAATGTATTCATACAAGAAAAGTGACTATACGCATTATTCTTAAAGATGTCAGCATGCATACTAAATTTGTTTTGAGTGTTCAGATGATGGACACTATTTTACCACAATGTAATGAAGCGGATGGAGGAGAAGCTCTCAGCTAGAAAAAATTATAATAAATTGAGGGCAGTGGTAAGACGTCTCAGAAAGTGAAAATTTAAGTATTCAACCTTTGGAAAAGCATTTTTATTTCACCTTAATCAGTTAAATTGCCAATGTTCCGAAGTGGTGACACAGATGATTTTGCATGCAATATGCAAAAATGTATATATGTGAGCAACATGTGTAAATGTGTTGTGAACCTATTGCAAAACGTTTCAGTTTTCAGCGTTACAGTGAGATATCTTTGTGATGCAATAAGTCACACAGCATTGTCTCAATTGTCAGTGTCTCTCCTCCCGCTTTTTCTGAATGTCTTAAGTTGCTGCTATTTAATATGTGAAGTGAGTAAGAGGTGCTGCTCCTCATGGCCATAGCCGATTAACATAGTCTAAACCTGTGGCGGTGTGATATCCAGTAATGCTCGGGTCTGTCCAAGCTCCAGGCTTGATGTCACAAAATGCCTCCACAGGATTTAGTAGCGGGCAATGAATAGGTTTCCATTAAATATTGACTGTGACATTATAACCTTTGTGATGAATTTTCCAGATTAACTATATTTGCTATCTGTGTTTGTGTATTGGTGGGGGCTCAACAAGCGCACAGGGCGAGTTCAATACAGAAGAGAAATAATCTGCTTAGAAATGGCGGGAGAGAAGCGTCAGCCTTCATCTTCTCTGTGCTCTGTGGAGGTGTCTGTGGCCTTGACAACAACATTACATGCTCACCAGGCGAAGTGTATGACCCCCCCCCCCCCCCCCCCCCCCCCACAACACTACCTCCTCTCCCAAGCACACACACACACACACATACACACGCCGTACATATCCCGCCATGCAAAGGCTTATCCTCACAAGTGTTATCTTTGCTGAAGCCGTTAGAGAATCTAATCATGAGCTCTGGGTGGAAACCTGAGTGCAGTTTATTCTGCTGAGCTGTACTCTTAGATAGCACTCCACAACACTCCTCTACACACAGACCACACGCCACACATGCCGACATTAAGTCCTCACTTCAAACAGATGATGCACGTCAAATGGAGAACACAACACGCTGGGCAGACACACACAGATAACATCGTATTGTCAAACTTTTTGTAATAGAATCACTGCTCTTGTGGCTCTGACTGTACAGTAAATGGGCTACGGGCTGATTGCTGCCGCACAGAGCAGAGATTCTCCAGTGGAGGAGTATTTGTACAGCAGCAGGAGGGGCCTCCTATCCTCGGAGGACAGGCAGAGCCTAGCCATGCCTACGGACTGGAGCCCTCTGGGAGGCATAGAGGCTGGGGAACCTCTCAGGGGAGGAATATACAGTGGGTCACAAACATTGTTTTTGTCCATTATATTTTCTATCTACTTTACCAATGCTACTCAAGGTTCTACTGTCCTCAATAGAATGAGGCTGAGACATGATGTCTGCATGCTAAATTGGTTGCTCCTTGGTGACGGTGACATTTGAGCTGCTAATTATTATGTTCTCTCATGCACTATTCCTCCACTGGCTCTAAATCTCTCTTTGAACATCTCAGGTCAGGAGAGGACCTTTTGTCAGAGTAAGAAGAAATTGGAGTCTATTATGAATCAGAATGCAGTCTAGTAATCCTGAACATGTTATTAACTGCCCATTGTATCACCAGACAAGTAATTTGGAAACTTGGATCTTTAATTTTCACTTTAGACTTTTTTATTTGAGTCTAAAAGTGTTACCTTTTAATTTAGATATGACAATTTTTGTGGCGGAAATTAAGTTTTCTTTATCTTTTAACCTGACAGTGCTAAACCCTACAGCAGAATAGGACTCGAAAGGGAAATTCAGATATCGCCGGTAGTAATGTACCAACAGAAACTCTCAGTTCACTCTCACTTTGAGCCCTCTCATCTTGCCTTCTATGCAGGTAAAGAAAACATGATTAGACAAGTGTATACATAAAATGACCTCTGTCCTCTAGAGAGCGTTTTACCTTCAGAAGCATCTGTGTTCAGAGGAGCAGAAAACAGGTCTATGCTATCAGCTGTAAAAAAAAAAAAAAAAAAAAAAAAAAAAAAAAAATCCATCATAGCTTTAATCTTGTTTTCATTTGGAGGCTACTGCATCTGAAACTGGCTCTATTAGACAAGGACACAATCAGATGGAGAAGTCTTCAGCCTCCCTGTCAGAGGATAACTCGTCCTCCCTCTGAAGCGACATTTCAATCACCAACATACATTTGTTCAATTGGCCCGCATCGTTACACGTTCTCCTTCAACCCTGTAATCATTATCCACTTTCAGAGAAAATTCTGTGTATACCTGTTTGACCCAGTGTTGCTGTCTGACCACAGGAAATCACTGTACCGCACCCCGACACACAGTTCCCACTGGGACATATCCACTTCTTTCAAATGTAAGAGGATTTTTTTTTTTTTTCATCTTCAAAGGATGCTAATTTGAAATTCAGATTTTGCAGACATGTTTCACTGCACGCAATAAAGAGCTTGCTTCAGAATATTCCACTCGAAATAACTAACTACAGAAACAATGTTTATTTAATATCTTCAGACACCTCATTTAGTCGTGAGAGGTGTGCAGGACAAATTCAGTACATGCAGTCTTCCCTATCACCTATACAAGAGCTTTCTTTTTTTTGTTTATTATGTAAAGCATTAGTAGAAATTCTTTCAGATCTACATGTTTAGCACAATGTGAGAGTGAGAGATATTATGCTTCTTTCATTAATGGGCTAATGTATCTTCCCTCCTTTTTCTTTAATGGCATTGCTTTTAAAAATTAAGTTTATTCCAGATTTGAAAGTGTAATGCAAGACGCCTTATGAAGATATATTTTTAATTTAACTTTATTATATTCCTTTTTTGAATAATAGGATATTATAGGGTAAAAAAAATCATTTTATCTCACACTAATTACTTTTTAACCATAAATAATTGTAGGAGTTGTACATGCAGGTATACAATAACAATGATTAAACATTTGAGAATGAGGGAGATAGAAAGCGGTTTTAAACACTGAGCTATCCCCTAATTTAAATTACAGTGTATTTAAACATAAATGGATGTTAAAGATGATTGACTCCATCCTTTTCATGGACACCTGCTGCCTGCAGGAGTTATACCAGAAGTGTTTTAACCTTCTGATGTATGTCAGGGCCGTAGGTGTAAGCCTCTTGGCCAATGCTTAGAAATATGGGAAGATTTTTCCTTGAAAGTCTGTCTCCATCTGGGTCCCCGCTTCTGGGGTTGGCCAGTGAATTCCCAGCTTGGTTGCCACACATACATTTATGTCTTTGGGGTTAGAGTGGGTTCCTCCCCGGTGGTGGGATCATAATGTCATCATTGTCCCTGAAATTTTCCCTTTTTTGTCACAGATTGTAAGGACTGCGGCTCTGGCTGTAGGGATCATGATGAGGGCTTTAAACTTCTATGTTTTTTTGTTTTTTTTTATTTAAATCTATCAACCCTGTAACCAGAGCTGGGGGTTGGGGAGCAACTGCTTTCTTGCCATAATTTCTCTGTTTGATCTACACTTCACATTACCCATGGGCCAATTTTAATTGTACAGTCTGCATAATATCAACTTCCCATAAAAAGTAAAATAATACAGAAATACATTAGCTACATTGCTCATACACTTTTAAAAACAACAATTTAAAAACTATCAGTTAACTTGACTGTTCACTTGATACCAAATGGTCCTTCACAGTTTACAGCCTCTCATTTTAATGAAAACTATATTACTCTGATTGTGCACTTTAATTCAAATCCAACAAGTCCAGGGACTCAATTACTGCCATGAAATAATAACTTAGATAGAACATCAAAGGGTTTTATTATGTTTTATTGCTTTATACTGAATAAGATGTTTGTTAGTGGGATTTAAAGCTCACTGGAGTCCAGTAAACCATAATGTGTCTTTAAATAACGTATCTAATGACGCACACTTTGCACTGAACATTGATTTAGGTGGGTCATACGTCACAGAGGATTGATATACGACTGAATAACTCTTAAACATGTTCCCATCTACTTAAGTATCTTTACAGGTGTCAACCAGAAATCAGACTCTGGTCACTTGTCTGAAATATTAATCAACAAACTAATGGTCCACCAAGGAATTTCCTTGCTGTCCCCCCACGTGTTTCAGTGGTCTTCCTCATTACATTCAGAACATATGTTAACATGTCTGCAATTTCTCATTTGCCTTTAATTTATTCTAGTGTGTCATAGAAATCTAAATATGATTTGCATGGTCAGCTCATGCTTAAATAATTACATACAGAAACATAATGTATGTGGGAGGTGGGATATGAAACATGGTCAAAATTTCCATACTAACCAGAACTCCCAGATGAACCATAAATGAATCATTGCAATTTACTGCTTTTTTTTTTTTTTTTTTTTTAAAGATGACATTTCTCCAAACTGAGGCCGGTGCCCTTAAAAACATTTATGACCTGATTTTTTTATTTGACTGAACACATTACATTGTGATATATTGTCTTCCCACACAGCCCTTTACAGTAGACCTTTTTCACACATAGCAAAAGCACAGGTGTAAATAATAAAATTAATGATGGCTGCCTCGTTTGAAGGTTTCCTGTGGTACTATCACGGCTTATTGGAAACAGAGCCATCGTTAATGTTAATAGGAACACCTGTGCTTTACTATGACAAGGCAAAATGTCTACTGTGAACAAGAAATTAAAAATAATTAACAGTAAGATTTTGCTTTTTCACTTCTTTTTTTATTCCAAAGGTTTTTGAAATGCATTTTAATTAGCAGTTCCACAAGGAAAATGTACAGTTATCATCTAAGTGACAACAGCTGGATCACTAAACACAAAACAGAAAAGAAACATGCTAAATTGTTCAAGATGCAACCAGAAATCTTCAGTATTCTTAAAAATCTGATCCATGTTTTGTGATGGTGTTCTTTTGCACTGTATTCTATATTTCCAATCCCAGTTCCTCAAAATGGGAGGCTTATAACTGCATCTTGGTGACAACATTTCTCCAGGGCATAGAGGAGCACTGCAGAGACATAGAGGCAAATATAGAGTCTATATGCTCAAACAGATGAAGCCAGATGCTCACACTCCCTGTCGTGACACCAACATGACACAAAGCCACGACCTTGGGCCCCTTTGCTGCACAGCACCCTTTCACATTAGAGGTACTAGGAGAAGGCCATCCCAGCTGAGCCTGATTGACCTTACGCTGTACCGTACACAAGCCAACAGACAACCCCCACCACTGAATGAAGCCCATCATTAGAGTTCCTGATGTGCAGTGGACTGGTCTGGTCAGCTACTAACCAGAATTTCAGTACTTTTGCAAAGACACTCCATTGACTCACTCAGTGAAGCTAGAGCTAGATTAGACAACTCTCATGTGATTTTACAGAACATCACATTATGTAAGTATCTGGTATCCTTGCTTGACTCAGTCAGTAACTACACAGCCAAGACCCAAACTGATAAAGTTAGCACTTTGAAATATAAGATCACTCTTTGGTAAGAGTTTTTCACTAATGATTTTTTCTCCTTCCATGGCCTTAATTTGTATTTCAAACTCAATATTGGCTTATTCAGTCACATTGTTGGATTCCTCTCCAAATTATAGCTTTTTATACTCCAGTAGACAGGATAAAAAGAGGCGGTTGAATTGACACTGTTTTCTCTCATAATTTCACCACTATTTTCTCATAATTTCACCTGCTCCAACTGTTCTTTTTCTGACTTCTTACCCTTTGAATACTTAGCTATGGTCATTTGAGCCCAACAGTTCCTATTCAGTGTGACTGTATTTTTAAATGTGACTCTTGACCTTGACCTTGACTAGAAAGCTAAACAAATTTTGTGAATACCTCTATCTAACTCTGGGTAAACTGATGACCTTGTAGATCTTGATAATAAACAAAGGGTCTCATCAGATACTGTTTCTCCTGCACAAATACAAAAGTCAATTAAACTGTAAATCACCAGAGAAAATGCTGTTTGCCATCTGAATTACCAAACTCAGATGGCAGAGTCCCTCTAAACCTTTAAGAAAAGACTAAAGACTCAGCTCTTTCAAAAACACCTCTGCACCTGATGGACTGAAAAAAAAAAAATCTGTTTCTATGCACTCTATGCATTGCCTTCTGTGTCTGTTGGCATCTACCTACCTCTCCTGACTAGATCCTTGCTTGTGTTGTATCAACTCTCAGATATATGTCACTTTGGATAAAAGCATCTGCTAAATGAAATTGTAACATTGTAACTTGTAACATTGTAACAAGGTTAAGACATTTCTGTCTAAAGCTATTTTTTTTTTCCACAATCAATACTCTGCTAAATCAATTACTTGCTTTTAGTCTACATAATGAAGCTTCAATTGTTAAATATGAAAGAAAAATGGTCACCATAAACCAGTAATGCTAATGTGGATGTACAGTAACAACTCTGGGATCTCCCTGTCCTCAGACCTCCACTTAGAATGTCATCCTGTAATATGACGACAGAAGATGTAATCAGCGTTGCAATTAGCACGATGAAGTCATCTACTTGTGGTCTTGACCCTATTCCAACCAAGCTGTTTAAAGCCGGCTTCCAGTGCCTCTCCCAGGAAACAACCATTATAATAAGGTGTTCTGGCCTCTTTCTCAAAGCCTTGAAAACAGCTATGGTAAAACCTCTGCTTAAAAAATCCAACCAATTTAGACAGGATTGATCATAGGAAATAAAGACCCTTCTCTAATCTTACTATAAGAAGGGCCCAATTACACTCAACATTATAAACTTCCACAGATTTATCTCTTTATTTATTTTTTTGGACTAATAGATTTTGGAAAATTAACTGCAGTAGTACTTGTACTCTTAACTGCAGCATATCATGCCACTGGCCATTGGTTCACGTGGTATTTTAAAATTAAATGAAGGAGCTATTTTTAATCTGGTATTTCATTTGGAGTACTGTCATATCCATGGTTTTTACATTTTTTCTCTCCTTTTATCACTTTTTATGCCACAAGTGTTTTACTTATACAGTACCAGTCAAAAGTTTGTGATGAGATGGTGAAAGACACAATTTCTCATCATGGGAAAGTGTGTTCCAACTTTTGACTGATACTGTATGTATGTTATTTTATTTTAATGCAACATTAATCATTTTTTGGGCTGCTTGGGGGCAGCAGAACGACCTGTAAACATCATATTGACATATTATCTTTGTATAAAGTTATTCCACGACAACAGAGCAACATTAGCATTCATTTGGAGTTGTTTCTGGCCTGGCCTGTCTGAAGACAGCAAGTCCAATATTTAATCTCCTGTTTACCTTGTTGTGGTCTCCAATAACTCTTGAGGGATGTTGTTCACTAGTTTAATAGCCAACTTTGTGTGTCGTTTGGTGCTGGGCAGGCAGCGTACAGGGGGGTTTAAGAGTTTTTTTTTTACTGAAAACAGCTGTGTGGTGCATCTGGACACAAGGTGGTAAAGGTGTGGGTCACAGAATCAAATAAATATGCTAAAATACTTGGTACAGCTAAGGGGGGCTGCAGAATGGGTTGAATTCTGTGGATTTGCCACTAATTGACCCCTTTCACATTATACATAATAATAATTTGATTCACTGTTGATATAAAAATGCTGGTTAGCAGCAAGCAGCTTTAACATGTTATATGAAGATGAATACAAAAATGCAGACAATATGTGATGGATAGTTTGGTTGCACTTAAAGACACTTTTGTAAAATAAAAGGTAAATGGTGAAATGGTAATAGCACTAATGAAGCCAGTTTCAAATGCAAGTGTTTGTGTCTTTGTGTATGTGTGTCAATATGGGTGTGCAAACACAAGTTTAGTGTGATACAGAATGTGAGTGTGGGCACAGTAGTGTTTGAGGAATAGTCCTCTACATGAAATACAAGATCCATCATGCTATATCAGTTCAGTTTGTCTTGTAAGAGGGAAAGTGCTATGCTTTTCAATATGTCACCATAACTATAGCATCCAATTCCCCTCTGGGACTTCAGTCTTTAGGTCTCTGATTATAGGTTGGCATAAATACAGCACTCTGTGGTTCGTAAGAATGAAATATTTTTGGCTTGCGCTGAATTTAATCTTTTTATTGAAGTAAAGTCCCTACAAAAATATTTCTCTCCCCCACTGTCTTGGTTTTGCACTCATGCCAGTGTCTCTAATAGTCATCATAAATTCTAGGCAGGCACAACCCATTCCCTATTCCCAATTTGATAGATGTAGTGTGTAAATAGCTGAGAGACAAATTGATCATGCTTTGGCCTAGACCTTGACTGTGCAAACATTTCCAAGTGTATAAGATGAGTTAGCAAGATGTGAATAATACGCTACCTTTTGTTACTTAAATTGTGAGATTTTTGGTCGTCCAGGGGAGAAGAATGATTAGATAAGCTGCTGTATGATGTGCTGATATTCACAATACAACCTACTGCATGCACATGGACAACCAAAGCATGTTCACTATACCCGGTCAGAGTTAAAAAAAAAAAAAAAAAAAAAAAAATTCAATGCATAATTTAATTTCATTCACCAATTAATGTGAAATTCTTGGCATTGGCTTGTCTGTTCCACATTTCCCAAAGCTACATTTTGTTGTGATACTCAATCAAATTAGCTTTGAATTCCAGTGATCATCAGGCTCATTAAAATGTGTTTATACTGCAATCAATTTTTCCATGGCTCAGTAAAAAGACTGCTACACAGTCTTAGTTATGTGCAGCCAATATCCCATCCCTCTGAAGTTTGAACAGCCTTCTTATTAGGAAACTGTTCTACACAAGCTCTGCCACATAATTTACTTTTACTTGTTACTTGTGGAGTACTTAATAGTACTGTATTTTATGTAGCCCATGTTAGTTTTCTATTGTGATTTAATAGGCAGCCTATTCAAAGTCCTCTGAGCTTTCAGATACTATATATATATATATATATATATATAAACACTTAATAGATTTATATGCTTAGTGCAAATAATACATCTAAAGCAGATATGTAATTCAATAAATCTGGATTACATTAAGAGAAATGCATTTCAGAGATTCAATTTAGGACTTATGAGGCTTGAATTATGAAAGACGATTACCGTCTGCCTTCTGCCATGACTGCATGAGAACTGAAACTGAAAGAAGCGTTTTATCAAAACACTCTGACGGTTAATATAAGTCACTTTTATAAATAAACTGCGGTTAAGATAACTATTTGGAGAGATGATGGTTTGCTTTAAAGACTTAAAAGCCAATTGAGGTCAGCTTCATGGGGTATATATTTTCATCAACTATGCAATTGCAGAACAGTTGCAGCTGTTCTGTAGCGATTAGCTTGGCACATCATGTGGTTTGTACAGAGTGCTATCGGTCTAACAGCTGAGTCAAAAGAAGAGGGCCAGAACCTCCTAATGGAATTTTCAGAGGAAGGCTTTTTCCCCTTTTTTGATTTCCAGCTCCTGTCTCGGTGGGTGTAAGTGAAAAGTAAAGTATCCTCCCTTAAAAGTCTCAACGGAAAGTGATTTGCATTGTATTATTCAAATTGCAGTTAAGTGCATAATACGCTCTAATTACACGGTACAGTACTGAGTGCGTTTTGAATTCATGCATTTCATTTTTCAGGCTGACTAACACAATGAATCACACAAAATGAATAATGGAAGGTGGCTATTGTACAGATGTAAAATTGTTCTCTGTACTCATGCAGTTTACAGGCAGAAAAGCGGAGAAATGCACATTTGTGTGTGCAAGTCAATATTTGAGCATACGTGTGCGCATATACACCTCTTTGTGCTTGTCAGTCTGTGTGTGTGCAGTGTATACACAAGGGAAAACCTGTTTGTGTGTGAGAGCCTGGTCAAGTAGCATTTGGAAATTAATTTTCAACACTTGTTTAAAGGCAAATGCAAACCTGATGGACATTGTTTGTCTATAGGACACTGAGGAAGGCACTTGATTTTCAATGATCTATCTTTCAGTGAACTATGTTCTTTATTGTCTTGATATGGTAATCTCTATTGATTTGGTATGCTAAGCAGACTAAAATAAACACTAAGTGTTGTATTTTAGGCATCTTTTGTCTGTGTGTATGTGCGACAGGGGCTGCATCTCTATGAGGCTGAAATAGCTGCAGTTAAAGATGCAGTGAGTACATTTTTTACTGTCACATTGCACAGAATGATCATAATATATCTGTAAGTGATGTGAGTTTGACTGGGATGTTGCTCAAAATCAATGACTCAGTTATTATTAACTGGGTGTTTAGACCGGAAATAGCCCTGGGTAAGAAAAACGCAATGGACTGAAATCTAATCCAGGACGATGTTTGAGAATTAGATTCATGAGTTTGAAGGTCTATCAGATGCCACAACACTACATAGCAGTTTATAATACTATTAGACAGGAACTCTGGAAAGTTATCACAGTGGCAAATAATTTACCCTCTGTTGAAACAATTGCTAGATAAACAGGACAAATACTGTATTCACATTTCTCAGTAATCTACAAGGAATATGTGCTTGCACACATTTAATTGGCCAATGCAGCATTTTGCCAGATCATACCGCTTTTGTTGGTAAAAGTTAGTTAAAGTTGAGCCAGATTCAACTCTTTTTCACAGACAACACTGCTGTCTGTGAAAAATGCTGCACATGATTGGTGTCTGTATATTTTCATGCAGTGTTAATGTCTCTCTTAGTGTGGCCTTGGCCAGGTGGGGAGTCTTGTCAAAACTCATTCATTCCTCCACATTCCAGACCATTAGCTTTGTCCGTCAGCTTTCATTTACTACCTTACTTATCCAATTTTGACTATTAAATCTTAAACTGCACACAAGAGTGGATAGCTACTTAGTCTGTGGTGTATTATTCAACAGATTATTATTGATGCACCATGTTTTAAATACAGATCTGTCTGCTCCAGAGAACCGGTGGGTGCTTTCTGCTGCACAGTGTTTGTTTTTATCTCTGTGTAGCTGGAGTGGGAGTTGGGTTATGGCTGCTCTGTACTCACAAGAGGACACCATGATTCAGATGAGACAAAACAAGCAGACGCAGGATTTACAATTTATAGTTCAAACCATGCTTGCTACTGTTAACGTGACGGCATTAGACAGTGATATTAGGATGCTTCCTGTACATGTTTATCCATCAAATTTTTCATTCTTTTTATCCGTAAACAACAAGAAAATAATGAAGCAAGTTATTTTAGACAAATAGGCCTTTTCACTGCAGACATTTGGACTCGCCATACTATAAAAGGCACATGTTGCTAATAACAGTAACAATGGCTACATGCTATTCAATGCATTTACACCTGTGGTCAAAACACCCTCTGAGAAAAAGGCATATTATTATAAATAATTTTCATTAGACACACTGTATTTAAAAATTTAAATGTTATTTTCATTGTGTTCAACTCTTGAGCGTCAACCTCCTTCCCACACCTATGGATGTATTAGTATTTTTTAAGTTAGAGGTTACTATAAGTTGTGCCAGAGTCCTTTTGCTGTAGAAATGTGTTGGTCACTAATTATTTAAATAGTATTTTGAATTCATTTGAAGTCGTTAACTTTGGCCTAAAAAGCATGATTGACAAAGTTCATTAATAAGACTTAAGAGAATGGTTATGAATATAATTGTTTTTTTTAGATGCCAAAGACTCATTACTGTAAGCAGCAGCTGGAGTTTTTAACTAAACCAATTCCAAACCTCTTGTGAAAGCAAAATTATATTTACTGAATATGCACAATTAGGTAAACAACTATACCATTAGGTGACATGTTGCGCTGAGGTGTTAAGCTCATTTGGTTTAAATGTAAACCTACAGTGTACGGCTGCGCACCAGCACTAATCAGCCACTGCCATCTTGCAGCAACAACAGTATGTGTTTGTGTGATGACTTTAGCTCATTTGCATTACTTACATGGTCTTCTTTATTTAATTTGCATATAAAAAGAGTTCTACCGTCTTTGCTGTAAACTTCTTGCTGCTGCAGACAATGACAACATTCAAAAAGTTATAGATCCCAGCTTAAACCCAGAAAGGCATGCCTCAACTGCACTAGAATATTGCAGGGAAAATGAGTCAGGATAATGGCTTCCTAGAACTCACCACATCAGCATGAGTGTAAAGGAAGATGAGTGGCAAGCCACTAGGATGTTACAGTGCTGTTTTCACAGCTCAACAGGAATCACCACCTATTCAATGGGAGTGAAACCACACGCAAACATAGACTCCAAAACAAAGATATCACTACACACATTCACAGGGCTTTAAAGTGCACACGCACACCTACCCACGCGCTCACTTAACTCTTAATTATCATGGATGCTCTAGTCATCAATTATTAAGCACACTCTAGGCGTTGCTAATGGTATTTTTGGAGAGGAAGCTTTATCTACTGTAAGAAGGTAGATGTCTAGTTTGGGAGTCTGTGAAATAATTTATTGTGGCCCCACAGGCAGTTTAAATGCTGTCTGTATTTAAATCAACTGCAATGTCTAAGCAAGTTTAGGTGGTTTTGTCTGACCCTAATTTTGTATCCATTCAGACTGCAATTACATTCTAGCTGGCAAGCAAGACCTTTTTGATCCTATGAGATAAACATTTCAGACAGATGTTACCAGAACACAGGCATTAATTCTGCACCATTTAAGGGAATGCATTACACATTGATTTCATCAGTACTTTTGTCATATTTTTTCCAAAAGGGAAATTGGGATATTTAGAATCATGAGTTATGTAATGACTTAACGTGCAGACAGGACATCTTGGCACTTGTATTCATACTGTATGACTAGATAGAAAGATGGCAGTTTCATTGACAGAAAATCATATCATAGCAGATGGGAGCAGAGTCAGGGGCCAATGGGGGACATTTCAGGGAAAGAGGATATCTATCATGATTTACTGTACTGTAAGGCACTGTATCTATTGGCTTAAAACAAAATACACCTCAATATCACAGCACTGTGACAGGGCTTGGAATTCACCTCTCAGCTTTAAAACAAATGCTTTCAATCTGGTACAATCCAAGCATTGCCAAAGTGAGACATTGCAATGGGTGAAGTAGAGATACTGTATTTCAGAGGGAGAAAGAGAGACAGTGAAAGGCTTTGGTGGTAAAATCAGCAGTGTTGCTTGTCAGCTCCTCTGTAATGGAAAATGTATTTAAAATGGGGTCTACTCGATCTCATTTTACGAATCATTAATAATAAATTGGTGCCATCAATCCTAATGATGACGGGTCCCCTATTATCAGGCCAGCGTTTGGGAAACTTCTGTTGGCTTGGATCAATTAATTCCCCTTTTCCTTATAAAACATCTGTTTGGTTTTTTGAAAAACAGTCTTGCATAACATAAAGGACCTTGGGGTCTGTAGCCTCGCTGGTCAGATGGGTGACCTATTTAACCTCTGTTTGCTGTTGTCGTTGACTGCTGACACCAAGAGACAGTAAAGGCAGTGAGCAGAGTATGCTAAGCCTAAGGCAACGGCCACATACAGTATAGGAGGGGGGAAAAAGCAAAACCTACAATAGCTTAGAGTTAAAGATCCATGACTGTACATGCTCCAGCCATATGACCACACTAATAGAAGAGATTATTTGGAGTACTGAGGGCATTATGGTTAGATGATCATGGATATGTCCTTGAACAACATCCATCACTCATATTTTCTCCTTCGCTTCATGCCATGTTTATGAGCACGCCTTGATATGCAGTCATTATGAAGATTTACTTTCACATACACATCATGAAGGTAGGTCGCTGAACATACCATAGGCACAGGTTATCACAGAGACCTATAAAAGCAGGGTGCCATTCATTAAGTGCAAAGCATTTTCACAACATCATCGACATCAACACTCATCAATTTATCAATTAGGATCAGTGAATTCTCAAATAACTGGAAAAAGGCAGTCATTACACCAGTCTTCAAAGCATCAGATCATGATCTGATATGCAATTATCGCCCCATTTCTATTCTTCCTGTCCTGTTAAAGGTACTTGAGAAGGTTGTGGCTGCACAGCTAGTTGACCACCTAGAGACCAATCAACTCATTCATCTGCAACAATTTGGTTTTAGGCCAAAATATTCAACAGAAACTGCAAATTATTATTTCATTGAAAATCTAAGGCATTCCTTGGATGGGGGTAATGTCGTGTAGGCAGTGTTTCTTGACCTGAAAAAGGCATTTGACACTGTCAACCATGGCATTCTCCTGTCTAAGTTGTCCACATTCAGTTTTTCTAAACAAGCAGTTGAGTGGTTTGAGTCATATCTTCAAACTAGAGAGCAGTGTGTAAAAGTTGACCAAAAAAAGTCATCCCTTTTAAACAACAGAATGGCTATTCCCCAAGGTTCGATCCTGGGTCCGCTGCTTTTCAGTCTGTCTATAAATGAACTGCCTACAAGTCGCCCAGCTAAGTCACCTAGCAAGGCAGCAGAGATCCTGACTGCATATCAGTGGCTGCAACATAATCATCTTCTATTGAATTTGAAAAAAAAAACAAACGAACAAAAAAAATAGTTCTATGTGTTCCTCCATTAGAAAACAGGGCTCGTTTGAATTTTTTAAATCAGGATACGGAATGCAGAAATAGAGAGAGTCAATGATTTCAAGGTCTTAGGAATAATCTTAAATCCACAACTCAAATGTGATGACCATGAAAAGAAGATTTCATGTTATTTTTGTTTTCTCTAACTACTTTTCAAATGTTTTCAAACAGTTTAGCCCCAGAGCCTCTTTCCAGATATATCTAAATACAAGACAGTAGCAGAGTAATCAGGAGCATGGTGAATGGCAACAGTAAAATACCACATGATAGATTTCTATTTGGACAATCAGCTTTCTCCATTAAGGGCTGTCAACTCTCGAGCACATGACCAACTGAAATCAAATTAATTCCAGATATAAAATCTTTTACAACAAAGGTTAAGTGATGGCTAAAAGAAAACCAGAGCTGTACCCATTTTAGCTAACTGTACTCTAATTTACTAATTTTTTTTTTGTGTATTTTATACTTCTATATCTGTAGTGTATTTTGGTTTTATGATAATGAAATCTGTTTATTTTAATTACACTGTACATGTAAACTAGGGACAATAGTTGAATATTAGCAATAGCTATAAACTCTCTGTGCAGCACATTAGTTTCATGCTCTGTATTGGAACTATGTTAAATTGCGTCGTTCCTGTCAAATAAAATTCATTGTTATATTCACTTCTCATGACAAACTTGGGCTGGCATCCAAAGTTTTGAATTTTGAAAATGGCGCACGTCAGGACATTTATCCAGTAGGATAGTTCATAGGAATGTTTATGGGCCTCTGTGGGGCTAATGATGTATTACCAAGCTCTAACTGTGAAAAGAAACCAACTGAAAGAGTGTTGATTTAATTACATTAAAGCTGCGATTAAATAACAACCATGTCTACAGCCAAAACATTTTGGGTGTGTTGAATGCTTGTTTTACATAAGCATTAGTCAGAAGAATACAAATGATGTTAACAGGAATCATTACATCTATTTGTTCATTTAATCAACAGTAGAGTTATGCTTTTTATTTCCCTATTACTCCTGTGGAATGTCAAAAGTCCCAGTGCAGAGTTTGTTTGAATTCAACCAGGAGAACTATACATCTTAGACTTGTTCTGCAATAGTTGAGGCAAAATGCTTTATAAAATAATAAAATTAATACTTAAAAAAAGATATTTAACCTTTATTTAACCAAGTAAGTCCCATTGAGATTGAAAACCTCTTTAGCAAAAGAGAGGTGGCCAGGATGGCAGAGAGCGTTTTACTTTAGTCATGTTTGCATTAGTGACTAGAAACATTCAGTCTTATTAATACAAGTTTTAGGGGTGTAAAGACTTAACAATACATATCTGAAATCTGTATGAGCCAGCCCACAGCCTTAGATCCTCAGGTGGGGCCCTCCTGGCTGTTCCAAAGTCGAGGCTTAAATCTAAAAGTGACTGTGCTTTTGCCATCAGGGCCCCTCGGCTTTGGAGCGACCTGCCTGAGGAGATAAGGCTCGCAGAATCAGTAACTTCTTTTAAATAACTTCTTAAAACTCATTTCTACAGACTTGCTTTTATGTGATGTCATCTTTTTATCGGCCTTTTATCATATTTTTTTATCATCTTTTAATATTTTTATCACCTCTTTATTGTTCTTCATCGTCTTCTACTGTCGTCTTCTTAATGTCAGCCTTGTTATTGCCTTCTTCTACTGCACTTTGTAGACTCTGTTTTTAAAGGTGCTATATAAATAAAGTTACTATTATTATCATTATTATTATTATTATTAAATCTGTGTATTCCTGTTCATGTGTTTGCATGTCGGGATGTGCCTCTCTGGCTAGCCAGCTACATTTCATCAATCACACACCTACTATGAGCAATACTCTTCCTGGGGGAAAAATATCACACAACGAAAGAAATAAATGACTCTACAGAGTACAACATTCATTGCAGTTAAAGTCTGCAAATCATACAGCAGTATAATGAAATATACAGATGACACCACAAACCTTGCTTGTCTTTACAAGGACGAATGTGTGCTGTTGGTAAAGTTATCAACAGCAGCAGTCAACTGCAGGTAATTACTGAAGCCATGAGCTTTTTGATTCACAAGCACATGAATGCACATCAAATTTAGATGATTCAGAGTGATCCTGAAACAGAGGTAAAAAATATTCAGTCAGCAGCTTTTTAGTAAAAAATGACTCCCTGGTTGGGACTTGCTAACCCGTTAAGCGGGGCTCAGACTACAGGAGTTTTAAAATCCTAACCGATTTTGAAATTGGGTTGCACCACACACATAAGGAGACACTCCACAGATGTTTTTTCTCTAATCTCAAACATGCACACACTACAAGATTTGAAAATAACGGCACATCACAAATTGCAGGGTATTATTAAGATTACTGTGCCAGACGGAGTAAAGCACCACCTCACGTGATCTCATGGGGAAGCAGATGTACATCAAAATGGAGACTGACATGGTGTAACAACTTGCTGTAGAGGTCTTCTCTTTGTCTGTATGGTTATGATGTCTTGGAAGACACGTTACATAGGCAGTTGTGTTCTTGCCACATATCAACAAACCTTTCTGACATCTCAGCTGTCCAATGCACCCGTACAACAGCTTGTTGTTGCTTCTTCACGGTTGGTTTCATTCACCTCTGTCTCCTTGTAGACCTGTCTCTCTCATTGGCTATTGTGATCCCGCTTGGGAAGTAGTGACATAATCATCCAGATTTTAAATGCCAAATATCAAACATGTTTGAAATCATCGGGGTGGCTCTGATGAGTCTGTGAGCAGTTCTAGAGGTTTAAGATTGGATCTGTAAACCCCTCACATAATCAGATAATCTGGGCTGAACATCGGTACCGACGAAGGTCCTAGACTAGATTTCTCCTTCGATTGTCAGGAGGGGTGAATCGGGGATAAATACCCCGTGTATCACTGTCCATGTTTACTGTGGTAAATACAATGGACTTAATTTTCTGAGGTATTTGTGATTCATAAATAAAAATGAAAATGAAGTTACTCAAAACTAATAAACTGTAATTCATGAACAAGTAAAAATATCAAACCCTATTAAATCTGAGCTGAGTCAATGTGAAGTTGCAGCTGAATTGAATTGTAGGCTTTAAATCTCAGTGTATTATATCGTTACATTTATCTATTTTTATATCTGATGCTGGGTCATGTACTGTATTTAGATGTGAATCAAATAATCTGAGAGTGTATACAGGTGACAGGTAACAGGTGCACAAGACGGCTTTTATAAACTGACAATTCTCAGTCGTACCCTGATGATTTCCTTATACCAACACTACCTGCTGCTGCGGCTCCATCCCAACCTCCTCTTTCGAATGTTGACTTTGCAAAGATGTTCTTGTATGTTTACAGCTATCTCTAAATCATGTATGTATATTGTAGTTCATGTGTTTGTAATGCCCAAGGAAGAATTCGTCTAGGACAATTCTTGTTGCTGCTATTTGAAATCTCCCTTAAAGAACGTGGCCTTTGCTGCCAAATCTTCCTGTATAAACATTTCCAATGAATGGTAAATTCTTTGATGTTTGTGTCTCAGACTGAAATGTTGTCCTGGTTTTAAAATTGATCTGATGATGTTTTCGCAACATGTGCTGCACATTGACTTTAGCAAGTGTTATTGTTGAAAGACATAAAACAACATGTTCCTTGTCTCATTTATTAACAAGCTTTACTCATGGGCAAAGTGAGACAGGAAACTTTATAATTCCTATTATTCTCAGCATTAAGCTTGACGAATGATTATTCTTTGTTGCTGCACAGGCAAGTTATCTACACTCAAAAAGGTGCCGAAAGGGTCAGCCAAGATACTGTATGTCATACCAGACACCAAACTCTGCAGCACAAGACATGCCTTACATTATTCATATTGTCACAGTTTACAAATGTAGAACGCTGCAGGCCTTTTGCAACTTGGTCAAACTAGCAACTTTTCAATCCCTGACATGTTATTGGATTATATGGTTTCTTGGAAGCAAGATTGAACCAGATTAACCTCCCATGTAGGAATAGTGAACACTGATTGGTGTATTTGCATATGAACATGTATGTTTTGTGACTCCTGGCCTCTATAAACTGGTGAATATAGGTGAAGTAAAAATGCATGCATGTATTTTATGAAGGCCACTGTATAAACCATAAATAACTGTCGTAGCTTCCAGTTGATCTGTAAACAAGGTAAGTCAAAACGATCCAAGGAATTAAATGTAGGTGTTAATTTGTCTGTCTGTCACCTTGTTAGTGAGCAAGATATCTCAAAACATTAAGGAACAATGAAATAGTTTCTGGTGCAGATCCTTCATTGTAAGGGCAGGGCCTTTTTTAAATACCGACACTATTTGCTTTGTAACTTATATGCTGTTGAACAAGAGCAGAAGCTTTAGTAGAAGTGTTTGTATTTGAAACCAAATTACATGAATGTGTGAGTGTCTCACATCATCTTGCTCTCAATTACACAATGACTAGTTTCATGACACTTTTGTTTTTAACAGGGAACCACTCTACAAACTGTAGCTTCCCGGTTGATCAGTGATATTATTGCCTGCCAATTAAACACACTGGTAATATGTGTCATGGGACAATTAAAATGAGCCACATAATTTTCATATTTATTCCTTTTTTAAAGACACTTTCAGCTCCCGCTAGACCAGGCCCCATAAAACCTGAGGTACTTTTGAAATGTCTCTCAGAAAAAAAGGTAATTACTTCTATTCATCTGTAACCCATGGTAAATTAATGTTTTCTGGCATTCAATAAGTTCTTGAGTTAGTACTGTGGCAGTGTTCGCTAAGCCAGCAAAGGATGTGATGCTTACCTGACTGTTGTGATGCATACTGAGTAGTCGTATTGTAGCAGGAAATATATGCTCAAATTTTAGTTAACCCATGTGGAAATAACATTTCTAAGAGTCTTTCATTCTCAGGAACATTCACAGCCTGACACTGTCGATTGTTATGGCGCAAACTGGGTGCAGCTTCTCCTCATGCTTTCCTTGTCATGCCACTGTTCAACTCATATGGCAGATATATATATATACCGCCTGAAGACACAAATGAGTCACGTCTACACGCATGCAACCAGGTCTCACAACCAGGTCTCACTGAAACAGCGCTAGCCCTGTAGCCTGCAGGCAATCTGTGACCATTCTCGTGAAATTGATTTATCAGTACTGACAACAGATACACCATACACATTATGATCAATGTTGCAAAAAGTGTTTTGGTTGCCTCAGGTTGGTTTGAGCTTTGATTCTGTTACTGTCCTGCACCTTTGTTACACTGTACAGCCTAATGCAGGGGGTCTGAAGAACTGAATGAAAACAATGACCTTTGGCCTCCAGATGCATAGTCACATTAATATTTGACAAGGATTTATTCATTGTTTTTAGGAAAGTGTAGTCAAGCAAGCAGTGCACTGCATAAGCGACTGTATGTACTTATCACAGTACACTAAGCGAACAATAAATGTCACAGCATATTGAAAACCAGTGTTGAATCAATTTTTTCCCTTCGTAACATCCACTTGTCATCATAGTCGACAACATGCGGCATGAGTGCAATGTCAATATAATGTAGTTGAAAATGCCTTTTGTCATGCTATCTATATCTTCAACAAAAATTGAATATTAGCCGAGTATCCCATTCTAGGGTTACATTAAACTGTCAACATATGGTATCGTTCATGAGGAATGCCTCATAAAAAAGTAGAGCTGTGATTTACAAACATTAGCCTGTTGGGAAGAACCTTCTTATCTGAATTATGTCAAGTCTTGCCAATGATGTGGAAGCAGTCCGTTTGGAGAAGCTGTGCTGTTATCTCAGGAAGCATTTGAAAATAGGTCTTTATTGTCTGTTGCAGCTGTTTTCACGCCACGTCTTACCCCTGACAAACAAACAAACCGGAGACAGCAGCGCAGATTGCACTTAGCGAGCAGCCATTCAGGCTAAGCAGACAGAAGTCCTACTCAAATGAAGGGAACCTCAGGTAAGAGGCGATGTCCAAGGCATTTCATCAACTAGATTGGCTTAGATTAAGACAAACAAGGTGGTTTCCCTCCCAACTACGAGCCCAGTTGTGACATTTGCATCCATTTAGATCATTCTAAGTGGCAGCTACCATGTCTCGGCCTTTATTTAGCGGGATGCTGTGGCTTTCTTCAATGTTAATTATTAAAGTCTTTGTTGGACAGAGGATTGTACCTCTCTCCCAGGCTTTTCAACAACATCAGATTTGTTACAAGCCGCTGTCCTCAAGGTAGAATCTCCTACTTATCACTTGAGTGGTTAGATTTTGAAGTTCAGAATGATCTGGAGCTCATGGGGCTTTTAGACTACACTCATTCTCTGGTGCACAATGGATTGAACTTGATACTATTCATATCCTGGAAACACATGCTGTGTCTAATAGTGATTCAAAAGCATATTCCAGATAGGGTGACATTAATAACATTACCATATAATCTGTTAGAGTGCTGGCCACTGCAGCGTCTTGATAACCGGGCTGTGCTGACACCTTTTCCTACTCAGTTTATCCAAAAATGTGGATGGTGCTCTAAACACCTATGAGGGCATCATCCTTTTTCTGAAAAAAAGATCCTCCTCCTCTACTGTGTGAGGGTAATGAAAGACCAACGGATTGGCTTATCATTTTAATGTGCAGAGTTGTGCAGGGATCATCATTTGCTCTGTTAATGTGTGCATGTCCTTGAGAGAAGGAATGTGTTTAAGGAGGCCCACTCCTCTCCTTCCGTTCTGGTTTAGGCTCAGATAAGGTAACATCCTGGGTCTTGGAGTAAACAGGACATGTTAAGGGGTCACATAGGGGTTAGGGCTCTTGCCTTTCCGTGTCCTTTGGAGATGTGGCTCTTATGTAGCATACATGGGCATGTAAATGTATACCTCGTGGCTGTTTGCCATTGATTGTTATCCATAAGTTTGTATGATTTGACCAATCACAGATCATTTCTCTGTTCCTTCTCTCACTGTAATAGAATAGGGTTGCTCTTTGTTCGGTGAGACGAACTGATGCAAATCTTTGTGTGTCTTGTCTCCTTATTGTACAATAATATTTTTTAATCTTCAACCCAGCAGTGTTTTGTGTGTTATTTCATATGTGTGTTTAGTGTTTTCAGACTTAAACTGCAACATCAGTATGGTTGAAATAACATACACATATCTAATATCTTTAGTAAATATATGTAGAAGGGGCTATCATTATGCCCAATGGTTTAAGATGCATATCAAGTAACTGCATGGGACCTTTGTTGCATATCGTCCTCTCTGCCCCCATATTCCCTGGATAATAAAGAAGTAATATAAGAAGCATTCAAAATTTAGTGCTTTTTCTTTTCAGTTTTATTATGGTGCATTATGTTGGTCCACGCCTACATTGCATTAAAATATTCAATCTCAGTGTGACACGATGGAAAATAATTGATAGGCCTATGTTTTGTCTCATAAAATTTAACACAAAATGTTCACTGCCTGCTATATTTTTACACACCAGACTAGTAAGCTGTTCTCATTACATGTTGCAACAGTGAAAATATCTTGAGTATAGCGGGCCAGGTGCTCCAATAAAGACATTGGGTTATTTTTACTTAAAACAAATCTCCAAACATCATTTCCACTTCATAATTAAGGTGTTATTTCCTGTCTTGTCTATGGGATTATTTTTGGGGATATCTGCCTTTTTTTTTTTTTTTTTTTGCTACAAATTAAGTCTCCTTTGGGCAAAGCTTTCTACGTCTAAAGTTTTTTCACAGAAACAGACCGTACTAGTGTTTGCCATGTTCTAGCTCATTAACTCCAAACTACATATAAATTTTATGATCTGTTTTTAAGAAGCACTACATGTGAAACAGGGGTTTTTTTTTTTAATGGCTATTTCCATCAGTTTCCATGTGGTATGAAAATCCACTTGCTAGAGATGTGTGATCCATCACAGTGAACATCATGTCTGCTTTTATTATTGTCAGTGTTACAGTTGTATGGTACTGCAGTGCAGACTTTTCAATCCAATCTGTATTTTCAATTGCATTAGCATGGATAGATGCCAAAAATGGCACTTTATTCTCAATGATGTTGTGTACAATTCATACACACACACTTGAAGCATGAAGTGGACAATTTAGCAACATCACTGGCAACACAATCTTTTTTTTTTTTTTTTTTGGATGGACAAACGGTCTTCAAAATGGACAAAGCTGATGGGGATAAAGTTAGAACAAAAGAACTAATTTGCAAGTTAATAGTGCTTAATCAGTTTGTCGCATTAGTGCCTGTTATAACAAAGGGATATGTGCACAGAGATTTGGACAAAGAGGGTTTAAAGCCGGTGAAGAGGGCAGAGTCCAGATGTGATAACATTACAGTGAATTTAACATTGTGCTGGTTGAAGGTGAGTATGGACTCTTAAGCCAATAATGTGCATAATAACACCTAAATATACAGTAATCAAACAACTGAATACATGCAAATCTACACACATACACACACACACACGCTCAAACAGTTCACCTGATCAGCCATCCAGTAAATAGTCCCTGCTTGTGTTCAGACTAAAATATATTATAATGCTTATATAGCCATTTATGGGGGGATTATTTAAATAAAGCCCTTTCCACCTCACAGGCTGACTAAGCGTTTCCAAAATCAGGAATCTGGAGAGAGATTTACAACCTGTAGCTAATAGGCGAATGAATCCCCGACTTTTGTGGGATACAGACTCGACTCTTGACTCATTAAGGTGATGAATATTCATTTTTTAAAGATATGATCTTATTCTGCAAAAGAGCAATATTAATAGGACCGGGATACATGCTCTTATCCAAACACATATAAATTAATCATGACTCCCTGGTGTAGACACAGTGTTCTGCAGCAAACATCTGTAGCATAAATTACTCTATTGCAATCACATCATGTCTACCCACAGACAAACAGGAGATTTAATGATTTTCTGTTTACATGTTTAGCAGGGGAAACGTAGCTGCTGTCCCTGAACCTGGGTAAACGAAAAACTTAACTGCAGCTTTTAAAAATTGCAGGGGCCTCTATAACATTTTATTAGAGTTGTTAATTTGTAATAGGATTGTTATTCCCCAGTTGTAATGTGATATAGATTGGGTTTTCATTTATCTAAAGAGTAAATTGCCTCAAGTCAGCCTATATGGGAAATCAGCGTTAATAGCGCATGTTAATAGGATATCAGTTTCACACCAATAAAGCCAGGTCATTCAGTGTTGTACTGTCTTATACAAATTACATTATTTCAAAAGACTCATAAAAGGTCAGTTTTTGGATGCTGTCACCCTTTAACTCAGGTAATTCGCTCACAATCTGGTCAGGCTGTCATATATTTTATAAGACTTGTATGATTCATCACAGTGAGCAGCTCCAGTGGCAAAATAGGCAAAAATACAGAGTTGGTTCAAAATAAAAGCATCAAACAGATGGCATTTTAAAGAACCTGCAATAATTTCCTTCATGACATTGAGAAACCAATGCAACTAAGATCACAAGTGGTGCCATTCATGGCGAGTGCAGATGGTGTTTTTGACTGTTATTTGATAATAGTCTAGAAACCAGGTGCAACTACTTTGGCAGGATGGTTTCCTGGACGTTTACGTATAAAATAATTGCCAAATAAAAAAGTTACAGATAAATGTAGTATTTCTTTCTAAAGTCACTCATGTCACATTATTTACTAATTAATTAGTTTTTTGGCAGCATGCTTCATAATTTTAAGGTTTGGATAATATTTTCCTTTTTGACATCCTTTCAGACACTATAAATATGATAGCAGGTCACTTCCCCAAACTACAGCACATCCGGCTGTCAAAATGAGATTTGACCTTTGGTGCCTGTGAATTATCCTGCGAGCACACACTGCAGCTGCAGGTTTCTACCAAGGTCATTAGGAATCTGGAGCAATACACCTCATGCTTTATCAAAGCCATAAAGACGAATCTCATGTGATAAATCATGTCAAGTCAAGTCAAACGATATTATAGTCCAATATCACAAAGTATGCCTCAAAGGGCTGTACATATAATAAAACACTAATGAGCAACATTAGCAAAATATACAGCGTCCACAAGTCTGAGATTCTGGGAAAGGAGTCTCAGACTTTTGGACCCCACTGTATAAAAATATGTAAAAGTGAGATAAACTACACAAAAAGCATTATAAATGCAATATTAGAAATATTTAAAAATATATAAAAGAAAAAGGTGAAGTAAAAAGAAAAATATAAAAAAGAAGAATGCACAATATGCATAGAAGAGTCCTACACATTCATACCTGGATACCCAGGCATCAAGGAGACTCAAGGAGACCTGTATGTACTGCTTACAGTTACAGCCCAGCATTTCATAATCTACAGTAGCAGGGAGTGATGTATGTTATCAGAACTGAGCATAGAAATTCATTTTCTGAAATAATTATCCATCAGTTTCTCACAGCACCTGTCAAAACAGGATCAGAATATATTTAGAAATGTGACATCACAGAAGAGGCTGGGCATGTACATGCATTTATTTATATACATGTACATGTAGGTTACAAATAACCTCTTTGAATAATATGAAGCGTTTTCTCGAGGCTTATCAGTAGACAGGGCTAACTGAGCTGCACCGCAGCTTGCTTGTTGTTCGGTTTTCATTGCATTGGTAATGCGACTATAATGAAGACTTTCATAAAGATGAAAAGAAATGTTCACATCTACTAAATTTAATTTTGAACCTCTTTGAAGCAAAATGTTATCATGTTACACCATGTTTTTGTATGAATTCAGTGCAGAAATGCACTGCTAAAAAGAATAAGTGATAACTGATTAAATAGTCTGGTTAAAACAATTTGGTTAAAGTAGTATTTTGTCCAGATTTTGTTTGTGGTCTTGCTTTTTTTTCTCTCTCACACATTTTCTCTGTGCATCTGTAGCAGTCTTTGTTCAATGTCTATCTGCTGAACTATCATATTGTAAATCGGTCCTAGACCTCCCAAAAAACAGGCATATCAAGAGATTTTTACACAACAGTCTGACTCACTGTCCGTAGCCTGCCATTCCAGGCACACCATCACTTCAGATGTTTGAGTCTTCATTTGCCATGACAACAGTGCAGAGGATAGAGCATGACACATCTTTGACAGACTGGGGAGTAAAATAGGCTTGTATATGTTGTTTTCCTGTCACTCTCTGCTTTATGTAACACACATCTATAAAAGCAGTGCTTCTTCTTGCACAATCCAAATTGCTTTGTCGAACTGATAATGGTATTTTATCATGCGTCTGCAGACATCCTGAGACCATTAATGGATGCTCCCTGGCTGGGTGTAACAGGATGCAGAGAGCCAACTGGTCAAATCACAGGCTGGAAATTAAACATTTGCAAAAGGACGTGATGGGGATAAATGCATTTCCCTTGTTTTGTTCCAAAATAGTTACTGTGCCGTACGAGTTGCTGTGCCTAACACACTGGGCTGGCCTAATTATGGGAGATCAACCCGAGTTGTATGTTCTAAGACATGGAATTATTCATGAAAGTCTAGTCTTTAAATCGTTTGACTCAATTCAGATCACAGCCTAAAACAATAAAAAAAAAAAGGAAGAGGCATTTCAGCTGCCTACTGTTCTGCCATAATCACCATGATATATTAAACATAACCAGTTATGATAACGGGGTCATTAATTAAGCTAATTAATGCATGAATTAGAAAAAAAAAATGTCATCATCCCTGTTTTTACATAACCCAAGTGGTTTTAACATATCTGTATTGTAAAGCATCAAGTGGTTACATAGAGATTTAAAGACAATCCCTCTCTGTGTAATTGATATGTAAATGTATGCAGGAAGGTGCTTCAAAATCAAATAATGAATCCTGTGGAGTAACTATGAAGTTCTTGAATGACTGTGTTCACCTGAATGGGACAACACAGACATCTGCCACCACAACAATATAATGCCCAAGATGCTATGTACCGAGGTGGCTGAAAGACAAATTTATGGAGGCACGAGGTTAGAAAATAGAGCCGCTGGTCAAACAACCTGATGCCAGAGCATGCAGCAACAGTGATGGCTGATGGCCATGCCTCAGCTTGGCCTGGCTCAGTATTTACACAGCTGTGTCTGGTCTGGAGCACATCAATGCAGGTCGGCCACCTAGCTGACCACAGTGGGTCACCACAACAGGCAGACACCAAAAACAAACTAGCGCAATCTGCTTTGACTCAGGAACTTGTGGGTGGGCTCTAATGAACACGGCTAAGCACTTAACACTGCACTTGTTTCCATGTGCTATATATAGACCCTTCGTAGCTGTGAAGTTTATTTACAGGAGGATGGTTTTTATGTCCACTTATTGCAATCAATGTCTCTGAGTTTTTATTTTTATGAGCCAGTAATTTACCTTTAGTGCAATATGATTAGATTATTTATAATTAAGTAATTAAATCTAATGAAGATGTAGGAAACTGTTGTTAGGGAGAAAGGTGCACTCAGGTTAGTGCAGGTTTAGTATTAGAGATGGATACAGAGGACCCGTCTTCCTGACTGGATAAGCTCCTGCAGCAGTAGGTACTGCTATCTGTATTTGAATGTCATTCATTCATTCATTCATTGAATAGTTGCCATTTTAAGCTTCCCTATTGTCAAAAGTCCAAATCAGTTAAAATCAAATCAGTTTTTTTGTCTGCTACAGCACTTACATATCCGCTCTGTCTTGTTTTCTCCTTTGAGAAAAACATCAGAAACCAAATGGGAGAAATTCATATTCGTTTAATTTTTTGGCTTCGTGATGGCGCCCCTATCATCGCATGATGTCAGTCAGTAAAACTAAGTTTTAGTCATTTAGAAGCAGTGTCTCCATTACATAGTTTATCCATTAGAGAGCACTGACAAGTTGATTTTTCAAGTGCAAAATGTCCCACTTAGTATGTATCTTGGTCACATTTCTTTAAAGGATAAGTTCACAATCTTTCAAGTCTGTCCTAAAACGATGGGGGATGATGGGGGACAAAATCCACAGTTATCCTTCTGTGCAAAAATATATTTAAGTTTATTCAAAGCTAATATGAAGCTTTTTTTGTTGCTATACTTCCACTGCAGCTGAACAGGAAAATACTGTCCACTGTCCCGACACAAAGAAGGAATTTCTTACTAAAAAGACTGTGGAAGATATCCACTTTATTTGACTAACTCAGACTGCTGAAGGCTTCATATTATCTTCAGATAAACTTTTAAATTCATTTTTCTCAAACTAGGACTTTATCCCCCATTGTAAGCACATTTGAAGAGGATCTTCTAATGGTCAATATGAACAGGAGAATTTACAGCAAGCAAAACTTGTTTCAGTGTTCATTTGGGCATCTGACTATTGTTTTAAGACAGACTTTAACAGATAGAAATTGTGAACCTATCCTTTAAAAAAACAAACACAAACACATTCCTATCAATATTGTTTATGTCATGTGTTTACTTGTAAAAAAAAAAAAGACTATTAGCTGTAGTTATTGGATTTTTTTAAACTCTCAAATATCAGTATCTGCCTCAAAAATCCTGTATTGGTCAGGCTACAGTGTGTAATGGGGGTAACACCAGCAACCTAATGGGGCATTATGTCATATATTTATGGTGTTTGATATTTACTCAGCAAAGGCTGCTGCACCACAATAAGTGTAGCCAGTCCACTGCCCCGGCTTGAGTTGCACAAATCACTCCGATACCCAGAATAACTCAAAAATGACTTCAAGTTAATGAGGTAACACTTGTAATCAGATAAAACAACTCCGCAGTTATTTTCAGAAAGTAACACTGAAAAACTTTAAACATTAACCTTAACTAGCATGATCAAAATCAATCAACTCCAAACCCAAACTCTTAGATTTACAGTACACAACGCTTTTTCAAACGCTACCTTACATCTGAGGTGTTACCTGTTACTGAAGCGACTAACTACCTGTGTGCATATTGTCACTAGTGAGTCACTACTCTAAACATATAAGCGTCTGTCTGGAGGAGAAGGCTTGTTTTTCCAGTACCAAACACATGTAAGCTGCACAGCTAGCCACCGGTCTAGTCACATACTAATCTCACACACAAATTCTCTCTCTCCCTGTGAACAGCAGTTAACAGTACGCCATGATCACTATGCAGGGAAAAAAGAAAACAGGTGTACCAGTGTGCCTAGTTATTATACATTTTAATTTAATTTAGGAGTATTGATGGGTAATACTAATAAACATCAATAAGCAGTACTGACAGGATTGGTAAAGAAGGCACTTGAAGGTTTGGACAGTGTTATGGTTTTTGAGAATAAGAGCTGTGCTCAGGGAGCGCGTCAAAAGAACAGCTTGAAGTTCATTAAGCTTTGTTTAAATTTTGACAGTCTGTCTTTAAATCAGGTAGCACAGTTCAGAATTATTCTTGACTTTTAGGTGGAAAATTTTCTTATTATATTAGTTAGATGGACATCGCTAACTGCTGTCAAACTGTACTGCCAACATCACTCAAGATAAAGTTTGACGTTTTTCATAAAATAAAAAAAAATCTATCCTTGTACTAAATAAGTTGGCATTAACAGAAAGTGAAGTAAGAGTACAGAGAGAGAAAGAGATTTCTTACCCCCACAGTTAATGCTTTGTGAGAAATGTTTAATTTAATGTCAGTGGAAATATTCTACATGGTATGAAGTCGTGCATTTACAGAGGAGTGAGCGAGTGCTTAATATTTAAAGAGCGTTAAGTAATTATATCTTTCCTTGATGGATCCAGGGCTTCATTTGAGTAACACAGTAATGTATGGGGCACTCTGGGGCTGAGAACCAAGCTGATGCTGTGATCATTTACTCTCTTACTCCATAGCATCTGTCATGCCTGCACAACTAACCTCACATAGTAGTTTTATAGCATTAGATTCAGCATGCTGGAAAGTGAGCTAATTGAGCAGCAGCCTCTGCAAATAACCCACAACCTTCTTTCAATCTTGTGAAAGTTGGCTGTGCTGTTGGTTTTCTTTGAATTGTTATGAAAGTATTTGCGTCATATATTTGACTGTTTCAGGCTTTGTGAAGCCGATATTTGAGTCTTTGGATAAAAGCTCTGCTGTGTAACCATGGTGTAAAGGAGTGGCGTGCAATGATTTGCAGATTGGTTTTTGGACTCTACAGAAGTTCACACAATAACTGCACTGGATAGTCTCTGGAAAGTCTTTCTCAGACTCTTGATATGTTCTATTGTGTGCTTTGAGCTGAGACACACACTGTGCTGCCCAAAGAAGACCTCTCCAGTCTAAACAATGGAGCCCATAAATTTCTACATCATTATGAGCTATTCAGATGTTCCACGCTTGATGTGCATATTTTAGAAGCCAGAGGGCCATCAAAGTCAAACATAAAATACAAATGAGATCTTTATGAACCCATACTCATTTACAGTCTGCTGCTGCATTCTGTTTTATTTTCTTTATCGAATGCTTTATCTCAATCATGCTCCTCCAATCTGTTGAAAGCTCAACATTATACAAAACACAACAAACACAATGCCTCTTATCAGGTCATTAATCTGTGATTATGTTCAGTGTGCAATATATATACATATCTCTAAATGATTCCAGGATTAAATGGCAGCGTCTTTAACTCAGCTGTGATTGTTCATTTATTTAGAGGAAATTCTGAACTGAAAAAACACTCCAGCCATAACAACACCCCATGGGAGTGGCCACTAAAGTAGGAGCCTCAGGCACCATCAGAAGTATTTGGCCAGTCAACGTCATTATTATTTCCCAGGCCATCTGATATAGTCTCACCAACAGTCATAACTCACACACCTCAATTCTCCTGCCAAGGGCAAGTGCCCAAGGTCACATTTAGCCTCAGGTTAACACAGTGCAGTCCACTACCACGATGAGGTACCACTGTTAGACATAAAGCCCTCTGCTGCGCAGTTGTTGAAGTTAACTTTCACGACACTGACCTGAAAATACAATACAAATATGTATGAATATTTAGATTTAATAGTTTTTGACTGATAAGGACTTATTTTGCTCAGTATTTGTTTCACAGTTGAGCAAGTTTCGAAATGCCTTGTCCGTGTCAGATAGTGAGTGTCATATTTAATTTTTGTGCATTTAGATAACCTTTTCTGAAAGGTTAAATCTACACTTGAAGAAACACTTAGCAGTGCTCACTGCTAAATGAAAAACTGGCCAAATATTTATTATTGATATTATTTTTTTTATTCACTCTTCTGGTCACTGCCTATGACCACAAACACAAAATATTGTTGAGAAAACAATGTAACAGCAAGGTCACTTTAGTAGCTGTTCTAGTGCTTTTGAACACATGACATGATCTTCATCAGCAGATTGAGTTGTAATTGAGTTGTTTTTGTTTGCTTAGTTCCTGCCCCTCATAGTTACTGTTGCTATACCTATCACGCTTTCCATTCTTGCGTGGAACATAATTGAGTTCACAATGATGAAAATAGCAGTTTTGCCATTCAAATTTCTTAGTTTTTGAAGCAGGCTGCTCAATTCTAGCCATGGACAGTCAATTTTGCTGGCTAAAATGACAACTGTCCCTAGCAGATGTTATCAGCTGTAACTAGCTAGCTAATTAAGCTAATGTTAGCCTCGTGACTTGGTTGAAAACACTCTGATTTGCAGTGGACTTGTTTTAAAATGAGAACTCTGTCTAAAATTCTGATAGCTCTCTGCCTCCCAGCATATTTAAAACATGCTACAGAGGACTTGAGGGCAATGACTGGGGATTGCTGGCTGACCACTGCTCAGTGTAACAGGAATAGTGATGTAGAGCTGATTGGTAGTTAGAGCCCAGCTAATCAGCCGTGTGCAGCTTCTTGCAGACTCTGTGTCCTCGCTGGAAAAACTCAGTCTGCTGGAGCTTTGACGGTCACATTCATGGCCCTTTGTAAAAGTTTCTGTATGGCACCTGTGCTGTAGGTGAGCTAGCGGCTCTACTACAAGAGGTTCTCCATTGAGTGTGTGTGTATCTGTTGCCGTAGCCCTGCTGCTGGTTAACGTTACTGTCATCAGCCCTCAATATTTTTTTAAAGCTCTACATACAGAAATAAATCACAATAAAAACAGAAATAGGAAATAGAAAAGTTACACAAAGGCAAGTCTAAACAAATAGGTCTTGAGCTGCTTTTTAAAGGTGTCCACAGTGTCCACAGATCTTAAGTCCAAAGGGAGAGATTTCCAAAGTTTAGGAGCCACAACCTCAAAAGCACAGTCTCCTTTAGTTTTAAACCTAGATTGAGACACAACCAGCAAACCCTCATCAGAATACCTTAGAGACCTGCTGGTGACGTGGGGCTGCAGTAGATCTCTAGCGTAGGCAGGTACCTGACCATGCTCTAAAAGTGATCACAAGAACTTTGAATTGGATTCTGAATTTGATGGGTAGCCAGTGAAGAGCAATCAGAATCTGTGTCACATGAGACCTTTTGGAGGACCTGGTCAAGAGTTTAGCAGCAGCATTTTGGACCACTTGTAAACCATCCAGGGATGATTTGCTGAGGCAGGTGAAGAGGGAGTTACAATAGTCAAGATGGGACGATATAAAAGTGTGAATTAACATTTCCATCTCTGCTTGACACACAATGAGCCTGAGCTTTACAATATTCTCAGCTGGAAAAAACAAGAGCGAATCAGACACTTGAGATGTTGATCCAGAGTCAGAGATTAGTCCATAATGACACCAAGATTTCTTAAGGAGAATTTAAATGACAAGATAAGAGATCCAAGACCATCCCTTAATCTTACGGACAGGATAAGGAGGATAAGAATTTCGTGTTGAAAATGAAAACTATTTTTTTTTACCTGTACTAGGCTAATACATAAGCAGGCATACATTTTAGCACAGTAGAGCTTAGGCAACACTAACATTAACCAGTTAAGGTTAGAATAGTCAGCTGAAGTTGTGACAAAATTAGGGAACTATGCTACGCAACAAATAGCTTACAGTCGAAATACACCAGGCACAGATGCGGCGCGACACATCTGCTGCAACATTATAATCAACTGAAGCTGCTACACTGAAGCCATGTGTTCAGGCAGAGTGCTGCTTATCTCTCTTTTTATGTGGCTGGTCTATTTTTTTTTTTCTATGCGTTGCTACGCAGCCCTCCAACAGATAAAAATGACATAGAACTGTGTAAAAAACAGTACAATCTGTTTAAAAATGATTAAAATAAATACCTCACTGTACCAGATGCAATGTGACGCAGCAGTGCAACCTTGTGGGGTTTTTTACATTGCACATTAAAATAAATCAGTCAAATCAATGTGTATCCATGATCCTGTAGAGAAAACGATGTAGTTAATTAATTCAGTACCAGTTAATATAGCCTACACTTCCAAACCCTGCATAAATGACTGCATTATCACTTGGCAAAACTCAATGGCTGGCACACAACCACACACTACAAAGACAGCATCTGTGTAGCAGGTATAAAACCCCTCTCCACCTACTTGACGTGTCGCATTCATGCCTGGTGTATTTCGGCCGTTATTCTATGCTATTTGGCATTAACCGATTGAGTGAACACCAGCGGTAGCTGATGGTCTCACTTTATGATAGTGTTACAATTATGTTATTTTATCTTATTATCATTGTCACTAATTGAATTAATCATCATTCATTATCATCATCATGGCATGGCACATATACTACCTTCCTGCGCCCTCTTGGAGAGTCCTTGTTTCCCTGGCTGCTACTTCCTGCTTAACGTTACTGCTTTAACTACACCTCTCCTCCTGTTCACTCTGTTCCTTGGCTTCCCTGTCACACACCAGCTCCACTGCCTGGCAGTGGCCATGGCCAGCCACTTCTCCTTCCACCTGTTGCTGCATAATAGCAGGTACTGCCATTATGCAGCAACAACAACAGGGTACTGCCCCCCCTCATTGACATCAGGTCATGTCCCTGCTTATTTCAAACAAGCCAATGTTCACTTCTCAAAAAAAACCAAATGGTATTTCTAAATTACCCTATAGCTAAGGTCTTATAAAAAGTGGTTGCTAAGCAGCTTACAGCTGTTTTAGATGAGCACATTTTTGACAAATTTCAGTGTGGTTCCTGTTGGTTGCACTCAACAGAAACAGCTCTTCTCAGAGTCTCAAATGATCTGTTAATGCAGGCTGATGCAGGAGATGTTCTGTATTGGTACTGTTAGATCTCAATACTGCTTTTGATATTGTGGTCCACCGTATATTGATTGATAGGCTCAGGCAGTGGGTGGGTATCTCTGGATCAGCTTTGGATTGGTCATCCTCATAGACAAGGGCAAGTCAGGCATGACTTTCTCAGTTATAGTTCATAATTTTGACTCACCAACGGAATCTTTGTTTTGTGGTGTTCCCCAAGGTTCTCTCCTGGGCCCGTTGCTGTTCGAGAAACAGTTGAGAAACTAATTAAGAAACATTGCTAAACTCAATTGCCAATTGTGTCCATAGCTGAGATGGAAATGATTATACATGCGTTTTCCTCCCATCTTGATTATTGCAATTCTCTTTTCACCTGTCTTAGCAAGACATCCCTGAACCTCTTACAAGTGGTCCAAAATTATGCTGCCAAGCTCCTGACCAAGTCCCCCAAAAGATATCATGATACCAATCCTTTGTCTTTACACTGGCTTCCCCTCAAATTCAGAATACAGGTTAAGATCCTTGTAATGACCTGCTTATACTAAAGAGCAACTGCAGTCACATCACACCAGTAGGAATCTGAGGTCCTTGGATCAGGGTTTGTTGGTTGTCCCTCGCTATAGGCTCAAGACAAAAGGAGGCTGTGCTTTAGAGGTTGTAGCTCCTAAACTTTGGAACTCTCTCCCTTTTGGCTTAAGATCTGTGAACACTGTGGACACCTTTAAAAAGCAGCTCAAGACCCATTTGTTTAGACTTGCTTTTATTTAATTCACTTTATAATAATTGAATAAATAATTGTCATTAAACATTTCATTTTATTATGATACAGTAAATGCCTACATAAAAAGGAAATACAAATAACAATGTGTACACACCACTTTAAAATGCAGAGATTCCAAAACTTGACAAGCTTGTTGTGCCTATTATGGTTGCTAATTCATGATTGCACAATTGCTGTTCTTGGGAGGCGTCAGTGAACGGTCAATGGGTACTTTTCATGGCAGACATTTTGACATCTTTCAAAGCAGGAAAAGCAACAGGTGTAAATAATAACATTAACAATGGCTCTATTCCATTAATTGTCCCTTTTAAGCCATGTCAACGATTGGCTGGCACATTACCAGAGTACTGGGACTGGCTCAACTAAAAGGAATGTAGCAATAATTAATGTTATTAATTCCAGCTGTGCTTTTCCTGCTTTGACAAGTTAAAACGTCTGCTGTGAAAAGTGTCTATTTTAGAGGGTAAAATTCATTTTTTTTCTCAGCCCTTCAGTCCTTTAAAGTGTTCAGAAAAATATGGAAATTTGAACATCTACAATTCCATGACATCTGTTGATGAAGGTCATGTGGTATAATCAAAAGCTTGAGTTTTCTTAGCTGCTGTCTCCAAGTTCAAGAATATTTTGGAAGAAAAATCTAGTTAAGCTATTCATGTACATAGTAGAAAAAAATATGTTAATATTCCTGTTTCACTGTCACATTGCCATAATGGACACATGGCTATGCTGATTAAAAGAAGCTGGGAGCAAAATGCATAAAAAAAGATGCAGGTTTCAGTGTGATAAACCCCAAAATAATGGTGGGTACTCATTTTTTTAGCATCTAATAATTGCCATTGCAGCTCCAGAGCAAGAAAATGGTTAGTAATGTCAGAAGTGATGAATATACAATTGCTTGTCAAATATAAAGCACAGAGTTGACAAAGAACAGAAAAACATGGTAAAAACATGTAAAGATCTACAAATTTATTCAAATACACAGTATAATGTATTTAGCCTTAAATACTGCAATATATATCTTAGCATTGCTTTTAAAAATGTGAAAGATTTCTAGATGTACTTTACAGTAAATCTATTCGAATTTCTCCTTGCAAACAGTCACACTACTACTTGTGGGATTACAATGGAAATGTCCACAGTTATATCACACATTACTGAGTCACATTGTATTACACTGCATTCACTACATAAAGACAAGGATGAATAGATGGATGGATGAATTCACTTGTATCAATCCATCAGCTCCATAAAAATGTATCTCGATGCATCACATTGTTGACGGTGAATCAAAACTTTCTCAGTGGGTGAGATACACACTGCTAGCAGACAAATATTCCATGCAAGCTGGTTACACAACCATAATTTTCTATCCAAACAAATCTACTGTCAATATCTGTTCTATGTTTTTGTTGTCCATGTCAGCTTTAGTCTGTTTGGTTGCTGCCAACACACTGCAAAAATGTGAAGAATGTTAGTCTTTGCAATGTAAACAGGTATTAGAGAGACTTGTAGCATTGCTCTCAGACATGCTGCAGAGAAGAGCTGTTTCCCTCGTGTCTAAAAGACATGCTGATTCTCACAGATCCAGACTGACCTTGTTCAATGTCACAGGATGTGCACTGGCAGTCCTAAATCTGCTCTAGTTTAGTGGGTGTGCAGCAACCACAATTTTGCACAATAACTATTTGCAATGGCAGGAGGATGCTACGAGGCATGAGGGAGAGTGGAAACGTTTCTGCAACAGAGTGGGGATGAAAATAAAAGAGCGAGTTCTGGGTTAAGAATTAGGCTGAATCTGTCATTGATTCTCTGAGGTACTGTACAGTACACAACATCTCACAGAGTAAGGACAGCAGAGGCATGATCACAGGAAAAGCTGTTTATCTTTGATTTCCCTCTATCAGTAATCAGGGGCCTGGTTTTGTCAATTATTTGTAATTTGTCCCTGTTTGACAGCTCGTAAGCCCATAAGATTCAACACAATACTGAGCCTCATAAAGAAAGGCAAATCCAGACTTTATAGGATTACTGACTCCCTCATAAAGTAGGAACTCAACACCCTCCTGAGCGAATGTTCCATTTATAGGATTTATTTTGTAGATCCCAAAACAGAGAATTCACCTCTTTGCTGAACCAAAGGAGATCAAATGGTAGAGCCCTGATGTCAACAGCGTGCTAAGCTTTTCAATATGCTTCACCTCAGCTGACATTGTGAGAGGTAAATGTGGTTGGCTATCAATACTGTGCGAGATTAATTAAACATGATACAAAATGCATCCGATGATAGATCTGTGAAGGTTAAATGGGATAAGACTGCTTGCTGCATGGATACAGAACAGATGCAAATAATAGCTATGGCAATTTAAATACACAATATATAATTTATGCTGCTAGGGGTCTCTCAATCAAAACAGTAATGAAAGATGGAGTTTGATGATGTTGTGAAGTAGCGTGGGATCATGGGAGTTCTTGTCTTCATTGTTAAACAACTAGCTTCTCCCGGTAAGGATTCCTTTAGTATTCATCGTTCAGGAGGTTTTCACCAGGAGCCGAATTATCCGCAGAGGTCTCCTCCTCTCCAGAACAAATGTACCCAGGGATTAAAACGGTAAAAACACTGAATAAAGCAGTTTCATGTAAAAAATCAGTGTTTTTCCGACACTGTTCAACAGACACAGGATGTAAGGAGGGGCTGTGAGCCGAGCTGCTGCTAATGTTTGCTCAGCTTGTTTCTCTGATAACTTAAGATCCAGACGCCTGATGACTAAAATCCTTCATCTGGTTAAAAGACATACTTAAAAATGACCAAGATCTAAAAAGTTTATCATAAAAATGTGGCTTAAAACAGAATAAAAATTAATTTATGACAGTTTCTGGCAGACAACCACAACACTGACAGATTATCTTTTATGCATATACTCATTGGTAGACGCCATTGTGGCGGACAACCACAACGCTGACGCGTGCGCACAAAATTATAATCATCTTGTGCATGTATACTCTTTGGTAGAGGGGTATGACGCCATTGACAGGAAACCAAATGAAACCCACCGCTACCTTGATTAAAATTACAGATTTCTCTGGGTTTGAAAATCGTTGGAATCATTTGGGATAATGTAAGTACACAACTTGTCAAAATATATAACATAAGTCTAGTTTTTAGACATTTCAATGTGGAACAGCTTTAAGCTTCGGATTAAAAGGAAAGATCAGTGATTCCTAATCTCTGGTACTTACCAGAGGATACCCCAGAGGATACCAGAGGTTGCCATGGGGTACATTGAAAATTTGTGGAGTAGCTCAGTTAACTTGAAAAAATTAAAAATTATAATTAGATTAAAAATATACACCCACATATGGTATGTTTAGGAGGAAATAACCTTCCGAATAGGATTACAAATTGGTGAAATTCTGATCTTCGATAAATTTATTGTCAGAGTAGCACATAAGCAGCTAGCTGAACAGGATACACTTCCCACCAACCTGGGTCACTTGGAACAGACTGGATGCAACTTGAAAAAGAATCCCAAGACGTCTGATCATAATGTATGGGTCCTCTCAGTATAACTGGGGCTTAACCAGTTCACACCGCTGCAATTTTCTCTGAAACATTCTAAAGCCGTCTCATCTCTTTTCGAATCATTGAACAAGGCTTAAAGCCATATGTTGCCATTGAGAGTGCATGAAAACTAGTTAGAAACTTGCAGTGTGTCCAAATAGTTAGCTAAAAGTAATGGCTAAATGGATTTAATTGTTCACAAGGAGAGGATTTGTTAGCTAGAAGTAATGGATAAACAGTTACCTAAATTTAATGGATAAACAGGTTGAATAATTAGCTAAAAGTAATAAACAGCTTAAAAAGTTTGCCAAAACTAGCGTCTGTCACTCCAAATGGTAGTAATATGAATGCAAACTTGACTAAACTGACCTAGTCATTGACAAATCACTTGTAAGAAAAAAATATTGCAACAATATCCAGATTTTATATTTTTACTTAACATCTACTTTAAAATTGAAATGCATACGCTTGGACGTGACGAGTGGTGTCAATGTAGTACTTGAGCTAATCTGACAGGGATGTTGAGATTTGTTGCTCAAAGGTTGAAACTGCTGAATTGGTCCAATGTAAAGCATACATCACATTTTCCACTTTCAACTTTTTTCTGTTTCAACCGCCATCACAATATTCTTTATAAAATTATTTTGGTTTACATTCTGTGGCAGTAAAAGCACTTTCCAGTACTAGCATGAAAAGCAGTTCACATTTGCTCATTACATCAGATTAAGCCCATTCATTTCACAACTGGAGGATTTGTGAAATGAGTAATATGCAAAATCAATATAAACGTTTATGTGCAGCAACAAAGCAATGCTGCTAAACAGAAAAAATTGACAGCTACAAAAAAGGCATTCAACTTCATTCACGTATAAGGCAAACATGTAGCAATTTAAAGAATTCATTCGTCTCATTTGGAATAAATACAAGACATACAGTACTGACATGGACATCACTGAAGCATCAACTTCAAAATCATATTCAGAGATGAGCCAAACAAGAAAAAAATCTCTTTTAACTCTGTTCCATTTTTCTCTATATATTTGAAAGTTGAAATGAGCCCATATAACAGACTCGCACTGTTTCTTTCCTCTCTACAAATTCATCTTTTCATCTTAAATCAAATCATACGAGATGTCCCATAGCAACATGAAGACAGACTGACTGATTTATGTTTTCCATGCCTCTTTTCATCTAAGTGCATGCTGTTTACGTTCTATAGTGTATTAATTTATAAGCGAGAGACATTTCACGCTACACATGGCATTGTTTATGTATAAGGTTGTGGAGCCACATGTAAGAACTGTTTGTGTTTCCCAGGAGTGGAGGTAATCAGTGGAGCTGGGAGTTATGGGAGCTTTCTTCTCCTCTACTTCCATATTTAATATGCCCCCATGTATGTTTTTCACCGCACAAGAAAATATGTACAATGTGTTGGAATGACACACATTAGGCTTATGGCTTTGTGCCTCAGAATGACATGTGTGGGCTGTGCAGAAGCAGGATATTTCCAAGTGTATGAATAATTTTAAGCTCAGAATGATAACATCTAATTAAATGAGTCAGTGGGAAGCTCTGCCTTACTCATTTGTCTGGCTGCTTTTAATGCCAGAGCCTATTATTCCACACTAACAGGGCATTTTCCTTTTCTTTGATAATATCACTAATGATAAGGTGCGTAGCCTATATGTGTCCACTATATATTCTCTTTTGCTTGTCATAACACTTTGTTGTGCTGTCATATAACAGTATATCGTCCACAGTGCAGCCTGTTTGTTATGAGATGACAGAGTACCAGAGGGTATTACATGAACTATCTCAAATGTCGGAATATGCACCAACATCCTTGCCATGAATTCCTCTGTCTTTCTTTCCAAGTCAATAACATTTCTTACTGCAGAAAAATCAATGTGTGCAAGGCATGATGGTATTGTGAATTCTAGACACACCGATCTCCACTGCAGAAATGTCTCCTGATGACTCAGGATGGTTGCTGTTTGTGAAAATTGCACATCATCGAGCAGCCAGACAGTGAAGGATGCAAAAAAATAAGTCAAGGTGAAATCAAGCTTTTTCAACACCATCATGTGTGAAAGAGATGCGCCTCCTCTTCCCCCATTTCCCCACTTCAGACATAGACACGCGCCAAACATGAAAAAACCAAGAGATGAAAAAAGAAAAACATACCAAGTGTTCTCTGTGCTTTCTCTACAGTCATGTCAATATGAGGGTAAGTGACTGCTCAATATTCTCCACCAACCTCCAAAATGATGAGAGGGGGGTGATGTAAGAGTTACAACTGCTGCAGTTTATTAGAGAGAGAGTTGGCGCAGAGACGAGGGAAGGGAGGAGCGAAGGAGGAAAGAAGGGAAAGACAAACTGACAGACAGATTCAGAGACAAAGAGCAGAAAAAATATTTACTGGAAGCCCGAGAGAAGAATTTTTACATGACTGTTGCGCTTTAATTTGCTTCTAATGCACTCCCATCTACAGCCTGATCAATTATTTACGCAATATTTTCCTTTTATACTTTAGTCATGCTATTTAGTGGGATGAAAAAAATCTGAACGTTAAAACGCCTTTGGTTTAATTCAAGCTCTTCAATTGGCTTCATGATGTATTCAGGCTTATCAGACATGCTCTGCCCACACTGGTTGTATTGAGTATCAGATCACAATTCACAGTCAATGGCTTTTCTCTGTACTGTATAGCTGCACGTTCACTGGGGAAAACTCCTACACACAGATGATCGTATTCAGTTTCACAGTGGTGTGAAGATGTGTGTTGTGTGAGATGGGCTGAGGTGACCATTTGATAAAGTGCTGCTCTTGTAAAAAACTTGTTAACAGAACATGATGTTGTTGTGTAGGAGGACATATGGAGTGTGTTGTAAATGGTGGGCTTTGCAGGAGACAGTAACGGGATGGTGTGAGCTCTAATGCAGTCAATATAAAAGAGTGAAAATAAAAAAAAAAAAAAACATTTTCAATTTCGTTTTGTTCAAGTGTGTCAATTAGGACCTGGGTTACAGTTGGAGTCGTTTGAACAGTAAAAGTTTCAAGGCATTCAGACAGTAACTACTGTTTCAAGTAACAACTTTCATTTGAATTTAATAATAAAAAAAACAACTTTGACACCAGTGGGGATCATCACTCTCTACGCTACATTTTGAGTTTGCTTCCTCATTTGTGCAATGGCTCAGCAGTTGTTTAAGGTACTTCTGAAACAACGTCTCAGGAGCTGTTTTTCCAAGTGAAAAAGTGAGATTGAATTGCAATGAAACTGAACTCCAGACAGAAACAAGTCTGTGGGGAAAAGGGACACAAAAAGAGAATAAATCAAAATGTCACAATAAATGTTGAATGTTTGCTCAATGCCCAGAGAAGTGTAGCTTAGTGGCTACCTCAGGTCAGAGTGATACCTCTTCAGGGACCCATAAAGAGATTTGTCAAGTCCCTGTGTCTCGATGTCAAGTGGGCGTTTAAACGGATCAAGCTTGCTCCCTGACCTGGCATACTAGTCTTGTCAACCTAACTCAATAAAGCCACAACCATCAGATTGAGTCAAGTGAGTTTGACTGGTTTGTGGTGAGGGTTTGAAACTATTCAGTTTTAGTGATTTTGGACTCACTAAGGATAAATTGTCATCTATGGAGATTCATTGACCCTTTACTCATCTCCGCAGGCTTACTTTGCATGTTGACTTATCACGATCCTAATCAGGATTAGTGTATAGATTAATTAAAGGATAATTCTGCTTTACATGATATTCAGATATGTCTGTGGTCTGGGATTTGTCAGGGTACTGTATCTTGTATTTATCAAGCATCTCAGAATTACTCCAAGGTATTATGCAGAAAGTTTGTCTAGGACTTAAATAGTACCAGCTTAGATAAACATGACAGCTAATTGTAAAGCCTCCTACAGGCATATTTGTAGAGGAGTAGAATTAATATGAAACAATTTTATAACACTGAATATAGAATTTTTAGTAGTTGCAAAGCATTGGCTGTATTGAAATTATATTTTAGTAATCAGAACAGATATCTGTCTTGCAATGAAAACAAGTTGAAAGATTTACTTTACTACCTTGTTCCGGCAAATTGGTCTGCTACTATTGTGCTTATCAGACTTTAGCAGTTGTGACGCAGATCTGGGTGAAGACACATTTGACTAATGCAGGACAGAATGCTGCTGCAGTTGTGAGCAGATGTGTTTGTATATTGGTTTGGGGATACTGGAGTGCAGACCACCTGCTCTTCAATTGGTCATAACTGCTCTCTTCTAGCTTATAAATTAGCTTTTTGATGGGCTATTGCACCATGAAAATAGGACTTAACATTGGAGTGGGGAGCAGTGGTACCTTTTTGACAATTCCAAATAAGCATGGACTTGTGCAATAAAATGGGACAAGCTCAGCATCACTAATAAAGCTCCTTTCCACCTCAGATATCTTTATCTTCAGAAAGCAGCCAAATTTGAGCCAGCTCTTTTCCATCATGTGTACCCGTTTCAGATGCTATCCATTTTGGATGTTATCAGTTGATTGAGTGGATGTTATCCGTGGTTATCAGCCTCATAGATACTAGTTAGAAGGGGCCTGCTACACCTGCTAGGACCGTGGCACCTACCAGTGGGTAATATGCTGCTACGTTATGTTACGCTACAAAATAAATTATGTTTTACAATGTGACAACACTGTGGTTAAGGTCTGGTTAGGTTTAGGCACAAAAACCACTTGGTTAGGGTTAGGAAAAGATCATAGTTTGTGTTAAAATAATCACCTGAAACAGCAACCGTTATAAAATGCGGTAAAAATTTCAAGTGGTCTCGAACTGTCTCTTGCTTGCAACTTCATATGTTGCCAGTCAGCTAACTATCTAGCCATCCACCCAACCCGCCTCCTCCTAACAAGTAAAAACGTTATCTGATGTTGACATCATCTGAACAACCTCACTTCGCCAGGTTATAATAAAGGTGACTTGAACCTTACCAATGGATGATAACACCCTTCTGAACCTACTAGTCGGTGTGGCGGGCTCCTTCTAAGTCATATCTATGAGGCTGATAACCACTGATAATGCCCATTCAATCAAGTGATAACGTTCGAAGTGGGCGCCATATGAGAATGTTTTCTCAAATCTGCCACAACCTCTTTACTGACTTCCTGTTTCCATACTAAATTCCAAAGTACACTTCTGAATAAAACCTGATTGACACATTGGCTGATATTAACTCATTTAGATATATTTTATTGGCGTTTATGTCAACTGATAAGTAACAAGCAATAGTAGTACAGAAATTAAAAAATATAGTAATTTAGAAATTGCAACTGTAAAATATCTTCATCAGCTTGATATGTGTCTTGGTCATAATTCTTGAAGGGATCCTATATTTTTTTTGATCTTATATTTTTATGTACAAATGAATATCCGCTGACACATAGTTATCAGATTTAACGCTGTGCTTTTCTGCCATAAGTGTTACATGTTTTGCTAAGTAATAGTTAGACAGAGAATGAAGCTTTGCATTGCACTTTGACTTGGTTCCAATATGCTTCCCGTTGGCCAACAAACATCATGTACAAAAAGGGAATTAGGAGTTTTTAACCTACATTGTACAATCTGCTTAAATTTCTTATCAGTTGTAATGGGGTTACAGATTTTTGCAATTATCATATCAGATTATCCACTGTACTCTATTATGGGCTGTCGCACAATACACAAAGAAAATTTATATGTACAGACGGTGCCAATGTATTTGCAGAATACAGCTGATTATATGCTGGTTGAAAATGACATATTTTCTACCAAAAAAAAAAAAGAGATCAACTAGCTGCCAATCCCAAAGAAATAATATGACTCATCCCCAATATTTGAACCACCTTAATCCTGATAAGACCCCGAATCAAGTTAATCTCATGGCTAGACTGGAGGCACAAGGGACTTTCTCTAACCCTGAGGAAAAACAAAGAAGGCCATCAAGATCTATCTAACCTAAATAAACACCATGCGGGCAAATAAACAGAGCAGCTTCCTATTAAAGGTCAAGTGCTTAAATCTGAAACGGAAACATGACCAGGCTGTAATCCAACATCTCAAGCTTTGCCAAGGCATCAACAGCCATGTTCTAAGCAAATAGAAATGTCAGAGCTGGACACAAAGCCATCTCCACGGGAGACTCTTTTCATCACTGCAACATGCAAGAGAAATTGTTTACATGCCAGCCAGCAGGGACAAGAGCAAAGACGACAGGTACAGTAAAAGAGAAAGGAGCGAGAGATACAGATAGCAAGGGAGGCACAGATAGAAACAGAGGGAGTCAGGGAGGGAGGGAGGGGGGTTTGTCAGTATGTGCGTATAATCCTGGACGTATTAAACTCTAGGGTGTGCTGCTGGATTTTTATGTTAATAATGTGTACCAGCACATGGCAGGCAAAGGGGTTGTGGATGCTCCCCTCATTAAACGAGGTCATTTACTACACCAGCAGGACTTAACACAACCTGAGATGAGACCAATCCTATCTGCAGCATGCTGCTATGATGCACCTTTCACACAGCACGCATTTGATTGTGCATGTTCTTCTGAAAGTATAGTGATTTTTTCTGGACTCTCACCGTACACGGAACAGATACAGTACGTGTATTCCATTCTAATGTGCAACTTCCACATCAAAAGTAATGTGTTTTGAGTCTATTTATGACTCCATAATTTATCAGTAGGAGTGACTCTGCTTCTCAGTAAAAATGTATTTGCTGAGCATATTTTCTTCATCGTGTCCCTCTAACTGTCCATAAGGACAGATGCCTTCAGCCACTGAGTACGCCCTGGTTCACTGAGTCTTTCACTTCATCATAATCTTTGTCTCATCAAATCACATCATAGTTATTTCCCTCATGATGTAGCAATGTGTCATTGTAGTTTCAGTTGACTGCATTGTAAATGCCCTAAATCCACCTTATGTTTACTTTCTTATTGTAACGTGATCAATTTACAGCCTGAAGAGTATTCATAAAATGCTGCTCTGGATTACATGTTCAACATAATGATCACTAATGTTGTAATTAAAATAATTTATTAATTGCCTCTTATGTATTAACAAACTTAGGGAGCTTTAAACAATTATGAATGTTATATTGTTTGTCTGTTATCTGTGCGTTCTGCTGCCTTTGAACCTGAATGAGCAGTAAAAGATGAAGAATAACGCTGCACCTTAAACTGTGAGCTTGCCGGAGTCGTTAAGCGTCTTATGCATAAAGCAGTGTGTTGTTTATGAGTTTACTTTGATCTCCAGCAGTGTCACAGACACACTGACTCACACACATATACGCAAAAATGGAAAAATAACAAACTGCAAAATACTCCATGAACCCTAACGCTTTGAAGTAGGTGTAAAAAAACAATGCAATCCCACATCAACGCAGTCTTTCAGGGTCTTAAAAATATAAAAGACTGTGTACTCTTATAAGTAACTCTCAGAAATTGTACTATTTATCACTAAGCTTAACATGATGCAAAACTTTATGAAAGGAGTACTAAAATGATCCTAATAAGATTGTCTGAGCAAATATACCAACCTAAAACACTGATGCAGTGCTTCACTCCATCACTCTTCAGGCTTGGCTTTATTTTTGAATAATTTTCGAAAATGCCCACTTTTAAATCAGAGGAAAAAGGAATTGTTTTAGTCATAAATTGCAGTCAGTGTAACAGAAATACTTTAACACAAGGCCTTATTTACAGATCTTTCAATGATTTACATGCGTATTTTCTAAACAAATAATGCTGGGTGAAAATGGATAGGCCGTGGATTGCTTTTAAAATGAAAAACAATCTTATACTTGAAATGTGCATTGTGCTTTGGCCCTGGATTTTGTTTTATTTCAGTTTATTGTCCCATTAGTCAGCTGTACATTTCACTCCTAAAATTGAACTCAGTTACAACCAGTTTCAGAGACCTTGGCATCCTATTGCATCCAGTAAAGTGTGGGTCTTAACACCCAGAATTCAACAGGGTGCAGGTGCAGCCTTTGCAGTTCTACTAAGTCACTCTGCAGTATATTGCTTATCCTTGCGTCACCAGGTGTAACCTTATGTCAGCTGAGATTGAAGATTTGTCTGCTCTGTATACGCTTTCAGCAGTGACTGGTGGAAAATATCTCAGAATAAACTCTCAGAGATCATAGAGGCATCATTACAGTTGTCTCTCTGTAGCATGGGTTTCACAAGACAAAGCCATACATCACCACATGATGCGCATTGCTTGGTGATTTCATACAAATACACTTTGGATGAATCAAACGGCCTGTGGTGTGATTTCACTCACATACACACACAGAGACTGATAGAAGTGAGCTGAACGGGTGAACAGATGGACAGATGCATGCATAGACAAAAGTGAATTGTATATACGGACACCAGACGAATAGATAGATAGCCATTGGGATGAATGTTAGGGACTTTATCTTCTCTTAATTTGGCTTTCCAGGCAGCTCTCAGGATGTGTATGGCTTCATTCAGCCCCCCCCCCCCCAAAAAAAAAAAAATTAACCATGTGGCAAGTTATCTGCCGGCTACCATCTATTACTTAAATGCTCACAATTGTCTCATGACACCAAAACTGAATTTTAAGCACTAAAAAGTTGAGACAATTTTACAGAAAATAATTAGATGGTTGGCTGTGGTCAGAAGTGTGCTCTGTTGCACCTGTATCCACACTAAACAGTGATGTTAAGTTGCTGTTTAATGTCACTCATTATTCTTTCCTTAATTTCATAATCAACTATATGTTCAGTAGCTTAGAGGTAAACAATGGTAATAATTATATAGCATTGAAAACAATTTGTTTGCACTGATGTGCAATTAATTTGCAAGTACAATTTATTTTCTCTGACAACATTTGATATCAATGCAACAAATAGTGTGATGTTAATGCAACACACTGTAAATTAGGGGTTTGGAGTAGAGCTGTGCCCGAGTACAATACGTTATTTTGCAAAGCACAAATAGTGTTTTTTTTTTATGAATATTTGTTTCATACAAATATTTTAAAAATTATTTGTTTTCAGGAAGAAAAGAAAAAACTTGTCAAATACCGGCACACAGGTCGGTTACATCGCTATCTCAGTCTCTCTCCTCTGCTCGAGAGGAGTCACATCCACCTTCTACATGATGCATATTTCCTTATTTGGACATCACCCCCGGAGTTGGGGGTGTTCCCCAGAGATAAAGCTGAGCCTCTGACACACGCAAAGTGCTCCCAAGGGACTCTCCTTAACCTGTTGTTTTCCTTCTCCTTTCCACAAAGTTAGGTTGTTAAAAATTATGCAATAAATGAAAAGTGCAAAGCAAGAATCGCCTTTGAAGTTCCTCCCTACATGTTACATGCTGTGCTGTCTCTGTATTATGGGTGTATATACAGGTAGAGGTCTGTCTGCAATGAGGTGATGAGTAAAGTTTTAGCTGAGTGTCAGCGCAGTCGTCTGTGATCTGGGAGACTGCAGTTTGACACCCGGTGTGAGGACCTACTTCGTAAGGTAGTTTATTCATGAAAACTTATTGTAACACTTTTTCTAAAATTAAAAGCGTAATAAAAACAAAAACAGGATTTTTAAGCCTCTTTCCACTTTTATTCAAATACAAATACAAATACAAATAATTTTGCTGCCTCAACAAATACAAATACAAATGCTGGGGTGTGGGACTTTTACGTATAAATGAACATCCGTTACATTAAAGCCCTTGCCAAACAAGTTCACATAATGCTGATTAATCACCAACAAGTAAATCTCTGTATTTTACAATATACAGAGTTTTTTAAATCTGGTGTCTGGCAATTTTCCAGTGCTGGCACAACAGTAGTAATGTGTTTCACATCAATCAGCAATGACCAACCAGCCTTGCGGTCTGATGAAGATACCTGAGGGCTGAGCACCTGTCGGGACGGGTAGGGATGCCGAACATGACATAATTTCCCCTGCAACTCTATGTGACAGACTAAAGGCTGTTGTAATTTTTAGTGTAGGTCTGTTAATATGTCACTTAGTTAGTTAGTTAGTTAGTTTTTAATATTTTTCAGGCGAGAAAAGTGACCATTTAGATTCACAGTATGTGGTCAGTTAATTCAAATAACGCCTATTTGGAAATTTCCTCTGGTTTAGCCCTCTGCTAACTTGAAAAGGGAGTAAATAATTTAATAGTGGCTCTTCTAGACTTTCCAAATGTTATCAGACCAAATGGATCAAATTCTGATAGTGAAATGAGTCATCCACCATTTTACAGCCACAACAACAGCGACAGAGTTGGCCACAGTGGCACCTATGATGTGAGCAAGCATCAACAGTGTTTGTGTAATGACTCTTACTGTTGGTGTAATGACTCTCACTGTTTGTGTAATGACTCTCACTGCCAGAAGGGGCAGGACAAAAGGACAAAAGTTCCGCACTGCAGCTTTAACTAACATGTTGTCAAAGCTGCACAAACACCGCACGGAATTTATTCAAGCAAAAACAGCAAACTATAAAAGCTGAGAACATTTTGTCCATAAGTGTATGTGAAACCTGCAGTGAGGGCCATTCATGCAGAATGGCAACTCCAGAATAGAAGCAAGGAGGTTTTAACCTTCAGAAATGCTTATTTTATCAGCAAAGAGGACTTGCTCTTGATTATGCAAAGTACAGAAAAACACAATTTCTCTCAAAATAAAACAGTACTTGGCTGAGTGAAACCTATGGTGGTACACTGTGGCTGAGAATCATGGTTTATAAATGCATGACTTTGAAAGCATATCTGACAGGCAAAAAGGCCTCAGACTGGGGACCCATGGGGACAGCTAGGAAAATAGTATCATATTGTGCAGAATAAAATCCCACCAAAAATCCTTCTAAAACACTTATACATGCACAGATATTTAGGCAAACACACTCAGACAGGTAACAGTTCAGTAAATCTATGCAGCAATGGATATTAACAAATTCCTAGAGACAGTTTTTCAAATAATTTTTGATTTAGCTTTTTTTAGCACTTCACTATAAATTTCCAAACATCCATGATAAAATTGCTGTGTGCCATTTGTTTGGAGCGTTATTTTTTCTTTGTTCTGCCTTTATGATTTGTTTGGGAATCTGGGTCTGTTTGTTACCTAAAGCAAAAATGACTGAAAAGATAAAAGCTGCTCTTCATAGTCAGTTCATATGAGTTCAGCTCTCTTCGTTTTCTGTATCTGGCACAACCTCTCACTGTACCAACATTCACTTAATATGAGAAACAATATGACATTGTTCACATCAGCTTTCAATTAGATATTGTTTGACGTCTGGGTAGTTAACCTTGACTTAACGTGTCCATTATGCGGTTGTGAAAACAGATTTTTATATGTATAAGCAAGCATACATTCAAATTTCAAAAGCTTGTGGTGATGATGATGATGTTGATGGTGTGTTAATCTGAGGGATTTTTTCCACTGCATGTTTGTTCATCTATCAAATTCAGGGATTTTGGAAGCATTTAAGGATGACAACGTTTCTATCTTTACAACCACAGGGGTCAGTGATTGTGAATATTGTGAACTGTTGCATACGCACACAAAGTATTCAAAGGCAGACCTGCATTTATGTGTAATGATATCTCCAGTCAGCTTAGGGTTGGGCGGTTTACCGGTATTGTGTCATATGAAGGTATGCATTTTTGTGATACTTTCGTCAAATGGCATTTTGTCATTACACAATTCATTTTGCTAAAAAAATTTTTAAAAGCAACTGTATGACAGAATTAGCGATCTTAATTGAATATATTTTTATACAAAGTAACACAATTTGATTAAAAAGTAAAAATAAAAAGGCAACGTAATTTAGCAAATCATGAGTTGACACCACTATTTTATGCTTAATACCTGGTCATGTTGGGGAGCCATGCAATGAGCGACAGCCAATGAAAGTGCAAGACACGGGGTGATGACAGCAGAGCATGCATCTATCTCTACTTCTTGCGTGTGTTTTCATGACAAAACATAGTTTGGAGACCAGACAGACTCGTTGGGGATTCCTCCTGATGAAAGATCTTGAAATGTGTAACACCTTATTGCTGATCGGTCATGTAGTGTGCAAACCACAATGTCTTCAAGACTCCCGATTATTACTCCCGACAGAAAGTTGTGTGTCCATGGCTACAGGTAGCTACCTTAAACTACCAACGCTGAAACCTACGAGGAGTTAATGAGGATTCCTAAAATGGGTGCCTCGTCAGATGGTTCAGACACTTCACAGAAGAATATTAAAACAATCAATGCTTAAGGACAAAGGGTGGCAATACAAGCAACCTGTTTGCACACTAGCCATGTGAGTGAATATGGTGAATACATGAAAATGCGAGCTTCAACAACTCTGGCTCCAGGTGCATTACCAAAAGCTACATCCGGCGTGACAAAACAATATACTCAGTACCTCATATCCTGTTTCTTAGTCTAGCTGACAGAGAATTTATATTTGTATTTGTTAGTGTTAATGGCATTTGCAATTATCGTGAGGTAAAGTGACAATAAGATACACTTATGAAATACAACAGAATTAAGAACGTTATTCTACCTTCTGTAACAAGCAGCTAATGAGGTGCATTCAATGTTAATGTTGTTAGCTAAATTAATGAGTTTCTAGCATCACGTCTGCATTAACAATAGTCAGCAGTGATGTTATTGTGTTTGTGTTATTAATGTCAGACATTAAAGTGACGCCTAATGTAAGATGATATGTACAGTAAGCATATATATTTCCTTTCTTTGTATTTGATCTTACGTGTGCTCAACAGGTGAATATCTGTATAAGGAAAGTAAATGCAATGACATTTATGTGAATGTTGAGTGTTAGCCTAACTGTTTACTAAATGTCATCATATATTTAGGCAAATAGTTAAGCCAAGAATTTGTGAATGCTAAGACAAAAAACTGAGATGGGAGCGATGCACCCATTGTACAGTAGATTCCTAATAAAAATTGTGAAATTCAATACAGCATTTTAAAAGCTTAAATAAATACAGCTTATATTTTAGCTGTATTTATTTAAGCAATTACAAATAGTTAACAATTTTAATAGAAAACCTAGCTTGCTGCTTCATTTCTCATGGTATTAGTATTAAGGAAAAAGCAAAACAAATACCATCAATATCATCATACCGTCAATATTGTGAAAAACATTGTGATATATTTTTGCCATATTGTCCCAGCCCTCAATCAGATCGTTGGACAAGAACAGAAGAGTCGTATAAGACTAACAGAAGTTTGGCCTACTAAAGCACCTGGGGACACAAACTAACAGACAAATGGATGCAATCACATAAACTTTGGCTCTTGTTTGAGATGATATCACAATAAAGCAAACTACAAAAAAGAACTAAATGGTTTAGATGTTAGGGCTGTTAGGGTGATTTCTTGGTTTTGTAAAACATTTTAGGGCAAACAGTCTTACTGTGAAGTAAGTGTGAATTCAAAAAGATTTGCACTACCTCACCTATGTAAAGTACAGGACTTTGAGAGCAAATTGGGTTTGCTCCTTAAGCACCAGTGGGATCTAGTAATCCCGTTCGCCAAGTGATTCAGTAAATGGAAAGAGGAAAGCTCTGCCAAGTGCAGTGGAACAGAGAGAGCTAATTTTAAAGTGTCTACTATAATCAAGATTTACATGTTGGCATTCGCACATCAAAATATGACAATCAGACACATTTTATTTGTACTATTTCTGATGTTATTCATTATTCTCCATCCAATTTCCCTATTTAAATATTGGAAGTTGAAAGTCTGAGCAGCGCTGCCAACTTAAACACCTAAGCATCACAGAGATCTTGAATGGTCGACTATAAATAATGAATGCTACTCTTGTGTTGTCTGTATATCATACATGAGAAAGCTTTTATGCAGTCAAGAAATAAAGTCTGAAAAATCAGTGTACCATAGCCTGAGGTCACTCACTTTTTATTGTACCGATGTAATACACAAGCCTTTGAACAAATAGCAGACAGGAGCTGTGCTTTTAAAGTCAACTGAGGAGAAAGAGCCAGAAAGGTGTAAGAAAGGCCAAGTCGACCAAAGTTCAGTTACATGGAAGGAATAGAGAACCGAAGTGTTTGTTGTACCTTTTCTGTATTGTACAAAGCATCACAGGTTGTTTTCAGACAGTTTGTTGTTTTTTACACAAACTCACACCACTCTTTACCTCATTAGAATGAAAACATAAGGGAAGTTACTACAATAAGGGTTCTAGTTGATCGTTTGTATAGCATCAGAAAGGGGAAGTATTTTTTAACACTTAATGTATTTTGGACTATTTGCAAGAATGCCTCAGTGGGTGATTATGTCAAAACACAACACTGAACAAAGCTACTTAAGAGACACTTCCTGATTATGAAAGAAGTACTCTTTTTTTGTCAATGCTGTCAATAAAACAGTACCTAATCTTTTTCATCCCTTTTCAAATCCTAACTTTCAATCTCTGTTTCAATTGCGGTAATTTTTTCTCATGGCTGAGGTTTGTTATTGCTCACTTCAGTCACTTTCTCCATTTTTCGATTTTCTCATTCCAGACTTGCTGTCGTGGTTCTCTTCTCTCCCGCCACTCTGCCTCCACAAAAGCTAATTGTGTGAAATTATGCTGTCTGCCTCAAGTCATTGGTAGTCCATTGTAAGTAGCTTCTTTTTCAATGAAAATGACAACTTTTTATACTCTATGTTGTAAGAATTGAAATTTGTCTGACAATTGCGTCTTACTAGTCACTAGTCTTCTTTTAACAGTTAACCAGACTTAACTTTTGATAATCTGAGCTGTCTTGGCCTTGTAATAACAATTAACCATTAGGTACTGTTGTTGTCATTTAGTGTAGATTCAATTATAATGTATGTGTTTTTTTAATAATTAATTTGATATTCTTAAATGTAACACAAGTAGATGCCAGTTACATAAGCCTTGTGTCTTCCAGGCCTAACATCATTACCCATATTTAAGTCTAACTTTTCTTTTGTTGTATTTTATGTTATGGGATTGGTTGGGAGGGTATATATATGAGGCTGACTTTTCCTATAGCACCAAAATCAGGGCAACATTTCTATTTGTCCATTACTTTGGTTTCTGACCAAATACCTGCAAAACTGACATTCTCATCTGCCTCAACTGTACTGCACTGCTAGTGCTACAACTCATCCAATATTTAACAGTACCTGCAAAACGGACCTTTCCAACAGCCTCAGCTGTACATTGTGTTTTGTGTTACTAAACAAATGTTAGTATTCTAACATGCTAAACTCTGATCGTGAACATGGTAAAGACTGTACATGCTAAACATTAGCATTGTCATTGTGAGCTTGGCAGCATACTGAAGTTAGTTGCCTCAGTCTTGTTTAAACTCTCAAATATCAATAGCGATATATACGCTATTCTCCAGAACAAAGTCAGGGGGAAAAAAGCAAAAAGAAACATCTCATGAATTGGTATTTTAGATGAATTTATTCACAATCAGTAGACTGACATCAATAGTGACATCTGTCTCAAAAATCCATAGTCAGTCTTCAAAATCCAATATCAGGCGGGCTCCAGTATCTATGAAACATTTCACCATGTACTAATTGTCCTTGATTTGTATTTGTTTGTTTTGATTTTAATTTGATATCATCTATGATTTTACAACACGATGACTCTCTTGCTTTAATAATTCGTATAATAGGAAAATTCACTTGTTTTAAACATTTCATTTCAGGACGCTCATTTCGGAATAATTCATTTGTAAATTCAATCAAATGCCTCATTAATAGAAAATAAACAAAGAAGTGACCCACATCAAAGAGGAAAAATAATAGAGAAATATATTAAGCCTTTGATTCATGATCAGAACAACATCTGATCATTTAAAGCACCAAAAACTCTCATCACTCTGAAAGAAGATGACATATGATGTAGCAGACTGAAAACGTCATGTGACTAGGAAACTAAATAACATGCAAATTGAAAGGCAGCAGTGAATTGCACTCTGAGGAGTTATTTGCCCTGTGGAGAGTGCCACTGGCAGCCAGTGTGCTTGCATGCCCGGCCACTGAGTGAGTATAAAACCATTTAGCCTGCTGCCTCCAATTCCAAACATTCAGACCCTCTGTTGGACTACTCTTCTGTAAGAGTGCTTAGCGCCCACTTTGAATTAATGAACTAGAATTTTCTTTGTACAATGTGACTTCATGAATGCTCCAGTTTGGCAACAATGTGTGCCCCCAATTTTTTAAAAATACAAAATTTAATTCTAATTCATCCGTCTTCTCAACCTTAGAAATCTCATTTGAGGATTAACAGGATATTATTGTCTGACCATAACACTTCATTTAGAGATTTCTAGGTTTTCTTCATCTATACAGTACTTTTTATGGTTTTGTCTTGTATTCAGGATTATTCTTAGGGTATCACTAGCCATATTACTCCAGGTGAGTACAAAAATTAAATTTACACAGCACAAAGATATATCATTCCAGTTATCTGCCATGCTTTAGCAGAGAGATGCATTTACTTAACAGTAGGAAGCCACTCTGCATAATAACAACTTCATCTTGAACACCGTATATGATTTATCCTTGTTAACCCTTTTTAAACAGTCAAAGGTGAACTGAGGTTAATAGAGAGCACCCACGCAGGGACAAAAACATGATAAGCAATTACTGGAGTATTTAGTGGCTTTCATCTTTGTGTGTGTGTGTTTTTTTTAATCTTAATCATCCTTTTCTCTTTTTATAATCTACTAGACATCTGAATTACTATAGTGACATATCACTGACTTGGTGTATCAAAGATGCAAGTATGTGCGAATCAAAACTGTTCACCAACTAAGCCAAAGAAAGATAAAGGGATATACGGACAGAAAAGGGTATGTGTTTTTCTGGCTTACCTATTTGAAGATTACTATAATACTTATTAAATGTTTTGATAGTTTTATTAACTCAGTAGAAATCATGTTTTATTTGCCGTTTTTCCAAAGGGTGTTAATTAAAAAAACATATTCTTTCTCCAACATAATTATGTAGGAGCTGTTCAAGTGAAGTCCCTGAAAATAGCACAATTTCATGGTTAAAAACAAGAGTATGATACAATGACCAAGGTGTGAGGGGGCTTGTTTGTACTCGTTTGTTCAGTAAAATGGAAGCTAATAATAAATTGCAGGGAACACGCATTTCTTTTCAACAGAATGAGCAACTCATTGGGGCATGAAATCATTATGAAACTGTGGCATATGGGAGGATGGCAGGCAACCGCAGAGAGACTGTACTCACTCAATGTTCATCTGAATAAAAATCTCTAAAGTCAAATCACGCCTATCAGAGTGTAATCAATAGACAATCATAATGTTTTGTTTGGTGGTAATCATGAATGGTAGTTAGAGGGGTGTCTGTTCCCTGATTTCCCTGAGTGAGAATTGGAGAGCACATTGGTTTGAAGTCAATCAGATATCAGCTCTCCTAATGTGTGCCGTGGTTTTGCTAATAGCTGGTGAGAAATTTAGGAGAGACAGATGAGTCTACGTGAGCTGGAGAGCTCAAGCTTTACATGTGACTCACTTAGTGTAGTTCCAGTGTGTCACACCCATGTACCTCTTTCACATCCAATATTAGTATCAAGACTCAGTTGATTTACAGAGTATCAAATATTTATGCCAAGCCTTTAATGTTATAAGAGTAAGCACTGTGCAGTATATAATTCACAAAACTGTATGTATACAACCAAATAAAACTGATAAATCAGAGCTGAATTTCAACTTAACCCTTACATACGGTTCATATTCTGACACTTCATATTGTGGAGCGGGTCATTTTTGACCCGGCTCAAATATCACTTTATAATTAGTCCCTATTTTGGACCACAAATGTATTTTGCATCCATAAATATCTTATCAGTCATTAATAAATGGGTGATTAATCCTTCATTGATGTTTCAGAGAGCAGATAATGTTTTCTTTAGATTTGACACAATGAGTTTATAAATAAAATACATTCACACTATATCACACATTATGATCTCATGTTATCTAAAACAAGAGAACATAACAGCCATGATTATTTCTATGAATTTTATCGAAAGCGAAGGATGCAACAACTTTTTTGAATGGTAGGTTTCATTATAGCCATTAAAACCATCAATCAACACTGCCCACAAACCACATGTCCTACTTTTATGTCAATTGTACACAATCAACTCTGCATTGAGTATAGCAGTCATAAAACAAAACCACAAACTGGTTCGCAAATTTCAAACTAACAAAAGTTCAAAAATATTACTTTTGCAGTCCTTTTTTGTTGTGCAGAAGTTGCATCTCCCTCTCTTTTATCCCCCTGTGACAATTGACTGCAGGACTGCAGACTGAAGATTTGGACTACTGTGCTGCTGTGGCTGGCGTGTGGGGAAGGTAACGTCAAGGTCCCCGTTGAGCTCTGTCCCCACTATCCCAATGACAGAAATACACATACATGCCAATTTATAGTTTCACTGTTTTAAGATTCCACATAATCAGCCTTTACCTTGATTTGACTCCCTCTAGTGACTTTAAAATGACCCAGAACTGCATAAAAAATAAATAATTTTGAAATATTTCCATTTTTGTGTATTCTGTGAAAAGTCATAAAATTTCAAGCTTAATGGATGTCATTTAGGGTGTTTTCACTGCTTTCAAATCCACAGCTTAGAAAGTAAAATGATTCTCCACTGGGAAGGTCAAAAAGAAACAAAACATGACTTGAGATCTAAATGCATGTTCAAATGTGCAAAGGTCAAGTTGCCATAAAAACATGTTTTTTTTTTCTCAGATACTGCAGCATATCAGCCTGTCAAATCATGTTTTACTAAAAAACTCAGTGTTTCATCCTTGGAAAGTTATCTTGGAACTCATTCAAAGCCTTCCTGTGACTGTGGTGATACATTGGCTTCTACTTTGCTGAAACTGGGCACCAGTACAGTGGCTAGCACAAACTCAAATACAGTGCACATCGGTCTGGCCAAATCATTTTTGTCAGTTTTGATGACCACAAGCAATCATGGCACAGTGTAGAATAATGTGAGAAAGAGGCTGGAGCAGGATGAATACATTATTAGTAGGAAGAATACATTATCAGCAGGTAGAGTCAGAGCAGACAATCACAGTCACCTCAGTTCTTTTCATCCCCTTTTAAAAGATGATGCTGATTTTATTTGATCTTTCCTTATTACCAACAGTTTCCTTGAAGTGCTCAAAACCAACAATTGAGTGTATTTTATTGTCAGGTTCAGGTGAACAATTGAATAAAAATGGCAACGTCATTTTCAAACAGCTACCTAGTTACCTTCTAGAAAAATGCTGACAGATAGATTGTGAGTGATGTGGATGGGATTGATGCAACTATTCAAGTGGTTGTAAGTTCACTTCAAGAAATAACAACTTTCTCTTTGATCAATATGGAAAAACTACTAAGTTAACAGTTAACTTAGCTTCCACTGCTTCAGTGTTGACTGAAAATGATGTCAGTGAGACTGATGTGTCAGTCATTACTACCCAACAAGAAATCCGCTAATAGGAACATGATGTTAGACTGTATGAACGAAGTGACACAAAATGACAAACGGTCAGTTTCAGACAAAAAAAAAAAGCCCAAAAAACCAAAACATTTTTCCCTCTTATTCAACCATTGGAAAGGGCCTTTCTGACACTATTCACTGTTCCAAACAGCACTTTGAGTGAATCATAGAGCAGCGCCTTTAGACTTCAGAGCGCTTAAATGTAGAGTGCAGTGTTTAAGCTGAGAAGTGCATTAGGCCCATCTTCTTGTAACCCCAAATGCTTTTAGCTAAAAGATTCATCTTGAATAGAAAAGTGCTGCACTACAGCGGGTTCACGGAGAATTATCCACAAAACTTTCTTGGCTCATTTACCATTGAAGAGGTAACCCCCAGATGATACTCTGAAAAACAGGCTGAAAAGCACTAGTTTATGTCTTTATTGGTGGGTTGAGGTTTAGTTTATGCAGTCAATTTGTTGTCTATCAGTTTTGCCAGGGGAGAAGAGTAATAGTGTCATCATGGGGGATAATCAGTGGAGCGGAGCACATTAGAGAGGATGTGTTATTGAGCTATGTGTTACCCTTTCCTGTTACTTCCTGGGAGAACAATTACTGTGTTTGAGTAACCAATGATTGAGACAAGATGCGCTCACAGTGTGTGTAATTGATGAGCGATGTTGCATGCAAAACAAGGTGAATTTGCTTTTTAAGAGCGCGTAGGGTTTTGTTTTTGTTTTTCAAGTTGCTGTAAGTTTTCAACAATACTCTCCTGCTCCAGAGTTTGCCTCAACTGGTGAGAAACCTGAGCTGCAAAATACATTTTTTGAAAGCAAATAGCAGAGCAATGTCGCTATCAGTGCTGCTGAGCAGTACCGAAACACAAATCCATCCATCCATGCAGAGCCTCCCTGCAGCTTGCCTCAAGTAGCTCTCCTTTCAGCCAGACACACACAAACACACGTATACACACACAGGCATATATACCACTCAGTATAATACTGTGTGTTCTCCCTTTAAATATGGTAAATATAGTTGATTAGAATATTTTATATAATTCATAAGGGGTCTGAGGCCTTTTGTGTTATGTTACATCACTGAATGACAGGGCCCTGTGGGAGTGTGTGGGGGTATACTTTACAGTCTGGCTCATAAGTTTTTGACACAATGGTGATTACTCATTTCATTTCAACCACAATGAGGATTACTTTTTCACTAGTTAAATGAATTCTCAACTCAAACAAAAAACCCTCCTACTGCAGCTTCAAGTGTTTTCTTGTTATAAACTGTGGTATTCTATTTCAAATCATATATTTTGGTGACCACATTATTGCATTTTACAGTTCAGACATCCATTCAGGTTCAATCTTCCATGAAAGGTAAGATCTTCAACCAAAAAGTTAAATTAGTTACAAATTCTCAAAATCACACAACATGTCTCCTCCTTCACTGAAAATTCCCTTCTCAGTGTACGTGGGCTGGAAGTTTTAAGTTTCCATGTCACATTTGTGGGATGGTGTGTGTGTGTGTGTATTAGATGAATACTGGCCCACAATTGGCTTCCAAACTTGTTGTGATGTCACAAATCATCTTGTGCATGCACGTCTTAAACTCAGATTTAAGGTGAGCACAGAAAAACGTTCCCCCTCCTAGCAGATGAATGTGAAAAAACTCTTTATAATGTCAAACTCTGCAAATACATCATTCTGCACAGTGAAGGTCAAAAGTGGGCGACTAGAGCAACTTAAAACACAACTTATAAGAATCTTTTTGAGTATTTTATTTATTTACCCACTGCAGTAAACTAATCTCAGTATTCAACAATGTTTTTTAAACCTCTAATTGACGAATCATTAAAGTTTTATGGCAGAGATTTTTTTTACCTCTTTTGAGAAAGCTCAACTGTCTTTGAATAATAACTAGAAATTAATGAACATTAATTTATTAAATTGCTGAAACTAGACTGAATAAGTGTTCCAGTTTCTGACATCTTGTTAATTATAGATAATAGTTGTGAGGTTGCTAGGATTATCATGACTTTAACAAGTCGCATTTGGTGGAAAGAAGCTTAAGATTTTAAGCTTGAACATAAACTTCAATCATTAGTTTTCACAGGTAGAAATAGCTGTTTCATCAGCAAAGAAATGCTAAACAAATGATCTGACCAAGTTGATGCGCAGACACTGAGAATGAAATACAACCTTGGAAGGATTTCAAGTATTATGCAGCAAAAATCTTATGAAAAAGATATAGCAATGAACAAGGTGACAGAGGACTCTTTTTTTAAGAGATTATGTAAACCACTCAAGAGCAGTTTCTCTTATTACCACCACATGCTCATTATCAGCAATGAATAGATCTGGCATCAAGGTGAAGCAGAACTCCAGGCAGTCTCCATTCTGTATTTACAAAAGATAACAGATTAAACACTTAAAAAAACAGTTTCTTCACTCTTCTAAATCTAGTGTTTATAAAAAAAAATCTTAATATGTAAATGTTCTGAATGTCCTAAAATATATTTGCAATTACTATGAGGAGAATGTTCAGACTACATTTTTTAAGGACGATTCTGGCTATTGAAATTCTGCAGTCGATGTCACAGGGGACAGATACTCGGTAGCTGGAAACCATTGTTATTTATGAACCCGGCTTCAATATGTCACTCGGCGCTAAATGGATTACTGAATTTGCTATTGTGTGCGTCAGTTGCTGTTGACAGTTGGGGGATTTGAAAATATGTGATTTGTAAATCTCTTTGGTCTCATCATTCTCAATTTTGTATTTTCTACTTTTGAAATTCGGACATCGAATAGCCAATTATTGCATTAGGAGATTATTTCTAGAAAAAAAAATCCATATGGAAAATCCAGCAAATAGTTTATGTTCTGGTTATTTGATTATGTCCAAAAGGTAACACTACATGCAATTTCTTCCCACATCCATATATTTTTTATTTGCTATTTTCTGATCATTATTTACAAGAGAATACAAGATAAATACATGAATAAAGAAACACCAGTGCCAGAGGCTGTATTTAAAGATGCATCAATACTTTGAGTCATATTTTAAGAATCATGGGTTTGAGCTCTATCATGATCACCCCAAAGATTGAGTTCCATCATACTGGAATTGACTATTACCCTTTTAATGTCATACGGTGGCATTTTCAACTTGAGATTTTTTATTGTGTTTGCTTTGACTTTACCGGATGACTCAGACTCAGGTTTATAAGCAAGTGTCCTTTTTCTTTCCTCACGTGTTGGCCACTTTAGTGAGGTGAGATGTTTGTGTGAAGGTTCTTTTTTAATGATGCTAATGTCATCCCATTTGAAATGAAAAACATGTTTCAGATGTACACCAAGGTGAAAAACAGTTCAGCATTACGATGAGACATTAAAGTGTACATGTTAATGGTTTTGAGGTCAGTGAAGCTGGTTTGTGACCAGAAGGTCAAGGGCTTGAAACCCAGAGGAGAGATTAAACAAACCTGTTTGCCTATTAACAAAAAGAAAGAAGAAAAGAAGTCCTGTTTGCACAACACTCAACTGTAATTGCTTTAGTGAAACCGAACTATAAGACTGTACCGGTAGCAGGTAAAAAAATGCTGTGCATCAGGGTTGTTTGCTTCATTAATCCCCAGATAACTGACTATTATACAAGTGGTGGTGGTGGGGGGGGGGGTTAAGTAATTTAATGTAATTGTACATTGATCATCATTGGCATTTTCATGAAATAACTTTAACTACACACTGGTAAATTTTAAATAAATCTTTTCAAAGGGCAGTTTCAACTTCTCCCCATTGTCCCTTTTATAGTAAGCAATAAAAAATGACAAAAGGGTCTAGGGTGAAGTATTTAAATTGGCTTATTCATCACCCATTCAATAAAAGTAAAAGTGGTAAATTAGCCCTATACATGTTCTTGAATATTACAAGAACAAGAATACATGTATGCTTATTAAAACTAGTCAGAATGTGATTCCCTACTGTAGGTCACAGATAAAATTATCTCATGTCCTCATCTTGAAAAAGATGCCCAGGTGCTCAAAAATACAATAAGAGGCAGGTTAACTGTCAACATGCATAATGTTCTTAAGTGAAAGTGTACAACGACCCTAACGGATAGCTAGAATCTTACAGTCGGCGCCAGAATTAGAGTTTGTTTTAAGAGTTTGAAAAGAGGAAAAAAGATAAGAAAATGAAAGAGATTGCATAAGAGTAGCCAAAGGGCCCAGATGCCCCATTTTTTCTGTAGCCATCATCAATCAAACATAGAAAATGAAGTTAATGTCTGTTCAATGCTCTTGATCTCCCAAAGTGTGTTGACAATGAATTTCATTATTTCCACTGCAGCCAAGCTGATATATATTTTTGAAGGCAAAGGGACAATGAACACTGACCATTTGCTGTTTTTGTAAGAACTGTTTCTTTTCTGAGGTAATGTTGGAAATCCAGGACCTGTGATTGTATACCCCTGATCATTTAAGTTAATTTAGTTTGTTGTGAACCATTGATTTCATTATTTCTTAGATGCCACAAAGTGGAACACAAGTAATGTTCAGATTTCTTGGTCATGTTACCAAAACAAACAAACAAACAAAAAGAACTCCAATGCAATTGGAAGTCGAAGGGTGAATTTATGGTGAGAATAAGAAGCAGTCTACAAGTTTGAGATAATTAGAATAGACTCACATTTGTTTAATGATGTACTTTAATCTAATTCAGTCTGAATGTATTATAAAACAAAATCCAGGTTATGGATAGGAGATTCTCATAAATGGCTGTTGGGTAGTTAGGAAGCTTATTAAGCATTATACAGAATTATAAACCATGGAACCAAAAGAAATCTCAATACAAACAAATTTTACAGTACTTGTTTTATGAGGAGTTTGTACATTAGTTTCATCACAGGTCTCTTTTTGTCCAGGCCATCCTTGTGCCTCAGGATGGCAGAAAATATCAGGATAAATATTTAAATTTGTGAAGCAAAAGAATATAGTTGGCTGTGAAATTGATCTTGGCCTCACACATACTGTTTCATCTTGCAAAGCAACACCGTAATGTTTACCAATATATCCTTTGCTTGTCCATTTGAATAGTGCATGAAATAGCATTTAGAATATGCCCTTTACTCTGCTCTACTCATTATACGTAAGGCAAGCAGTGGGAAATGGCTTTGGATTATGTAAAATAGAGCTGTACTGTATGGCAGGAGTTGAGCTGAAAAGTCCAAACCTTTGGCATCACTCGTCTACAGAAAGTCCAAATGAAGTGTGAATGAAAATACATTTACAATATTTTTCTGTTCACAGGTTAGCTGGGTAGCACCTTTTAAACATAAAATGCAGCTCAAAATGCTTTACAGTAAGGCATTAAAAACAAAACACAATGGTAAGCGAGTACAACAATATAAAACAATGAGAGCAGGTTAAAGTAAAATCAGATCTAAGCAGGAGGGTACAATAAATAAAAATGGATAGTAAAAATAAATAAATTAATTAATTAATTAATATATAAAGAATAAAAAATGATCAGCTACATCTGCTCTTATGCCAAGAAATGATTAATGTAAAAGTGGACTCATGAGACAGAATGCTTCAAATTCAGTGTCAACTTGGCAAAGCAGTGCTGAGTGCACAAACTGTGTACTGCACTGCAACGTTGCATGACAACTTTTCATTTTTAAAGACTAATCAGTCTAAAGTAAAACAATATCCCATTGCCAGCTCTTCACACAAAAAGCATCTTACCTGTTGATAACTGCTGACATGAAAGATCCAAATTTTCAATAATTTTTAACTTGTGTGTCAAAGCCTCCCTGCCCTTCGTCTTTTTCTCCCAGTATCTCTGTCCAGCAAACACTGTTACCTGTCTCTGAGCAGAGTAAGGGCACTGCTCACAGAGATTGTTTTGCTCACAGATGTCATTGCCAAAACTACAGATATAGCCCAAGGCTGTTAAGCCTAATTAAAGCCAATAACCCGTACAGTTTGATCACAAACTTCAATTCCAACTGTGAGTCTGCAGCCTGTGTGCTTCTTTTTTTTTTTGGTTATGTTAATTTGTACTGATGGGCGAGACAGTCTGCTTTTTCACTTTCCTTTTAGCCCCCAAGTGAACCTCATCATCATCTACTATATGTACCTTTCATGTGTAAATGAGTAATATACGAGAAGCATGCATGCCACAGCCAATTCTGATATACTCAGTGATTGGTGAATAGAACAATTGCATTTTTAACTGGATTGTCATTAGTCTGGTGATTCTAAACTGACTAGGTTTTTTATAATTTCCTCCCATTAGGAATAATTCTGAACTAATCTGGTCAGTATGATTATTTCATGACATGTAATCTGGTCAAAGCACGGTGATAAAGTTTGTTTACAGTAGGAGATGTCATGGATTATGTTCCTCTTTGCTCATTGGGTGGTGCCACACCTGAGGAGAGCAGATGTTTGAGTTTACCTGCCAATCAGTTGCACCGTTTGAATTGTGCAGCAACATGTAAAAATGGTGATCATCACAAACACCCTGTTGTCGAATTATTCCTGTTGTCCCAACACTCACCCTAATGCAGTGTCTACAAAGAGAGCATTTCAGCTGTATTTTTCAATCGTCTGTTCCAAGCACATCTGACAGGAACAGATATGTATTTCTATACTTAAAGTTTATGCTTAAACATTTTTTCTCAGTTTTATGCGTCTAACTACAGCAATTATGTAGTGAGTTCTGAGAACTGTCAAAATGCGGGTGACCTTTTGAGTGACCACTCAACACTGTGCCTGAACGCATCCTGTGTATACATACAAACTGAGCACCAGCTGCTGCTGCTGCTCTGCTTACGTGCTGCCCACAGTATGCCTCCTGTGTAGACACAGTGTAATACTGAGCAAGATATTTGTGTGTAATCAAGTGTGTAACATATAATCACAAATTTATCTTGTTTCTACATGAATACAATCAGATTAACTCAGTTACTTATCAAAGTTGCTTTTTCAAACAATTTAGTCAAAGAAGTCAACTTGTAAGTACTTTCTGTAGGAAAAAAATGGTTCAGTAGACATCTATTAATATTACATTCTTAGTATACTTAACATCAATCATTGTTATTCAGATGTATCCATGACATACAGAAGTGAATTTATATTTATATTTATATTAATTAACACTTACACAGTTGACCAGTTATGGTCATAATGATAAACTGTCAAGTATGATGATGATACAAATGTATTCATTAGGATAAACCCCTTGAGATGAACCATCTTGTTTTCAAGGGGGTCCTAAAATACAATACAAACAAAAATGAAAAACAAAAAGCAAAACCAAGACATCACAGTCATAGGAAAGACAAAAACAAAACAATCAATAATTCAATAGACACACTACAACTAAGACAATCAACACAAGATCAGAAAGATGAGTACATTGGTGAACATAACCACTAGATTGCCAGAGAGAATAAAAAAATATAGAATATAGTGTTTTGTATATTGTATATAGGTATAGCATCATCTGAAACATGTATGATTTATCTCAAAATAAGGAGACAAACCATTTTTAAACATGTGAAATGATGCCAGGGATTGAATGTTTGAAGGTAAGTTATTCCAGTCTGAAGGAGCCTTAAACATAATTGCTCTCTTTTCAATTGCTTTTCTGACTATAGGGATGGAGAGGGAGTATTGTGCAGAATGCCTCAGTTGATATATTCTTATATTGAATGGAGGCCATTTAAGTGAGTTATACATTATACAGTGACAGTACTAAAGGAACATCCAAGAGCAAATCTACCGAAATTATTGTATGCCGTATCAAGGGGTTGAAGGTTAGTTTTGGATGTATTTTGATAAACAACATTGGAATAGTTGGTAAGAAATGGTAAGATAAGTTGTAAGGCAAATTTCTTTTGGAAACTCAGTGTAAAACGGTTTCTAGATTGAAATAAAACACTGGTTCCATAATTAATTTTGTGGAGAACGTGATCAATGTGAGGTTTGAATCTAAGTTCAGAGTCAAGCCATAAACCCAAGTATTAAGTTTGATCACTCTATGCAGAGAAGTACCATCATTACACGTTATTATTAGATTATTAGATTTTGTTTTAAGGCTCTGTCTTGTATCAAAGACCATAATATAAGATTTTGTTTTATTGAGCAGTAGTCTCTTAGATAAGAGCCAGTTTTGTAAGGTATTGAGATCCAACTGAAGGGCAGTTTGGATTTGCAGTAAATGAGGTTTAGAAGTATAAATGACAGTATCATCTGCATATAGTTGAATAGATGAATTAGAACAGATTAAAGGAAGGTCATTACTAAAAATAGAGGAAAGAAGTATAACAATAGAGCTGTGTCCAAAATCACTGTGTCCAGAATCACTCCCTATTTACTGTGTTTAACATGTGCTATTATGGAATATATGAGCATGTATAGTGCTCACAAAAAATTCCTCGGGCCAGTCGATGGCATGCACACATGGCTACTTTTTGCTAAAAATCCAACAGTGCAACATATTGCATTTTATATATGGGAAAATTAGGTCATGTGACACTCAGTGACACAAAATCATGATGATTCATATGTGTCCAAAATCTAATTTTACTGCTCACTATAGAGTAATCTAAGTGTGCAGTATATAGGATGCAGTGAATGAGTGAATGAGGAAGTGATTTCGGACACAGCTTAGGTCTTTTACACAGAAGACACTTTGACATGTCTCAGTAGGAAAAGTACAGGTGTAAAAAATAAAATGAATGAATTCAGCAGCTGAATTCCATTTAGCTGCTTCAGTTTTCAGGGTCCTGGTATTGTGCAAGCTGGCTGTCACACTGTCATGACTTACTGAGACACCTGAAAAGAAAAGAGCCATTGTTAATGTTATTAGTAACACCTGTACTTTTCCTACCATGACAAGACAAAATGTCTGCTGTGAAAAAGGTTTATACATTTTTTGATATTTGACTGATGACCTAACCCTTGAGCTAGCATTAGCATTACAGACTTGCAGGATGAGCTACTTCACAAGAGAATTAAATTCAGAACTTTTAAGGTTGTACTTACATGATGTGCTTATAAGTTAATTGGTGAATTAAAAGAACTCTATTCACCAGCTGTTGGTCACTTACATTCAACAACTAACAAGCTCACTGCTAACTGCTGGTTTGAAGCTAACATGACAATCACCTTGATTATTTATCTAGGAAAAGACTTTTGGCTCTTTTGGGCTTTTTGAACAGCAAAAAGCCTACTCCTTATTATATTTAAATATCAAAATTAAATAGTGGTGTTTTTTCCTCAGCTAAATCATATTATAGATAGATACTGACTGGAAGCATTTTAACCAAAGAACAATCAGTTTCTTTTTCATTGTTTGTCCAACACACAGCATTGCAGAAATCTGCCAGAAGCAGTTGTCACTAGAGCCTGTAAAATCAATAGTTAACAACCAAAACTTACCCTCTTACAAATTGTTAAGATGGAATTAATTATGTATGAAGTAAAAAATCTAAAATAACAAATTAATTTCAGTTTTATTTATTTATTTATTTATTTTTATCTGGGTCTGGTCCAGTACAAATGAACCTTGTTGTTGTTCTCCAAAATTAAACTTCACTGAAAAATAAGCCACAGACAGTTTCCAGGAGATGGCTAGAAAACCTTGGGCCTGTTAAGTGCAGGGAGTTGAAATATTTTTGTGGAAAACCCAGACTGTGTGCGAACTATACCATGGCTTTCGGGGGAGCTCACCTTTTTTTGACGGGCGGGGGGCTTGAGGACTGACTGTGACTCTTTGTTGCAGAGACACATTCATATCTACAATTATGTAGGCCTACCTGCTTTATGTCAGCACATCTGATATATAATAAGTTAATGACCACATCAAACCTCCACATAGGTATCAAAACCAAATAACACAGTATGATACAATACGGCCAACTAAAGCAAGGCACAGTATACTCTGCAGTGATGTATTATATTCTATATATCGGCACAAATAAGGCATGGATAGGTCAAATAGCAAAACAGCCTATAAACACAAATCAAAAACAGAGCCTACAAGGGATCAAGTCCTCATCAACAACAGTTAAAGTTACCCATCACATACAGATGAGCACAATAATTTCTCGGTACAATTAAGACATGCAAGGGTCATGTATCAAGAAACCAGCCTGTAACAACACACAAATGCATGAGCATTGAAAATACCAACAAAAACAGCCAGGATGCCTACAAGGGATCCAGTCCTCATCAAAACCCATCACATACAGTGCCAACAGTGAATAATACAATTAATTGGGAATAGTCCTTACCTTAAAACAGGAGTGAGTATGGAGGCCTGACTTCAGAGTTGATTGGCTTAGATTTGTTGGTAAGCCCAAAATTTGTGAGTAAGCTTCCTTGTTTTCTCTTTGACATATCTGTATGCTGACGACAAAACAGAGAAATGAATAAATGAATAATGGTGATTCAGCATGCAGACTGAGTGGGACTAAGAAAGTTTCTTTTTTCTGATCTTTAAGTTAAGTGAAGTTTATGATATTTCGAAGCTACACTTCAATGGTGATGGCAAGGATGGAATGCATGCTGGTATCTTTATTAAAGTGAATTAGTGATGAATCACCCTCATGCATTAGTCATACATCAATAATAGCCAAATTTTACGTATGATCCATGATGATGAAGGTACATCGAAATGCATGGCAAAAGTAACATATTTTCAATATTTTAGAGACCCCATGAATTTCACAAATCATGTTTTCAGGGGAGCTCATGTCTTATTAAGAGGAGTTGAGCTCCCCCTGGCTCCTCTGTAGTTTGCACCCTGAACCCAGAGTGTGAGCTTTGGTCACAGGAGCAGCATGTGTCTATATTAACATATTAAGACCGGATGCAACATTTGTGTGTATATCACCTCACATGTGACATTCTTTACCATGTTTTAGATGTTTTCTTGCTGTGCCGTCCACAAGGCGTGACTGAACACAAGTACAGTATGATTTCCTTGCCTCTTGATCTCTCTTCTGTTCCCTGTCTTCTTTTCCCTCCCCACTGTGTGAAGTTCTTTCACCTCATATACACCCAGTCGGTGGTAGGGATGTAGAGCAGCAGTCTGCAGTAGGATTGACTGTGTACCCTGGTTTGAAGTGGAGATGAGCAGCAGATCTGCCGCTGCATGAGGCCTGCTGATATTTCTTAAACTCTGACAGGAAATTCTCCATTGACGTCTTCTTTTTCCTTTTTTCTTTCTTCAGATGTCACAGTGAGAGTTTATCATATGTTGTTGATATAAAGCTTTGTCTCTACCAAGCAGCAACCTGAAAAGTGAAGCCAACGCGGAAGTGCGAAAAACTGCAGTTCCTTGAATGGCCACTTGAGGCTGGCTCCAAAAGCGCGTCAATCCCCATAGACCCCCATGTTAAAATGCCCAACTTTACAGCAGAAATAAACATGTTTACAGCCTGGTTCAAAAAACGGTTTTGGTCTCTATAAAAGTGTGGGGGGGGGGGCTACCACAGTGACAATGTTGGTTAGGTAACGTAACCATGGCGTAACCCCAGACTACCTCTATTATGTTTTACAGTCTACGGTCCTTACACAGTAAGTTATAATGAAAAAATTGAAATCGTAGGAAGGTAATTTTAGTATCACTTTTTTCCTTTCTGTGTAAAATTAAAGGTGTGATTTTAGAGTGTGGCTATTCTCTGGATATCGACATGGGACATTCTTTTAATGAGACAACACAGGCAGGAGTTTTGAAAAATACTTTCTCTCACAGTTGGTTAACACAGTGTAAATGAAAGATGGTCTAGTCAGCATCAACCTGTATCTCAACCCAATCTGCAATATGTCCTCAGAACATTAATCCTTTTCTACAACTTAAAGCAACAAATCAAATATTAAGGGTTATAATGGTATTGTTGACCTAATGCATGGCAGGTGACATACATTGTGTCAAAAATTATGCCTGCATAAAACTAAATTGTGTTTTGGCGCACATATTTGGCATCATGAAACTGTGACAAGTTATAAAAATACAACAAAATAGATAAAAAGCTTGCTATCAGTTGTAGCTTCAAGTTGCTATAGTACATTGCATTTTTTTACAGGTTTAAGATGATACAGATGATTTTACTTCATTTCCACAAATGAAATGCCCCATAGACGGTGCAGGTCTATATTGGCAGTAGGCCCCATGTAGTTGATTTTATTCTCTTCCAAGTCTTCCTTAAAGGACCAGTGTGTAGGATTTAGTGGCATCTAGCAGTGAGGTTGCATATTTCAACCAACTGAATACCCCTCACCCTCCCTTTCCAAGCATGTAGGAGAACCTATGGTAACCGTGAAACTCGCAAAAACCGCAAAAGGCCCTCTCTAGAGCCAGTGTTTGGTTTGTCCATTCTGGGCTACTGTAGAAACATGGCTGTGCAACATGGCAGGCTCCATGGAAGAGGACCCGCTCCCTATGTAGATATAAAGGGCTCATTCTAAGGTAACGAGAACACAATTCTTATTTTCATGTGATTATACACTAATTAAATACTTATGAATATTATTTCTGCCAAGTTCACTCCACTAGATGCCACTAAATTCTACACACTGCTCCTTTAAATATCCTTTCAGAACTGTTACTATTATGCTTTTGTCAGCAGGCTTTATTTTTGAAAATTATGACCAGCTGTGTCCGTTTTTGTGTGCCTGACTTGACAGTGGTCATGTTGTGGTGAACACTGGTCTCAGCCCTTTTCCAGCTTTATTCCATTCATCCGTAACAATTGCTAGAAACTACTAAAACCCCCACTTGTTTAACTGATTTTTACAGTGTTATAACGCTTTCATACATATTTTTTTGTTTTCATTAAATCAGACTGACCTTATTTCTGTGATAATAATCAATCACAATAATCTAGCTCAAACATACTTATTGCTCAAACCATGGAGGGTTGAAGTCTAAATTCACAACATTTACTAGTCAGCAAGCCCAGAAAAAGGGTTTGAGCTGCTGGTCATGCTATATTGTGACTTGCTTTATATTTTAGACTGAAACTGAATATAAAGTTATTTGTGTGCCAAGTCTTTTTTTTAATTGCCAGGGTGAATGTAAGGCTACCACTGGACCCAAGGCACTGTGTGTGCAGCTGAGCCAATGAAATATTTTACTTCACTTTTGAGTGAACGTGTTTTACACACATGCAGGGAGGGAGCCACTTTGTGTGTGTGTGTGTGTGTGTGTGTGTGTGTGTGCACGTGTTGACCGTTCCCCATGCTTCTCTGTAGCAGAGAATAAAGTGCAGACCCTGTACTCTGATGTGGCTGGTGCTCTTCTGCCTTTTAGCAGCAGGACCATGTTACAGCTGCTGCACTTTCAGTGGACACTTAACCACTTATGAAAATTGTTTTCCCAGTTGCAATGATAGTTAAGCAATTTGCAGAAAATGTTAAAGAATGAAAATGTCAGTGCTGTTTTTTGCATTTTTGAACCACTGTCATGCATTAACCTCAACAGTTCAGTTCTGTAGTAGTTTTAGAACATAATCTTCTCTCGCAAAGCAAAAAAGAAAACTGATGCTGCCTGAGACTCTCTACTTGTCTCATCTTTACTAGTGTGGTTTATCAGTCACAGAGAAGCATCTTGTCACACTAGAATCAGGGATACATTTTATGTGTTAAGCCAAAGAAGGTTGAAAATTATTTTGCAGTCTGTATACTGTTAAGAGGTCATGGCTGCAGGGTGTGTTGAAGTGATGTTTGGTTTGCTTACTGTTGACTGTTGCCAGGTTACCACTTTATTAAACCACAGAGAACCATGCAACGATATCAAAGAGCATCTGCAATTTCTGAAGTTTGTCAAGAGCCGAAGAAGTGCTGAATGACTGGTGAAAATGATCCTCAGCACTGAAGTTGCGATTGAAAAAATTGTTAAAAAAAAAAAAAAAAAGCCTTCACACTTACCTTCATGCATTACTTAAAGGGTTTGTTGTAATTAAATATTATTCACATGATCAACATACCCCCAAAAAGACTGAAACCAGCAATTAATGATCCCTATTAACAAGTATCGCCTGTGTAACAGAAGCCTGGTATTGATCATTTCTCTACCTCATAGACTTCCATTATTGTCTAGAAACTATTAAAAACGCACCAGTGAGCCACACTGTTGCTCTGGTTGACATTTTTCTTAATGAACATAGGAACTGTATTTTCTATTCAATCATTTACACCACCTGCTGCCAAATACTCATTAGAACACCACATGTGTATTAATCCACCGCTGAGAATAGTCCCTAACAACAGAAATTGAAGTACAGAAATGCCAAAGGTATAGAAACTGTCATCTTTCTATAGTTTTTCCACCAGAGAACAGTGGCAAGTTTATTTTTCAGCTGTAAACATCCTGCCCAGTAAATGTCTTGGTCACAACTATTACAAAAACAAATATAAGGGAGCCTTATCAAAAATGAGCATTTATTTAAGGGGTTGTGAAAAGAAAATTAATACTGGCAGATATATCATTATCAGATTTTTTAAGCCCTCAAATATCAATATTGGTATCAGCCTCAAAAATCTTGGGGCTTGAATTGTGATGATGACTTATGATTATTTCTTTGGCCCTAAAATACTGCACAAATAGTTTGAGCAAAAGCTAAAACAAAGTCAAAAGACTCCAAAAAGATTTGTGACAAACCAACAGTCTTCCCCAACTAGTTTTATAATTTCTTCTTATCTTATGTCCTCACTAACAAGGTAAAAAAGTGTATTTTAATATCACCTATTTCACCTATTTATCACTATATCTTCTCCCAATGTTTCTATACCCAAGATAATGTAATTAATGATATCTAGCCTAATGATACAACTAATAAGGTAGGTGTAGCTAATTCATGCTGTTTATTATGACATCTTGTGCCTTGGCCTCCAGTAATATTGACATCAGACAGCTGCCTGGATCATACAACACACACCAACTCTGTGGAGCCTCACTTCAACAGCATGCAGATAGCCTCTAGTCATGACCCTATTTGGATTGTAGTAGGTGCAGTGCAGCATGGCAGAAGCTGCTCCACAGGATGGGCTTGAATGCCTTCAGCCATCCAAAAAAAATGAATTAGCTCTTTGGAAAGTCTCCAAGAAAAAAAAATGAAAGTGATAAGCAGCGTCTATCAGTCATTATGAGCAATGTGAACACAGCTGGAGCTGTAGTTGTGCGAGTGTAGTTGCAAAGTGCTGGGAACTCATAAAAGTTATTGGTCCAGTGCTGTATCTGACTGCTCCTTGAAAGCTGTGCTAACTTGAAACAATAAATATTATTCTAGTTTTACCCACATTTATTTGAGAGAATAAAAAAAATCAGCCTTTCCAACTTTGTGGACATTGATGCACTTGTGCTTGAACTTAACACAAGTATAGCTACAGTCCAGACAACTGATGACAACCTAAGTTTTTTTCAATGACCTGTGAATTACTTATGTTTATAATATAACACCAGGCTTTTATGTCAAATTACAATGTCCTTGGTGAGTTGCTGTACAGCCAGAGTAGAGCCAATCCTCTGAAGGATATCCAAGACTAAAAGTCAGTGTGCTGGCTGTGCATTATACAAGTACTGCACACTATACAGTTCATGAAAGCTTTTGCATTTGTCATTCTTGACACCTATCTACAGGCCCCGCTTTTGTGGAAAAAAACAAACTCCAGCAATTAGGAAATGATGATATACATTAATGAAAGCAGCATTAGTATATTGTTTTGTATAAAACAGAGAAACTAGTAGTTTGCACTAGCAGTAATCCCCACCTTGGTTAAGCAGAGAAACACAAGACTGCTACAGACTATCTTCTCAAATGATGGGAAATGAAAAAGTCATGTTTCAAATAGCGAATATCGCTGGAGGTCTAATGAGGCTTTTTCTTTTGCAAACAACAACCGTGACTCATTTGAATGGGGACATTCAGATAAGCTCTCAGTTTGCTTTCAGATTGCCAGGTTCAGATCTCAGGTCCCAACTCCCATTGCAATATGCAAAATTAGCATACGAGTTACGCAAAAGCTGGTCACATGATCTGGCCCATCTGGGCTGAGCACTTACAGCTTGGCAACAGAGGTAAATATTTTGCCGATGATCCCAGAGAAACACACTTTAAATTTGACGGTGGTTGTCCACCAATCCTTTCCACCCCTGCACTTAGAAATATATGGTTAATGTTTGCTGGAAATTCAAATTTAGTCACCTCCGTACTTTTTAGTATGCTTTTTGCAAAATGGCCAATAAACATTAAAATGTGGTAATATGCTTAAATATGGCAAATGTTTGAGTAAAAGCTCAGCCATAATGATCGTGATTCATTTATTGTAATGTTGTCAACAGTAGCACTCTCTTCATTTCAGTAAATTTATTTTGTCACCCTTAAGTCTAATCATTTGGAAGTAAATTAATTTTTACACCTTTCTATAAAGCAAAACATAACAGGCATAGTCGCTGCACATAAAACAAAGGAAAAGCGTATCTTAATGGCTAAATTCAGATCTCTTTGCAGGAAACACATTTGGGAAGGCTACCTTTCAGTTCTCCAGACAGGTGCACATTATTATACAATTGGTCTTTAATGAGCATGCCGTGTTTGTGCAGATCTGTCTGAGCTGGAGGCCCATCTTCATTCATTTTAGATGAAGTGCCTGGAGAGATACCACATCAATATTCATGCACTGGTGATTACAGGAAGCAAGCAAAGATATTACAGCACTGTTAAGTGCAAAGAAATGTCAAATGTAAACATGTACAATATGATTTATGATATTTAAATGACACACAATTAGATTAATGGCTTGAACCAACCTTACTGACCTCCATTAAAGGCACTTTTAATAATTACCCTCCAAGACATTCGACAACACTTTTTCATTTATTCATTTATAATGTGGGAATTGACAGATTTTAAATGTTTGATAATCAATCAATCATGCGGAAATAACTCCACTAATAACCAACTTGTGCAATGATGAGGATGAGTTACCTTGTTACGGTTTCCTCAGTATATTCTAAAAGTTCAAATACCGCGGAGATACACCTGAAGATGCTAACGCAAGCAAAGATTTCCAGCAAGGATTTCTGCTTTGTGCTTCTGAAGCATCGCTTCTTAGTTGATGTGTGTGGATGGCTGATTCCCAAAGTAGCTGAGGTAGGTATTGATTTGCTGAGGATAAGAAGGATAAGGGTATATCTGAGTGGGACTGTGGGGAGGGAATGAATACTCCTGGAGAGGCTGGAGAGAATGTTAACACAACTCAACAAGCACCAGTTTTGCCAAGCGGTAAAATACCAGTTTATATTTAAAGATGCTTTACTTCAGTATTTAGGGAAAAAACAAAGAATTTTCTCATAGCACTAGTGAAGACCTCCCTCTGCATTTAGTATATTTAGGAACTTACCCATCTCTTAAAGTTTTATTATAATGAGATAGAAATGAAAGGTGTATCAAACTATAAGAATATTACAAAAATGGAGCGTTGTTGTACCTATGTTTATTTTTTGCCTGTCATGACTTATGGGGGCAGCCATGCATGTGAATGGTATGATCATCTGTGTGGCTTGTTGTAGTGTAATATGATGACATCAAGTTGATCAGATACCTGCCAAAACGTCTTGCTAACTGGAGAAATCTGATTTCTTGTCCGGGTGTAATTCCCACCTTGGTGTTAAACAGTCTGATAGATACAGAAAAACACTGATGAATAGCTTTTGTTTGGCAAATTAATAGAAAACACAATCTTGGCAGTGTCATTATGGTAAGCCATCTCCACTGACAAAAGAAAGCGGGTAAACATACTTAATATTCATCAGTAGCCTTCAACAGAGTAAATGAAGTGTAAAAAGAACAAAAACGTAGACTTTGACATTATTTACATATATTCGAATTAACTGGAACATATTTATTTCACCTTCTTTTACACTCTTCAGTGGTTCTTTTTAATCATCATTTAGGCATGGTGTTTGAGGTAGTGCCAACTAAGGACACAGTTAATCAATGGTGGCCAAATTTGAACACTCGCAATAAATCATGAGGTGTGTTTTTTTTCTTCTCCTTTCTATGTACTGTGCCAAAGATTTGCTCTATTTTGAGAAATTGCTTTTTAATTCGATTTGTTCACCATGATATTTTCCACACCCTGCTCAATAAAACAGGAAGTTGAAAAACTCCTGAAAAAATGTCATACTTTTTAGATTCGCCACGACCATCTGTTAGTTGATGCATATCCATCCAGAAAGAATGAGTGTACCTTAAAATATGAGTGTATGTCAAACCAATTTAAATAGTCTGAAAAATGAGGAGCAAGATCTCTTTAATATTTACTGTCCTGTGCATAATGTTTCTTGTAAATAGCTGTTGTACTTGGAGGGAAAACTAATTGGGTTCTGGAAATTAGATGGAGAAAACCATATGATTACATGTAGTGTAACTGCAGGTGACTCAGAATTTATTACCAAGACCACTGGAAGCTGTTAGCCTGCTGCTTCCCACAATTGCAATGACTGACCCTTATTTGCATGAATCTATTAAGGAGGAATGGTAAAGCCTTCGGTCTTTTAATATTTAATTATGCAACTTACCTCATGGAACGGGCTTGTAAAACTCCCAAACTCATTCACTTTTAAGATGCTGCAAGTTGGCCACCAGGGCGAGCTGTTCAGTCACTGTCAGAACCGTTTGACACAGGCCAGTAATGATACGCGGATCGGCTCTGACATCATCCACATCCATATGTACGCACAAATCCATAAATCCATCCACCACCCACCTGAACAAATTATTTTCTTCGATTTAGAGACCCGCACCCAATCACACATTACCATTACTTCTCAGCAGGATATACAGTATGTAAGTGTGATGATATGGTAACATATTACACTGAAGTAGTCTGGTTTTAAATAAATAAACATTTATTTAAAGTAAAAGTTATTTTTATTATTTCACCCATCCACAACCTATCCTGTATTTATCAGAATGTTAATCTTTATGACCCGGCCTGCCCGATCCGCGGATTAAGTGCATTGCCCGTGGATATAACTGCGATCTTCGCATCACTACAGCACAGTTTGTGCCACCTAGAGGAAAGTAACAGCAGCAGTAGTTTAGATGTGCAGTTGATGATGTTGCCACCTACATGGAAAGAAAGAAAGTTCAGCTTCTATCTAAACTCAGCATTCACCAGAAACTCAGTTTTTGGGGTTTTCTTTTTTCCTCTTTTCCCTATAATTTCTCTCTGTCTAGACTGCTGAGGCTGGGCAGACACCTCTGCAGTCACATGGCCAAAACCGAAAGACTGAAGAGGAGTTTCTATCCTCAGGCCATCCGGATCCTCAACACACATACTTCACTTTAACAAAAACTTCCAAACACGCACAGACACTCTTGCAATACTGCACACACTGTTTGTTACTGCCACTGTCACTTTTACTTTTACTTGCAAACCAGATCACTTTAACTGTAAATACTGTTAGATTCTGGAAACTGGTCAAGATTAGGTAAGATTAGTACTTTATATATATTTATATAGTTTCATCTTGCACTATTTTACCTTATTCTATTCTATTCTATCTATTCTATTTACTTATTTTATTGTTGATCTCTTGGATATTCTTCCACAGTAACTGAGCATCCCTTCATTTCACTGCATGTTTTACATTGTATCTCTGTTCATGTGACAAATAAAGTTCCTTGAATCCTTGAAACCTTTTACATCTTATGTCTGTATGTTTATGAAGCAGATTTATTGAATCTCTTGCTCAAGTTGAAACACTTTCAACTCACGTCAATTTGTGCCACCCCAGGCAAATTCATGACTTTTTATGTAATCACACTGCATATAAAATTTGCTTCTCGTCCTGTCTGAACACACGGTAACACCTGTGATGCAACTGTGACTGTGTGATTCTTGTCTGTGTTGTGTGCTGTTACATGCTGTACCAATTCCACCAGCTTAGCTGCATGGTCAGTAAAGTGAATTGTCTGTAAGTGTTCAGCCACAGTACTGCTGTGAGCTCATGTTTTGGCAGTGCTCATAGTTTAATACAAAGTAAATGCATTTACATGCTTACCACAGAGGGAAATGGACTTGAAGCTTAAATATCACCCTTCACAATGACACAGCATGTCTAGTGAGGCCTAGTCATTATGCCCCACTAATGTCAAAAAAAACTATGGAAATAATTATCAAGAGAGATAGCTTGATGTGACTCATCAATTAAAGCAATCATTCATAACTAAAAACTCATCAACCAAGAAAAGTCCACATCCAAAAGTCTAAATGATAAAAACCTCACTTTCCCAAAAACTAAGCCAATAATAACTATCTGGAAATGTTTACAGGAACAATTATCAGTGACAGTCACTGATTTATTGGACTCTGCAATGTCAAAAGTCATTTTAATTATCTATTGTTAAGTAAATGAAAAAAAAAGTGTTTTATATGCTGATTTTACACTGTACAGTAAAGAAAATACAGAGTAAAAGCCACAATTAAACATAATTACCATGTTAAACTTACCTTCACAAGAGTTTTATGATTTACAGTATTATATTTCTTCATATGCTGCTGCTTCTCATTTTTACCCTTTGGCCCTCAGCTGAAATGATAAATGTTGCCAGCAGATTTTATCAGCTGCAGCCAATAAACATTCATTTTGTGAGCTGGCCAAACTAATACTACTACAAAATGAAACTTGTTGCTGTTGTCTGGTGATGCACTGCTTGTTGGTGGTTGGTGTTTGTAACATTATGATCAATCAAAGACAAAAACAAAACAAAACAAACCAGTCTAGCAACTAGCTAGGTAGTCCTAGCTCCATGTAGCTCCACTGCAGTGAGGGGTACTTTGTCTACGGTATATCTGCAGCTATAAACTACTGGAACAGATCCAGAACTGCCAACCTGAAGCTGCTGGTGCCTTTCTTCCAGAAATGACTTCTGACTATATATGCTACATACCAACATTCATAGTTGGCAAACACAAATCTTTCACTAACGCAACATGAGAAATTTATATGGTAGTTTCAGCGCACGCCTACTCATGTGTTATTCTCTATTATTCAATTTTTTCATGTATTGTCTTTTATGGAAATGTTCAAGCACCAGACCAGTATTTTTGCACGCTTATCCCATCTGGTTTAGCAAGCTGCTCGTCTGCTCCAAGCTGCTCTGAGTGCATAACTGACACTTGTTGTGCTATGATGCATTCATGTGCCATGCACACAATCCACCTATCTATTGACGAAACAGGCTTTTAATGGAAGAAGATGTCAAACCTATATTCTCACTGATCCAAACACCATTTCACTATCACATTTTGGTATTATGTATTTCTTGAATTTTAGTTTATGACAGTTTGGCCTATGTTGGTTACCAGCCAGCAGCTTTTGTTTTTAATGTCCAGAGCTTCACAGTAGCAGACGAATGCGTCACACACAAACAGCAGCCTGTATTCATTTTTTTCCCTCCATCCCACACGAGTAAAAGCTATATACTATTACACAGAACTCTCCCAAGATTGTGTTACCTCTGTGACCTTGGCCACAAAATAGTGGATCAGGTGGATAAAGATTGCAGCTTCCATGAAGGTGTTTATTTCTCCCATAGTGCTGTGCACACACAGCATTTCTGAATTGGCAAGAGTAATGTTGAGACCTGGAAGAATTGTACAAGCCTGGCAAAATCATCCTCCATGGCCCCAAGGTTAAACTAGAGGAATTTATCTATAACTTGATTGGAGCCACGGTGTGACTAATTGTTGGGTATTTTTAATTCAGACTGTGGTTGTTGGTATCCACTCTGCTTAAGTGACACAGTCAGGATGTACAGTGTGAATACAGTGACTTGAGGTTTGTTTACAGTTGATAAGGCAGATAGCAATCATTCAGTTTGTCTTCAAGGCATTGATTCAGTTTTGTTTTTGTTTTTTTTCTTCATTTCATACCAGGAAACTTGGTCTTACACAGTTTTGGCTTTTTGCATTGTGTCATTTCAGTGAACATGTCCTTTGACACCCATTTCTACAATCAGGGAAACACGGGCATTACTTCAACCCTTTTCCCCCGTATGGCAATAAAGAGTACGCAGTAGAAATGCACTTCAGAGAGCTGGAGCTCAGCCCAGCTCTACTGATGCATGCAGGTCCATGGGCATGAATGCAGGTCTGAAGGTTAATTGCTACCAGATGTTCATCCCCACTAGTTTGTTAATCAAGTGAAATTATCAGTCTCCCATAGTGAATAGTCCAAGCTATAGTAAGCCCATATTTACAGACAGTAAGTACAGTGCATGATAAATGCATTCGAGCTGTAATGCTTCAGTTTGATCTTGGGCTTTGAGTGTTCCAGTCATCAGTGTGGATGCATTTAGACCTAGACTTAGTGGGACTAATGAATGTCATCCTACATTGAGAAAGATCCTCAAGGAGGTCATCTAGAAAAACATTATACCCAATTGCCTATCCAGCCTAACATTAACCATCTGGTTTTGATTCTGATGGTTTTGGTTCTGATTTTTTTTTTTCTTATATTGTTTACTATTTATTATTTATTTATTTTATTTATTCTTACTTTAATCCCCCATTTGCACCACAGGTTTCCATTATAAAAAGATCTGGAACTTGAATTTAACTTAATGTACTTTTTTTCAGTATTGAGGTAACTGATCTTTATAAAATGGTCATTGTAAATTTCCCCTTTGCACTCTTTTGAAAAACCTCAACAACGAGATTATCCAACACTTTGTGTAACAGTGTATTGAAGATTTACATGAAATGGGACACAGGGAGATGGGGGATAAGGACACTCCCTGACCCTAAAACGAACCAACATGAAGCTTCAGAATAAAACAGGACTGCTTGGGGGGAAAGGACATGGGAAGTCAAATTATCTACTACTTGCCAGCCTATTTCCTCTCTTTGGAGAGAGTGCCACCACTGGCGTGATTTCTTGATTGCAATACTGATTGATTGCTTTAAGTTAATTCTTATTAAAGCTTATAAATATAACAAATCAGCCTCAACCATTTGAGGCTGTGGGAAACCTACTGCACATAAAAGGTTGAAAGCACTCCATGCTTTGCTACAAGCTGAGTCACATCTTTTATAAAAAATATATCTATTTGAAAAGCAAAGGTTTCATCCTGTGAATGTGTCATCACTTGGACAACCAAGGACTTTATCTAATGTACAAATAAGTAGGAGTAGCATTTCATCTTTTTTTTTTAAATGTCTTACACCAGTTAATTTTAATCTAGCACTGCAATTTGAACCATGTAATCACATCAGCTATTTACTCTTTCATTACTGTATTAATAGTTATGTTAAATGTCAGTGTCCTTGGATACAATAATAATTTAGGCAGTGTTTCACACTGCCGTTGATTCACTCTCATGGTGTAGGTGCATTGTGGCCACAATATCAATGATCAAGCAAGCTTAATCAATATGTAGAGGTGGGGAAATTATGAAATATGCATTGCTTTGGAGTTTTGACATACAATTATTACAATCAGTGATTACCTGAATGACGTTTGAATCTAATCAAGAAGCTTTGAGGGGGTTTGTTATTTTAAAGCAATCACTGTACATTTTATACTTCCACAGCTACAGCAATGTGTGTGTATGTTTGTCTTATCTTTGTCGTCCTGCTGGGAACTCCTTTGACAGCTCTGCAGCTCCATTAAATCCTGGAGGACAGGATGGCTTTCCCTGCTTAAGAACATTGATAAAATGCTTTTTCTGCTGTTCCTGTCCAAAAAGTGGGACCACAAATTCACCTCTGAGAGCTTAGGGCAAGTAAGGACTAATATCCTACCCTTGGATGCTCAATAAATGCAGATTTAGAGCCCACATGATCCCGTTTGATGGAAAGAAGTGGAAGAGTTGCATCATTATCCCAAAAACAGATAACTATATATGCAGGATTAACTAGACCTCAGTGAATTTCAGTTGATTCACAGCAGTGTGAATAAATTCTGTTTATTTTATTGCAGGCCATTTTAAAAACCTCACACATTTGAATTGAAATACAACCGATACCATTAAGTATCATGCCTAACCTTGCCGACTTGCAATCATCAAATGACAAAACTAGCCAATGGCACTTCATCAAGTGAGCAGGAGAAATGACTGCGTGCTGTAAACAGGGATTTGGGGATTAACTCTTCTTTATGTGGGAAGATAAAAGACAGGCTGGATTAGAAGAGAAACGATTAATGTTGAGTTGTGCATGGACAAAGACCAATAAATATTCAATTATAATCCTGCAGTCTATAATCAAGATGACAAATACAAAAACTGAACTTGGAGGTGGAGGTAGAAGAGGAATGAAAATACAAATATGAATCAAGCTGAGACATAGGACAACCGTGGCTTTGTGTGTTTGTTCTTGCATGATTTCTGTTTTTGTATGATATAATTTGCATGTTAGACCTTCAGACTGTGTATATTTTTTGGGGGGAAAGAGCCATCTAAGCCTTTTCCCTAGGAAATTGCTTAGAATAGGTGATAAGCCTCCCAGATCTTACTACATTTCATCTTACGATTAGTTTAGTTTAGTGGATGACCTAAACAATAGGCGCATTTATTTAAGCTGCAATACATGACATTCAGCCACTAGATGTCGCACTATAGCACCAACATCTCAGACCAAAAGTGTTGTTTACTCAATAAAGTTGAAAAAAAACAAACGACAACTCACAAAACTCAGATCAAACTGTCAAACTAGGCAGTGCTGATCAAATATGGATCAAGATTCTGTTAGTGCATTGTCTATTTCTCACCTCAAATGTTTTCAAAAACATACTTTACTGAAAGTTGAGAAAGTTTGTGACGAGGCCGCCATCTTGGAAACGGATGCGTAGGACATGGAGGGACTCACATGCACTAACATACACACGTGGCCGGTGCGGTTACGAAAACTAAGAACAGAGAAGCTCAGATAACAGCACACACAGAGGGAGTGTGACTTCATTCACTGCTCAGGTTGCCATTACTCCACTATGTCTTTACATAGCAAATAGTTGTCTGCTGACATCCAGTTATTCTCAGTGTCATTTATTGGACCTTTAAATATATGCCATTTGCTATGTGAAATGGCTGCTCTTTTTCTCTAATGTTTGAACTGATAAAAGTGTATTTCATTATGTTAGCAGAAGCTGTCTTTGTTTCAGGCAGGGTGGCCCAGTAATGCTCTAAAACACTGCAGGAAACAGTGCATTTCAGGGACACAATGTGGTTTAAGAGTTCAGTTCAGGGCTTCAGGATAATCATGGCTAATGGTGGCTTATCAGTTATACTCATTACTAAATTACACTGTTCATTAATGTATTCATTATCTAATTAAAGAAATATCAGATTGTAGTCTGTGTTTATTTATTTATTACTTGTGATTTTGATTACATACCTCAATGGTTATGCCAGAGGCTAAGCTTACATAAATGTACACATTTTGTAGAAAAATTACGACTATGCATATGCATATGCATAAACCATGCACGGGTGAGTCCTGAGTCCTTGTCACAGGATTTAAAGAAGCATCTGAAATGAACAGGGGGTGCAAGTGAAAGCAGAAAAAAAAAATAAATCAGAGGGACATTAAATGAGCATAATTTTAAAACACTCATGAAGTGTAGTTATTATGAGATGAGTCACACATTCACATGTAGTCGGACTAATGAGAAGGGAAAGCAGAGCTGAGATAAAAAAAAGGGGAATTTTCTGCAAACCAACCAAGCTAAGCTGGTATGTTGATAAATTAAGCTGTAAACTCTTGTGATATAGTCATTACAGGGACACTGGTGGCATTGTACTAGGCAGCAAATTGAAACTGGCTTTAATGAATAAATGGCCTGGTCTGTTTATAAATGATAGCGCGGGTGATTTGAGAAGTTAATAAAGACGGCAGAGGGACAAAACCAGGATATTATTTCATCCTTAAATAGTGCCCTACACTTTCCCAGAGGTGAAGTACTGTACTCCTATCATGAGAGTGTGGCATTGATGAGGAGATATTTTGTTCTTATCGTCCAAGATTTATCCTGAGCTATTTGGCCAAGACAAAGTAAGAAGAGCTCATCCTCTGAATACAAAGGAGAAGGGTAAAATGAGGATGGATAACCAATTAGTGAGATGGAGAGAGAGAGAGTCAGAGTCTCCAAAGACAGTTTAC